>NC_141404.1:3605000-4080260 GCF_034619465.1 Leptosomus discolor
AGGCAGACTCTCTTACTAAATTCCCAGATTCAATTATGCCAGGGTCAGAGCTAATGGGTTGTTTAGTACTTTGGGTAATTTCCCAGGCGAAGAGATCTCAGGTTGGAATTTGCACATGTATTTAAGAGCTTTGCCTCCCTAGAAGTGACACCAAGACCTGCCCTTGCCCTTCTGCATTTGTCCCAGCTACTGCTTATTGCAGAAACTGTAAGAAAGCTTGCCATGAATGGGGCCATAATCGAATGCAGGCAATGCAGAGGGGATGCGTGTGTTCTGCTGATGTCTTAGTGACACAGCAGGCTTGGATTTCGCTGAGGGATGTCTCGGCAGTCTCTGGCACAAATGACATAGTCACTTGTTGTCTGGGAAGCAATGCAAAGCCTTGTGCCTGCCTTTAATTAAAAACACAGCTGATGGAGGGACAGTCTCTGTTCCCAGTGGTCCTGCTGGCTCCTGGGTCAGCGAGGCTCGCTGGCTCACAGCGAGGCGCTGACGGGGAACTGCTGGAAGAGCCAAAGAGACCTCATCTGTCCCAGCTCTGCGTCACGCTTTCCCCCTGCAGACCCCTCAGTCCCTTACCAGGGCTGGCATCGCTGGCTGTGCTGGCGCTGCTCAATGCCATGAGTTTGGGAGTGCTCTGAGGCTCGCTGGAGGCAGCTCTGCCTGCGCAGCCCGTGAGTTGGGTCCTGAAGGAAACAGCGAGGTCCACCCCAGGGGCTGGAAAAGCCCCATTTGGACCGTGGTTTTGGAGAAGAGGCTCTAGAAGATGGGGCAGCTCAGCCCCAGCAGAAAGTGGGTGAGATATCAGCCCACTGCGCTTGCCAGTCCACCCCAGTGGGCTGAGGCCATTTCAGATGGTTGCAATGTGAAGTTTTAGTTTGCCCAGGTGTTTCAACATGGTTGGGTTATTCCCTTGCCTTTCCTTGGCACTCAAGTTGCCCCGAGTGACAGCTAGCAGGCTTTGGAGGCTGTTAAAGCAAGGCCAGCCCTTAACTGTGGGAGCGATGGGATGGTTTCAGGGTGGTCATCAGAGCAGCAACTGCTGGAGTTGCCCTGAGACACGCCTGGGAGACTTGCTGCCTCCATTCCCAGCTCAGCACACCCTCCAGGGCTGCTTGGGGCTCATTGCTCAAGTTTCGAGAGGTTATAACGTTTGGGAAGGATTCATCCTGTCCCTTGCCCTTGCATGAAGATATCAGCCAGGTCCAAACTGGGGTTCAGCTGGCCAGAGAGGGGTTCGTGGTTCATACGACACGGGTGCCGTCATCTCAGTGGCCAGTGACGCTGGAAGGGATGCGTCTCGCCCGCTCTTGCTATTTCGCTTTTCCCCTTTTTTTATTTTCTGAGTCACTTGGACTCGAGCGCGCGGCTGAAAGCAGGTTTTCCGCTCCTCAGCCCGGCGGAGGCCATCCAGCCGGCAGAGCACAAGCTGTGCCTCGCGCTTCGGCTGCGCGCGGCGGCGGTCGGGGTTGCTTGCGCAGAGCGTGCCGGCTGCTGATAGCGAGCGAAAAGGCAGCCTCGGGGGGTCCCTCCACCCCCAGTGCTGTCATCCAGCCTTTAAAACGCCTCTCTGCGTGCTTTGGGGATTTTTTTCCTGTGGGTGAGGGCTGCCAGGGAGCGATTGGAGCCCACGGGATGTCTCTTTTGTTTTTAAATACCTGCTTCCTTTTTGCAACCGAATTTTTGAAAGGCTCCAAGCTGGGGGCGGAGGAGGGGAGGGCAGAGCAGACAGAAACTTGGTGAGTGGGTTGGCATCGCGGCTGAAAGCGCCCGGGAGCTGGGCTGTTCGGCTGCTTCACCGCTGGCCCCACACAGGGGTCTCTGCCGTGGTCCTGTCCCCAGTTCAGCGCTGTGATGCTCTCATGGGCAGCTTTGCTTCGAAGGGATACCTTGGGTGTAAGGAGAGGAATGTCATGCGCTCAATTAAGCAATTAGGTGCTTCCCAGCTCTGAGCTTCATTATCAGCCTTGGCTTGCTTCTGAGAAACAATCCAGAATGACCTGTGACCAGGGGGGACCTGCTTAGTCAACTGCACGAGACAAGCATCCGTAATTGCTTTGGTGCAATGATTATTTTCATTACAGCCGCGTTCTGTCTGCAAGAAGCAGGGAACTTCCATCGCGGAGGCTCTTAATCTGTGAAAGCAATTCCTGAACTTTTGAACTATCCACACTGCATGCGCTACCCCAGCGGTTTAGGACTGTTATCTGGGTGACACGGGACGTGGCAACCTTTGCTGTCCTCCAGACTTACGTCCAGTGTCGCTCTCTCCTTCTTTACCACGTTGTTGGTATCTTTCTTGGCATAAACTCTACAACTAGCCACCGGTGCTGCCTCCGAGCCCTCCCTTTTGCGCACCCCGACGAGCTCCCCATCTCGGGGCAGGCCTGTGCAGGTGGTTTTGTACGCAGGGAGCTTATGAAGTTCCCACCTTAAGGGTCTCGGGGTGTTTGCCTGAGCTGTAAAGGCAACACCCGTGTGTACCCCCTGAATGGGGTGGGGGATTGCAGCTGTGAGGGGCTTGGGGTGATGCCTCGGGTGGGAGCGAGCCCTGCAGAGGCGGAGCGAGGTTACCGCGCTGCCGGCTGGCGGGAAGCCCTTCCTTGGTGCCCCCCGCTGGGTATTGCCTCCTGCGTGGACGGGCTTCTCGCTTGGAGCTGACGCTTCCAAGAAAATGAATCCACCCTGGGACGGGATTTTGCCCAGGGAAAGGGTTGTTTGTCATTGCCTGGTAGTGCCTCTCGTCTTTACGCTGTTAAATTCGGTGAGCTAGTGCCATGAACGAGCGTGGTGTGAACAGTATCGATCCAAGAACCACGGGGCCTTTTGTGCAGAAGTGACCGAGTTCGATGATGGGAATCGAGCGTGGCCTGAAGGAGCCGATGTCCCCTCGGAGCCAATCTCGGATGGCTGTCTGGGAAACGCCCCAGGTGGCCAACAGCACCTCATGCCCCTGCCGGTGCGGCTGCCAGGCATCCGGATGAGGAAGGCAGGCGGCTGAGATGCGAGGGGAGGGGAGAAGCTGCCACAGCCCCCAACTGACCTAAATAACGTGCACACCGGCACTGGCAGAAAAGCAAAGTCATTACTGGTAAAAGAAGCTGTGAAGATGATGACTGGGCTGACAATTGCCGCCGGTGTCAGCAGGACGATTTTTGTGTTGTTGGGGTTGCTTTTTTTTTTTCAAATGCACAAGCTCTTTTGTTGCAGTGTGTGCTGCTGGGCACCACCGGATGGTTTTACCCCCGTTGCCTCCTTTTGCTGAGGGGAACAAAACCTCAGCCGTGGGGGACAGACTGACATCCCGCATGGTGAGCGTGGCACCTCGCAGCGGCGGCTGCTGCCGCCTCCGAAACCCTGGCTGCCTGCACCACCGCTGCCTGCTGGCCCCTGGCCCAATTCTGCCCCAATTGCATTTGCCAGCCCCAGTTTCCAGGCTGATATTTGGGCTCAGGCAAAGGGAACGCTGCTGGGCTGTTGCCAGCAGCGACCCAGTTTGCTGGACAAAATCCTTGCCCTCCTTTGCGGGAAAGGGATTACAAAATATGCTCGATGTGGGCCACTGAGACAGGCCCAGAGACCTAAAAAAGCTCAGCTTCTCTCTCAGTACGGTATTTCCAGGTTGGCTTTGTGCTCCATGCAGCTTTTGGGGATGTATTTTGGGCTGTGGGTTTGATAAGTTTTCTGGTGTTGGAAGTGCCATTGTCTGGTTGAATAAATCAGGGCCTGTTTGTGCAAACCTGGCTGCGTGTCCCCTCCATGTTCCAGCGAGAGGACCTGCAGCCGATTTCCCTTGCTCCCACTTTCTTCCTCCAAGCCCACCAGCGTGACATCTCCGTCCTCGTGCTTCAGTACCATTTTGGGTGTTTTTCCAGTTCAGGTGGTTTATTACATGGTAAACTAAAAAAGGGTAGATTCAGACTAGATACAAGGAAGAAATTTTTTACCATGAGGGTGGTAAAACCCTGGCACAGGCTGCCCAGAGAGGTGGTAGATGCCCCATCCCTGGAAACATTCAAGGTCGAGTTGATGGGGGCTCTGAGCAACCCCATCTAGTGGAAGATGTCCCTGCCCATGGCAGGGAGGGTGGACTAGAGGACCTTGAAAGGTCCCTTCCAACCCAAACCAGTCTGTGATTCCCACAAAGTGGTGACGTGCACGTAGCGATGGCTGAGTGTCTGAGCAAGCGCGTCTCTGTTGCGGGAAGGGTGGGCAGAACGATGCCCGCTGCCTTGGCTTCGCCGTGCAAAACCCTGCGGCGCACTGTGGCGGTGTACAGCCCCAGGAACTGGCCAAATCTGCCCGTTGGGCCAGAGCAGAGCTGGTGGGTTTGGGTTTTTCCCCGCTGGGGTGGAAAATGAATGCCTTGGGTGTCGTGCTTCACGCTGGCAAGCACGGGGAGATGTCGGGGTGTTGTGGTTTAAGCCCAGCCGGCAACTCAGCACCGTGCAGCCGCTCCCTCACTCTTCCCCCCACCCAGTGGGATGGGGAAGAGAGCCAAGAAAAAGTAAAACTCGTGGGTTGAGGTAAGAAAAGTTTTAATAATTGAAATAAAATAAAATAAAATAATAGTAGTAATAGTGAAAAAGAAGATAACAAAAAGAGAGGGAAATAAAACCCAAGAAAAAACAAGCGATGCACAATACAGTTGCTCACCACCCACTGACTGATGCCCAGCCAGTCCCCGAGCAGTGACCAGCACCTCCCAGCCAACTCCCCCCCAGTTCATATATGGAGCAGGACGTCCTATGGTATGGAATATCCCTTCGGCTAGTTTGGATCTGCTGTCCTGGCCATGCTCCCTCCCAGCTTCTTGCGCACCTCCTCGCTGGCAGAGCATGGGAAACTGAAAAAGTCCTTGACTTAGGATAAGCACTACTTAGCAACAACTAAAACATCAGCGTGTTATCGACATTATTCTCATACTGAATCCAAAACACAGCACTGTAGCAGCTACTAGGAAGAAAATTAACTCTGTCCCAGCTGAAACCAGGACCCAAGGGAAGCCTCATTTTCCCAATTTCCATGTGCCAAAGCTGGGGGCACCTTCCAGGTCCCCCTCGACAGCAGACATCTTTGTGATAGCAGCTGGGTATGTGATTAAAGTAGGTCGCAGCCCACCCACCCCTCCCTTGCGCTGGTAAGAGGGATGCTCCTCACCATGGCAATCGCTCCGCTCGGCACATAAAGCATTTCCAGGTACTGGGAGAGACAGAGTGTGGCTGTAATTGGTGTCCTCTTGGGTGCCAGAGCTGGGCCGCTGCTTTGTCGTGCAGCCAGAAATAAATGCTGTAGCAAACGTGACTCAGAGGCACATGGTGGAAGGGACTGGTTTCCTGACAGATTGGCTGCATGACTAGCTCCCCTAGCCAGGGAGATGGCCAACACCTTGTCCTCCCCCTGCCAGGGAGGGTGAAACGCGGCGCGGGGAGGCTCCCCCGCCACCGAGGAGCAGTCACGGATGCCAGAATAATTGACGACTCCGTGCTGCTTGTCATGGCCCAGCATCATAAATGCTTAAAAGGTTTATTTACCAATTCTGAAAACTCCTGTGCGCATCATGTTTAATGCAAATAGGGAGTGTGTTTAGGAAGATATAAAACATCACTAGAGGGAAAGGCAGTCCATTATCTCCGTGCAAACACCTCCCTCTCTAGCTGTAAGCCAAACAGCAGGGGACCGAGCAAGACACGCTGATGAGGATAACTAATGCAGGCCTATCCAACCATGAAAAGGAAGGATGGGATCATCTGGAGCAGGGGAGCCGACTTTGCCAAAACAAACCACGTCACACGCTGAGGCTGATGCGCAGTCAACGAGTTCACGCTCTTGAAGCCACCTTTGTTCTTCTTGTGCTCCGAGGCCAAGTCAGGTCACTAGCGTAGGCTAGAGGAGCCTCCAGGGTGTAAGACAGCATGAATCCAGCTCATCCAGAGTGGGAAGCAGCTTCTGAGAGCTGTGCTCTTGCTGTACCTCTCTGCTCTGCCATCTCTTTGCTGGGATCCAGGCAGGGGCCAGCGGAGTGCTGCTCTCCCAGACCTGGCTCTCCAGGGATCAGCAGCGGCGTTTTTTGAGTGCTGGCCAGATGCAGAGTCAACCCCCCCAGTGCTGTGAAAAAGCATTAGCATCTTCCTCTGCGGGAGCAAAGAGCTCCGGAGCGTCCCCAGGGATGTCACGTTGTGCTTTGGAGAGCATGGTCAGGCCAGGATTGCTCAGGCAGATCGGCACATCCCGGCGGGGGGATCGCTTTCCTCCCCAACCCCGGCAGCGCTGGTGGCAGGGCTGCAGATTTGGGTTTCCTCAGAGGGGAGGCTTGTGTCATTTAAAAATAAAAAAAACAGGGAAATGATGCAAAGGGCCGTACGGCCCTGCTGCTGCTTCACGTCGCAGCCGGATTTGTGTGTTCCCGTCAGTAATGATTTTAAGCTAAACCAAGGCGAGCCTGGTGAGCGCAGGGAGGTGTGCTGGGCGCTGGAGGAGGGCCAGCCCCGGGGACCTGTCCCTTACATCACCCTGTCATTCCTCTGCCTGTGCTTGGCTCCCTGGAAAAGGGAATTTCCCTGTAACTTCCAGAGTGTCAATGACCAAGATGCTGTGTTCTTGCTCGCTCCCAAGCGCATTACATTTATTCTGTGTTTTGTTTCCTTGCTCCAGTCCGAAGTGAACATTAAATGGCTCGCTCTGGGGTCCTAAAAACTCACTGGCAATGGAAAACCTGGTAGGATTGAGCTCCAAATATTTTTATCCAAGTCCCTAAACCACTAGGTTTAAAACACCATCCTGGACTTTGCTTGGTGTACGTAACTTGTCTTTGAGTCTTCGAAAGGTGCATTTCCAGCTGCTTGTCCATGAGCTGGACAGGCAGGACTGTCTCTTAGCTTTCATTTGGGCAACAGAGACAATCCAGGGATTTGCAGGGCTTGGGGAAGCTGGACATCGGGGAAGAAAACTATCCGAAGCCCTGCGGATAACGTCATGGAAGCACTTTCGAGCCTGGGAGCGCAGGCAGGAGCAGCTCTCCTGGCCTGGCCCCGGCAGGCAGCAGTGGCCAGAGGCGGGGGAGAGCTGTTATTCCACTTGAATTTCAGCCTCCAGGGTGCTCATTTAAAACAAGGCTCAAAGTTTCCTACCTCAGTGTGTCAGCAACATGTGGAGAAGCACTGTGTACCCAGCTCTGCGGGTCTGTTATCTCCTCTCGCTATTATTAACGGGCATTTTTTTAATCATGGTGTTGTCTCCTTTGTAGTCATACGTTTGTACCAGAGGTATGCGAGGTGCTGAGCCTGCCAAGCCCTGCTCCGAGCAAAGCTCAAGGGGCTGAAGGGAGGGGCTCACAATTTTTCCACTCACAAAGGAGTATTTGGAAGGTCAGACCTGAAATGCCTGAACAAGCCTGGAGCAGCGAAGCTGCGTTCGCACTTGAAAATGTGTGTCTCTACTATTTTCCTTTCGCCGTGCCAGTCCTCCCCCTGACTGTCAGGCTTCAGCCGTGAATCACTCCTGGGCACGTGGCTAACACATGAACGCTGCAAAATATTTTGATGGAGAGGAGCGGGGGTGGGACCACGAGATAACCCCGGCAATTGTTCCCAAGCCTTCAAGTCCTGTGCCGAGGCGTCGCAGCCTCCAGCATTTGCAAGGGCGTCTTTCCCAGAGCTCCTGGTCGCAGTGAAACCTGGGGTTTGGTGAGGAAGGCAAAGCTTTTGATGTTGGAGTTCGGTGGGGTTGGTATTTCCACGAGTGAGCAAGGGTTGCGAGGCCCCCTATCAAGGCTTGGTTGCTCACAAGGCTTCGGCTCGTTGCTTCTCCTGTTGGGAAGTTGAGTAGGTCCTGGTGGAAAAAGGGACCCAGCGAAGGGTCCTTCTCAGCAGCATCTTCTCCCAAAGCTCTGCATCTCCCAGAGAGAGGTGGGTGACGTTAGTAATGAGTCGCTGCTTTTAACAGCTCCTGGTTGTCTCTCCAACAGCTTCACAGAAGCCATGAAGAGCCAGCCGAAGCTGGAGGGCTTGGACTGCCACTGGGCCTATTACATGGGCTTGGCCATCTTGGCTGTGGGGACCTTGTTTGTCATCTCCAGCTTCTTAGCCTTGGGATTCACCGGGACGTTCCTAGGTAAGGACAATTCAACAGCTTAACCATAAAGTGTGTTTAATCCTGCAGAGGTCCTTTGCTAGGGCAGAGTCCTGTAAGGTTTTCCTCATTCTTGCCTTCAGGGCTGTTAGATTTGGTCTTGGCTTTAAGATACCAAAGCGTGATCTAACCATGCCGTTACCTCGCGTGGAGGTGGTGGTGCAGTGGTCTTATATGGTGAATCCCATCACCTTCAGTGTGTCCAGCAGCCTTGCTCTGAGCCCCCGCCCGCTCGACACACGCGCCGAGGCAGGATCTCGTTTGTTCTTCCCTCTGCAATAAACCTGATGTTCGTTGACAGATTCTTTCATCTGCCGCTTTATGGCAGAAGGCGTTTTCCACTGTGCCTGCTTTCACATTTAGAGAGTAATTCTATTAGCGTTGTTGACTTTAAAAACATGCCACTATGTGTGGAATTCATAAAAATAAAGTAGAGACAGGAACAATAAATATCGAAGGAAAGGGGCAGCTCCCGCTGGCTGAAATAATCACAGCCCCGGCTTTGACACTGCATTTAGGCTGTGCTTTTGCAAGTGCTTTACAAACCAAATTCAATTAGCTCCTGCAGCGTCGCCAGGAAGAAGAGAGGGAGGTAATAAGCCTTCCTGGTTTCAAGTGGAGTTGCAAAGAAATGTGTTGAGTTGGCCAAGATCCTGCTGCCAGAAATAGAGCTCAGCGCTCCCGAAGGTGCGCCCTCACCCCTCATCTGTGCAGCCCCGCTCCTGGCCCCGTGTTGCACCCCTCTCCCCCGGCTACCAGCGTCCTCCAAAATCACCCACAGCCCCCAAGATGCTGCGTCTGCGGAGACACGTCCAGAGAGGCCGGGCACAGGAGTACCCACCAGCGAGAGCTGCTTGAATGCTCCTGAAGTTCAGCCAGGTCTGGGGTTGTTTTACGTAAAGCCTGATTCATCTGACCAGGAAGGTCCACTGGGCTTGAGCCACTGGGGAAAAGCAAACAAGTGAGTCAGGCTCAGCATAAGCAGCGAGGGTGGCCCCATCCCACTCTGCTTTGCACGGCCAGTGGCTCCCGTATTCCCCAGGGCAAGGAAGAGGCAGGTGTCAGTGGCCCATATCGGGCACTTCTGCTCCATCCTCTCTGCTGGCGGAGGCTCTCCCTGCCACCGGTGAGCTAGACGGAGTCTCCATGGCTCCAAACCTTGAAGGACATAGCAGGGAGCGAGGCCAGGTCTCTCTGCTAGCCGGGGCACGGCGGGCGCTGGGGCAGAGATGAGTGAAGGTGGGGAGATGCCAAGGCCATGTGCTGGTGCAGCCAGGCTGGCTCGGGAGCGTGGCCCAGCTGGAGCCCTGCAGAACATCCGTCCTTGGACTGGTAGCGGCTTCTCAGGTCCCACAAGTTCAAGTCAGCAAAGTCTTAATGGAGAATGCTCTTCAGCGTGGTTTCTTACGAGGCCGTGGGGAAGACGAGGGGTCTGCAGGTCTCTGAGGATCTCACTTGGGACGTTCCCTTGCTCAGGACTCACTTGGGACTGGTACTTCCAACGTCCTCCTTCGGTGATGTGCTGGTGCTGCAGGAGGAGCAGGGTTGCCCAGCAGTGATGGCATTTCTGACTGCAGGTAGCAAAGGGCTGCGCTCCTTTGGCAAGAAGGGGGTTATAGCGTCATCCCTCTTCTTCTCACAGTCCATATATGAGCTCAAGAGAAGTTTTGAGAGACCCTCTGACACCCAAGCGCTGCAAAAACTTACTGGAACAGCATTTGACCCTTCCCTTTTGGGTTTTCCAACAGCAGTGAGGGCTGAAGCAGGCAGGACACGGAGACTGCACCGGGGCTGCCCGTTAGATTCCTCTTTAACAGCACGTTTGAGCTTTGGAGCGGCTGTAGAGCACCTTGTCTCTGAAGTGTGGGTTAAACAGGAGGAGCCGTGTGACTCACCCTTCTGCACCAACCCTTTCTGTGCCCCCCCATCTCCTGCACAGCAGCACCCACCCCAGCCTCTGTTGCAGCCTTCTCCCCTGCAGAGCCATCCTCCCGGTGCCCCACGTGCCCTCGCAGGGATTCAGGCATCGGTTCAGCGCCGTCCCCCTCGCCGTTTGCCCTATTTCCCGACAAACGTAGTTAACGAGAGCTCGCTTTCCTGGAGGCCAAGGGCACCGAGAGGCACCTCTGCCTGTCTGAGCCCATCTGTCTCGCACCCGAGCGCGATTCCTTCCAGCGCTGACCAAGATTTCAAGTAAATCGGACTTGACCGAAGTCTGTCACTGGGCCATGGAGAAGCCGGTGGCTCCCCAGAGGGAAGCCGGGGTGGTGCTTCAGCCCAGGTCAGACTCCAGGGACCACGGGGGGGGGGGCCTTGCAGAGTGCATCAAATGGCTTTTTGCTGCCACGATCCCCCCCCGTGCAGCAGGATGGTTACGCTGACCTCCGGCAAAAAATAACCCGAATTAGGTGGCAAAGTCCCTCAGCCTGTCAAGGAGTGGATTCCCGTTTTGAGGGTTTAATGGAGGCACAGGAGATGCCCAGGCTGACGCTGTGCAAACTGAGGCACAGTCCTTTCCCTTTCCCTGTTATGCCTGAACTTAAAAATATTGCAGGTCCTCGCTGGTGGGCGTGTTCATTTAACTGTGTGGGTTTAGAGGCAGGTTTCCATCGGAAAAGCTTGTGTCCTGGGGGAGCTGCCTGCTCCCCCCAGCTGCTGTGTGCTTCTGCTTGCAGGGAGCCTGCCCGAGGGGTCCCACGGCCCCACCAGTGCCCGGCTCAGATAAACCCCTGGCAGCCCCAGGGACCCAGGGCTTTGTGCAAACCTCCCTGGTGCCAGCAGCGATTGGGGAGCGAGATGTTCAGCCCAAAGGCGAGGGCGGGCAGGGTATAATGAGGCATTTTGACATATAAGAAAGCGCAGAAATGGGCTGTGGCAGGGGGTGATGTGTTCTTTCTACCAGAACAATCTCAGAGACGCATTGCCAAGTAACTGTGAGAACATATAGTGTGAATACCAGGCAATTATCTCACTTAGTGGCCTGTAGTTAAAGCCCAAAAGCATTGTCTAATTGGGCAGGCGCTGTTTATCCTTAGAAATAAATGTTTTTGCACCATGTGAGGTCAAAGAAATTACACTACAAACCAGGTAATAATAATAACCTTGAATAGTTTGCACTCCTGTAATGCCCTTTATCTGGATTTCCAAGCACTTTCTCACCACACATTAATCCTCACCGCCCTCCGCGCCGTAAGAAAGACTGGTATTGTGATCGGTGCACAATAGCACCGGGAGGGATAGAGGAGACTTGCCCAAGGTCAGGGAACAGGCTGGCAGCAAAGCTGGGAACATGACCCAGGGCTGTGGCAGCTCCCTGAGCTGATGGACTGGCACCGATTGATGCTGCGTCTTGTACAGTGGACGTGGAGCAAAACCCTTGCTGGGCTTTGTGGTCTCGCTGGTGACACCAGGAGAAGTCAGAGCTCGGCATCCCAGCCCTTTCTCCCCTCCCTGAAATGCCACTTGCAAGCTACACCACATCTTCTTGCTTGTCATTTCTTTTCCAGGCTCCTTGCAGGAGGGTGGAAGGATTACTCCCAAGGTAGATAGGAAGCTGCTTGGATGCTGACAGTTCTGAAAGCTTTCCTCATTGCAGATGACAATCACCTATTATCATCATCATCATGCTGATAATTGAGTGTTTTGTAGGCAGAGGTGCTATTTTCTGGAATTCTGAGAAATTCTCTGAACTATGAGAGAAGGGTGACACAGAATGAGGGCATTCGGTGGTGGCGGTCGTGATTATAACATCTCGAAACACCATTACCGTGCGCTGGGCTTGTTTCCCCATTAAATGGGTTTGATCCTGTGCACTTGCTTCCTCGTCGAGTGGCATCAGACGGGCAGTTTTCAAATGAGACAGCCAGAATCAGCCAGTTGGGACCTCGAGAGCTGCCTCCCGATGAGGGACGTGGCTGCCGTAGCCTCATTGCAATGCACAAACCTTCCTCGTGGGCAAAGAGCCATTCCTGGAAAAGCTGATAGACACACGGTAAAGAGCCAACCTATTTGTTGCTCTTTCCTCAGCCTGGAAGTCAGCAGCGAAACCCCTCGTTCGCCTCTGCTCTGCGTCCCTGGCAGCGATGCCTCCGTGGTATCAGCGTGCCAAAGCTCCCAGCTTCGTGGAGCCTAACCAGAAACCCTCTGTGTGCCTTGCAGGCGATTACTTCGGTATCCTGATGGAGGCAAAAGTCACCAGCTTCCCCTTCAGCATCGTGGATAATCCCATGTACTGGGGCAGCACAGCCGTCTACCTGGGCTTGTCCATCATGTGAGTACGTGCCCCTGCAGACCGCACCGGTCGTAGGGCAAGTGTGGGGGCCGTGCTCGGCAGGGCACGAGGTGCCGGGCTGCATCGGGGGCCAAAGGAACATTTGGTGATGGCAGTCGGCAGTCAAATGGCAGGGAAAGTGCAACGTGCCCTGACTTCTCGCTTCCTGGCTGGTTTTGTGCGTGCAAAAATCTTCTGCTGTCATAAAAAGACTTGCAGCGTTAATTGTAGGAAAATAAATAACAGCCAAGCGCTGGGGAGAGGAAGCATCAGCAAATGCTCTGCAGCTGAATGAGGTCCTTGGCAGGCTCTGCACGTGGAAAAATCAACAGTCAGGGCCGAATTCATGCCGGGTGTCTCTCGGCAGGGGCAGGGCACTGATACTGGGGATCAGTGTGACCCTGTAATTACCTCTGAAAAAAGCGAAACAAGCCAACACTCCCTTTCCCCCACTGCACGGTGATAACACTTCCGAAACACTCCTCATGTGACACAACACAGCTTAATAGCCTGCTTAGCAGGAAATGAATAGCCTGTAATTTAGCAGCAAATGAGCAATATACTCTATTCAGTGTAACAAGTTTGATGCGGTTTTCTTTGATATCGCATTTTATTTATTTGCCCAGGAGAAAAAACCCTGGCTGTGTTACATGGGGGAGTCCACAGAGCATCGCAGGACGTAGTCACTAGACCTTTTGCACTGATGCTCCTGAGTGTCACCACTGCTCTTTGGTGGAAAAAATGAAGTGCTTTGCCACTTTCTGGTCACCTTTTCAGCCATGTGTGCAGCGCTTTCTGGCCCCTGGTAATAAGCAAAGCTGATGGTTTCTCTCCTGTTTCCACTGCTGCTCTTTGTTCTGCACTTACGGTCGCCCCCAGTGCCATCAGGGCTGGCTGCACGAGGCCGTTTGCCCTCCTGGCAGACCCGTGGCACTCGTTTGGGTCCAAACCTTGGGAAATGGTGCTGGGCTGTGCTCGTTGCTGGGACTGTGGCGGTGCTGGGCGGGAGAGCCGGCCGCGGGGTTGGCAGCGGCGCGATGGCAGCCTGGATATTGCTGGGGGGAGCGGGGCAGAGGTGGGGCAGGAGGAGCCCCCCCCCCATACCGCACCACAACCAGAGACAACCACCCCCACCACAGCGCAGAAGGAGGAATCTGACCAGGGTGAATTATGAGGAGGATTTTATTTGTTGAAGATCAGCATCAACTACTTCCTAGAACCTTTGCAGAACCAGCTGAACCCTCCTGAGCGGTTTCTGTCGCGGAAATCCCTTCTTTGCCCCCACGAGAGAGCAGCCTCGCACCGGGTGCACGTTGCTTTGTCTTCCACCACAATCCTGGGCAAAAGCAGCTTGAAGACGCTTGAGACAACAGTGTGATTGCCTTTTTTTTTTCCTCGTTAAAAGGCTGCCACCATAAAGGGCAGCGAGCGTGACAAATAACTGCTGTTAACAAATCGCTGGAGCTGTGCAAAGCGGGACCAGGACACCCCCCGCCTGCCCTGGGGGAGCTCTGCACAAGCCTTCATGCCCTGGTTTTCACTTGTTTCTCTTCCTTGGAGGCTCAGCTCAGGTTGCTGATGTTTTTTTGGGGAGCGCCCAGTCTCTTTTGAGGTCCCAGGGCTTTCAGAAGATGTTAGATGTCTGCCCTCAGAGGCCGGAGATAACATCCCAGCTCCGTGGCGGTTGGAAGGATGCCGGAGGAATGTGTCTGCCGTCTGGTTCTGGTCAGACCTAAAACGTAGAGTGTATTTATTCTCCCTCAGTGATGTATCACGCTCCATATCGTGGCATCAGAGCCCAAAGGACTGATTCATTTTCATCTGTAAGGGCACATACCCCATAACCTACGCAAGCCTGGCAGCACACCAGACCACCTGCCTTCCAACTCCAGTCCAACCTGAAAAGCACCGCGTGGGGCGGGAGCCGCTGTTTCCTCCCGTGCAGGACATTGCAGCTATCCCCTGCTCGACTAATGGCAGCTCTGCAGCCAAAATGTGTCTGCCAAATGCACTGGAGAAGGCACCTCCACTGATCACCACGAAAGCAGGAGCTTCAGGAGGCAGGGACAAAGCAGGTGTCCCATGGCCAACACCCAGGACCAGCGAGGCCGGCGGGGAAGGGTGCAAGCCTACGCTATTGCTCTTGCAGACAACCCACAGCCTCGGGGAGCTGCAGCAAGGGTTGGGGACGAGCAGGCCTCCTACCCCAAAAAAATCCTGCCAAGATCACAAAACCTTCCTGGCTGACTCTTTGCCGACCCTGCTACAACATGAGCCGTTGCCCAATAAGTAGGTCGAGCTCTTAAGAGGAGAGAAACAACTCACCCCGATGTTTCTCATCGCCGCATCGAGCAGCCTCATTTCTCCCGAAAGACAAATGGAGCATTAGCTGTTTGGGGACAGCTTTGTGTATCTCTGGTAGGGAAGTGTTTTAACTCATGGTAACAGGCTGTGTAAATCAGAGCTGGAGCCGCAGCCAAATGATGCAATTAGAGGCCTTGCTGTCAACAAACAATCATGCAAATTTGTTCTCTCTGATAGGAATCAAGGAGGAGACATGACTAAGCATGTAATAACAGGGGGTTGGGAGAGGAAGAAGTTGCCCGATGCTTCCTAATGAGGGGAAAACTTATTGCAAAATGGAAACAGTGAAAAGGTGAAGATTTGTGTGCTTCTCTCGAGGAACTGATTAGGCCAGGCAGTGCCTGAAAGCGGGTCCAGTGTGAGGTTTAGGTAGTTTAGTCTCTCCGCTGGAGGCATGTTTTCCCAACAGTCGCCTTGCACAAGGCTTACAGGATGTTTATCCTCACCAAGGACTAGCTAAGTACTTTTTTTTTTTGCTGACAGCCAGCTCTTGTCCCCCTCAGAGCTGGGCTGCGGTTAAAGGCAATCAGCAGTCCCCTAATGAAGGGCAACACTTGCAGCCATGAGCTGGAGGTGCAGGATGCAGAAAGGGTGGTTTGCAGGGGGGCTGGTGTCCGCGGTGAGCCTGACACAGCCCTGCTCCTCGCTGGGGAGATGGGGCCAGGACCTTGTGGGTGCTGGGTTAGCAAGGGGGGAATGGCTGCTGGCGCGGCCACTCTCGCCTGGGGGAATTTTGACACCACGGGATGGTGTCAGCACCCGGTTTGGGGACTAAACCATCAGCTAAAATCCTGGTGCCTTAGCAAAGCCCCCGCTGCCTTCGCCGGCATCTGCCTCAAGACACTTTTCGGGCCAAGCATCAAAGAATTGTCCTCACGTGGGCGGTGCAGGTTTGCAGCCTACGTCGATATCTCTCTTTAGAGCAGGAGGTGACGGGGATTTTTGTAGTCCTGATTCTTTGGCCTCGGTGCTAAAAGCAACAGCCCCTCCTGTGGCACCCGCAGCCCTCCAGCTCCTCTGCCCGTCACCAGGCAACGCCGGGCGGGCGGGCAGCATCGGTGCCCCGTGCTCTGCCTGGCGGTGTCTTGCTGAAGGACACCGTTCCGCCAGGCCTCGGGGGGTGAAAGGGCACGTTCCTAAACCGTCTTGAAACGGGTTTAAACGTGACCCGAGCCCCCCAGCACCCTTCACGGGGCAGGCGCGGACCTTTCCATCCCTTCCCATCCCCAGCCCCGCCGTGGCTCAGCCACCATTTCGGTGCGTGTGGTTCCATCTGCCGCTGCCTCTGCCAGGTGTCTCCTGCACCCTGGGTGGCCCATCTCCCCGTGCACATCAGGCATTTCCCTTATAGCGCTGGCTGGCAGCCACAGCCGTACGTCAGCAGCTGCTCAGCTATTAAACAGCCTTATAATCTCAGGACTTAGCATCAAAGCAGAAGCTCTCTTAGCAGAGACGTGCAGGGATCAGACTTAAAAGAAGTCGCCGAAGTAGGCTGGGGAAGAGTCTTTGCCAAGTAACATCTGTCTAAGACAGTTAACATTAAGTACAAAAAAAAAAAACAACCCACCTCACCCTTTTGTTCACTTCTGTTTAATGAGCAAGAGAGTGCTTTCATGGAGCCCGGCGTCTCATTTCACTTTCTAAACCAGGTCTTGCATAAGCCCATGTACTTACCTGATCTTTTCCTTCTCTTTCAAAACAGGCATGCGAGCCCAGCTGGCCTTTTGCTGACAGCTGTAGTGGCAATTTCCTACACAGTCGCAGTGCTGTATGAGGGGTGAGTAGCTCTGCAAAACTGGAGAGCTTCTAATTATTTCTAACAGCTTTAACTCCCGAGGATTCGGGGAACGGCAGAAGTAGCGATTTTTTTTTTCCAATTAATTCAGCAGGGAAGAAGGAAAACAGAGGATTGTTTTTCAATTGTTTTGATAATGGGCAGATTCCTCTCTGAAACTATTTGCTGAGTTCTAGGAACGTTTATGCATTTGTTTATTTTTGTCAGAATGAGATCTTTTTTTTTCTTTTGGGTGCCTGATTCTGTCTATACAAGAACAATAAGGAAGGCAGCGAGAGGACTCGTCGTGTCGTCTGAAGAGACTCTGCAAGAAGAGCTTGCATTTTGTAGTTCCTTGCATGGGCTTCTCTGATATTTTGCACCACAATAGCCCGGCAGCCCAGGACAGAGCGGCCCAGCATTATTCCCAGAAGCAGCGGTTGTACTTCAAGCAGCGAAAGCTCTTTTGTGTTTGCAGGGGAGGAGGAGATGCAAAATGAGCCGAGGCCGGTCTGCGTGCAGGGGGAGTCTGAGCGGGTGCTGAGCCTTGTCCCACTCAGTGCAGGGGTGGTCCTGGGCGGGAGCAGCTCCGTGGTCCAGACAGACCGAGCCGAGGATTGCCATGGCACAAGAACAGTTGGGCTGTGCCAACCCAGGGCAGACTTTCTGCACCCAAAGCAGAGCACAGAGTAGTCTTGATTTGAACTCTTCCCCCCTTCTTTTGCCCCTCCCTGGTGTCTCTTCCCCCTCCCTCCCCAAATTCCCATCCTCCCAACCACAGGCCTTTCACAGAGGAAATATATCGGCAGAAACAGAAGGGAGTGAAGAGCAAGTAGCAACAGGTATGTTTGCCCAGCGGCGTTTCAGCGAGAGGGGCTGCTTTGCCGGGCTCCCCCACCTACGAGCGCATTAGACGGGGACAGGACCACCACCTGCCCCCCCAGCCCTGCCCTCCCCGGCTCCTCCAGAGTCCTTCCTGCACTTCTCCAGGGATTTGAGCTTCAAACCTCTGCAAAAACCCAGGCGGGAAAGCTTGACCCAGCGGCGGTTGCGTCCGCCTTCTGCCACCCAGCCATTAACCCCCAAATTGTTTTGATTATATACTTGAGAGTCAGCGCAAGGGGAGGTGGCTGGGGAGCTCCGAGGCTCCAGGCTTACACTAAATCAGGCAGAAAAAAGCAGCTATTGGCCATAGCGGGTGCTCCAGCGGGCGGCAGGGATGGTGCGAGGGGGCCTGCGTGCCCGACCGCTCCGCGGGGACGTGGAGCATCCCTGCTCCAGGCTGCTCCATGCCTCAGCTGGGAGCATTTCTGCACAGGAGCTTGCACCGGCTCACCCCAGAAACTCAGCATGGGGCTTGCTTTTTGGGCCAAAGGTTTCTGCAAAAGCCCAAGTTCCCGCTTAGGCTCCTTTCCCTGGAGTTAAATACCACCCTGGAAACCCCTGGTGCATCTGCCCGGGTGGTGGTTGGAGAGGCTGGACAAGCACAAGGGGCACTGCTGAGGTTTTGGCAGCCCCGTAGCCTCTGCCCCAGCAAAGGTGCTGTAACACCAGTGATGTCCCTAACAGCCTCTTGTCCCTAACAGCCTCTTGTCTCTTCGCCTTTTCCAAAGCAGCGTCTCGGATACCTCGGCGCAGCGTGCCTCTCCAGTCCCCACGCTGTCCCGTTTGCCCGTTTTCCTACTGAGATGTATCCTACTAATTAGCCCAGCAACCCTTAATGAGCCAACTGAGCACCCTGCAGTACTGGAAGCAATCAGAGGAACAGCCCGAGCGTGGCGGCACCTCCTCGCCGCAGCCCGCAGGAGCTGGAGGTCCCTGTCCCCAGGTCTCTGTCCCCATTGCTGGGTCACGGCAGCTCCTGCCACGAAGGCGACGCTCTCCCGGGAGCTGCGTGGCGCGGAACCTCCCGACCTCTTCTCCTGCACTGATTATTTGAGATCTGCAGGGATAAAAAAAAGCAATTCAGCACCAGTCCTGGACTGGAGGGCAAGAAGAGTAACGACGGAGACACCGTGGCCTTTCGTAAGCGACCTTAGAGCGCAGGGAAGCACCAGCTCCTGAAGATCGTCTGAAGATGCTGCCGAAGAGCCGCAGGAAGCAAACAAAAGCTCGGGTGAAGCGACAGAGAGGGCTTGGGAGTCCCTGAGGTGTTCAGACACGGCTGGGGAAGGAAGAGGGGAAACTGCTGCCAACTCAACAACCACAAAACCTGCTGCAAAGCCACCGACAAACCCGCTCTTTTCTGGGAGAGGGAAACCTCCCCGTCCAGAGCTGGGCGTTCCCCACCTGCGCAGAGCCCTGCAGCATCCCCGCGCTATCAGCAAAGGCTCCGAGAAAGGTGACTGGAAAACACGTAGGTGCGAACATACGACCTAAACCACTGCCCAAGGGGGGGTGGAGGGATGGCAGCCGTCCCGTGGGGAAGCCCCAGCATGGAGAAGACCAAGGAGAAGGGTCGATCCCCTTCTGCACCCTGCAGATATCCCATCCCCGGTTGTGTCGGTGCCCTGACCTGCTCCACACCCACCCAACCCTTCCTTATCCCTGGGGGCCACATGAGGGTCCTGCCTGCCTTCCCCACCACCCAGTGCCTTCCAGCTATTTTTCACTGCCTTGAAGGGGGCGGTGGGTGGGAGGGAGGGAAAGGGCTGCTTCTGCCTCCTGCGCTGGGCAGCAGCCGGGTAGGGATCTGCCCCTCCGCCCCTGCCACCAACCTCGGCGAGTCCCAAAGAGCCCCGTGCCGGATCCTGCCCTGAACGGGAAGATCCCAGGGGTGATGCTCCATATCCAAGCTCAGTGTTTACAGATTCCCAGAACAGTTTGAGAAATAAGCTGTAAACGACCAAAACAACAACCAGCGTAAAGCCCCCGGCAGCGGCGCTGCTGCCGGCTCCCACGCAGGCCCCGCCGTGTCTCCAGCGTCAAGTCATCCCCTCCGCTGAGGGTGTGTGTGTGTGTCCCCCCCTGTTCTCAGTGTCACCTCCACGAAATGGTCTGATTTCCTTTCGCTTTTGCATGTTGTAATTCACCCTCGGGGCATTGCTCAGCAGGAATTAAAAGTGTTGGTTTCTTTTCAGTCCAGCCTTTCGTTTCCTTCGGCCGGGCTCACGGGCGCCGTGGTTGTTTCCCCGCTTCAGAGCCGTTACACGAGGATTTTTTTTTTTTTAATCACTATCTCGACGACCTTCCTCTTAAAGACTTGGGCATAGTATTTTATTTTTAGATAAGTTTCCACATCTCCTTCACAGTTAATGTTTATAGACGGAGGCTAAAACAGCCCAGTACCCATAGCAACCAGCAAGGAGAGGATACGTTGCATTATTCAGACAATTTATGTCAGAGTTGCCAGTCCTGGCTCAAAGTCTCTGATGTAAATAAATTCAGGTTTATTGATAGGTGAAATCAGTGTTTGCCAAAGAGACACGTGCTTGTTCGGGAAGGAGTACTTTGAACGAGAGCGCAGCGAGGGCTGTGCTCGTTCCACACTGGGACCACGTACGCCTCTCCCTGTCCCTCTGCGAGGCCGGTGGGACCCCAGTTGTACCATTCCCATCCCCAGCCAGCATCAGCCCCCGCCCCCCAGTGTCACCATAAACCCCAGTGACGGAGCTGCTTCCCTTCCCGCGCCCGCACCATCCCAAAAGCGCAGGGGTTTGGTGCTGCACTGGGAACGGGTTCAGGGGCTCCTTCCCCCCTTGATCCACCATTTCCAGCCCTTCTTGATCCCTCGATCCGCCATTTCAAACCAAACCCTTCCCACTTCCCAGCCGCTCCGTGTCAGCTTTGCATTGCACAAGGGTTTTTCTGGGGCTGTGCCAGCTCTATCCCCGTTTTTAGTAGCTCTTCCCGCAGCAGCCAGCGCGGATTGATGCCTCGCTGCGTTCGCAGGACTGCTTCTGCCTGCCGTAAAGCTGGAGTGCGACCTTTCAGAGGTGTCTGCTCTTCCCTAAAGCAAAACCAAGGAGCTGGAAGATGATGTTCAATCCCTCGTGGGGTCCAAGCCTACCTTTCTCCCTCGGGTGGGAGGTGGGTTGGCCCTGGCTGGGGCCGTTCCCAGCAGTGCTGTGCTGCTCACCAGTGCTGCGGGGAGGAGAGACCGTTATTTATATTGTTTTATAGTATTTAACAGCGAGGGATTAAGGGACTCTCCCTCCCTGGTTTTAAGGGGAAAAAAAAAATGATTCCTCTCCAATTACCTAATATTTCTAAGAATTTGAGATTGCAGAGGGTGGGGATGAAACCTTCAAGCTGAGCACGAAGCATTGGTGGTGTCGGAGCGATTTCCCCCCTTCCCATCCCCAGGGCCTGCAGCTGGGCTGTATCGTGCTCTGCTGCAGGGATGGACCCCGTGGCCCTCCAGGACAAGACTTGAGCCTCCTGCTGCTTCCAAAGGAGAGACCTGCACCCCTGGACCCCCGGCACCAGCCGGCTGCAGCTCCGATGCCGTGCCGGCACGGGCGGGTGCATCCCTCCGGCTCTTGGGGATGCGTTGAGCACCGAGCGTGGTCCCTGGAAACACGGTTGTTGGTCCGTTTTTGTAACTTCATGGCTTCAAACTCCAGCGTGGGGCTCGCTGGGCCCACCTGAGCTTGGCAGGGGGGGGTGGTTTGTTTGCAGCCTTGGGCAATGCCGCACGTGAGGCTGCGTGCAGATGGCGCACGTACCGCGTCCCGTGATGTTCGGGATGTTTCTCCAGAGCAAACACCAGGAAAGGAGAAACTAGTTAAATCTCAACTCCTGCCTGGCAGGGACGGCCGGGTCACCGAGTCCATCGCGCCGCGCTGCCTTGGGTCACCCCGTCCCGCCGTGCAGCTCCCGGCAGCGGCTGTGCCCACCCTCACGCTCCCCCCCCGGGTCTTCTCCGCGTGGCCGCTTGCGATGCTGCCCCACACGTGTCTCCCCACCCTGAAACTGCGTGTGATTTGGGGTTTTTTGGGGGGGGGGGGATCACCCGTACAAACCCAAAGAGCCCTGGCGATGGGCACGCCACGCGGGGCCAGCTCCGCTCTCTCGGGGTGCTTCATCCAGGGTCACTTTGGGAGATGGAGGTCTCGTCCTGGGGTCCTTTCCCTGAAGGCAACGTCATGGCGGGGACGTCCAGAACAGGGCACACATCCTCAAAGGCCCTGCCCTTCGTTCCAACCACCCGTAACCCCGCACCCATGTTTGCTTTCGCCCACTGGAGCTGCACTGGGGGGGGGGAGGGGAAGGACGGCCACCAGCCCTTCCGTGGCGAACAAACACGATCAGCCGGGAACGGAGAATCAACGCGTGGCGCAATCGAGGCAGCCCCGTCGCACCGGCGGAGCGATGGAGAAATCACGGTTCCCATCGGGCGCCCGCCAGGCCCGGCTGGCTGAGTCTGTGCTTTTGCTGTTTGGGGAGGTGGAGGGAAATGGGGGGGGGGGGCTTAGGGCTTCGGTGGTGGCTCCTGCACCCATCCCAACGCCGAGGCTGAACCTCCGCCCGGCCGTTCGGTGGGCAGGGGAGATGGGCTGGTCTTTTGGGATTTGATGCAAAAGCAAAGATGAGCTTTGAGCGCAGGCGGTACGGGGGGTTTCGGGGCAGTGACTGCTTTATCGAGGACCCCGTAATCAAGAGAAGGCAGTCAGGGGACACCAGAGGACTTTATGGGGGAATAAACCAGTCTCCTCTATCCCCACTGCATAGGGAAAGCAGTCTGGGCTTCCAATGGCCAAAGAAATGAGATGGGAAGAACACCCCAGTGGGAAGCGATTTCCAGGTGGGAAACCACCACTCCTGGAGCCCAAGCAAATGCCTGGCGCAGGACCAGGACCTACCCGGCCTCGGCAGAGCTGGGCTTGAGCCACATGGGCGCCGCTGGCGGGCCCCTGCGCTGGGGTCTGCGGATGCAGGCAGCCCCCATCTCGTGGGTGCGCAGGGGATGGAGGCTTCCAAATAACCCCCACCGCCGGGAGAGCAGCAGCACCCCGTACCCGCTGTCCCCACCACCCTTCGCATCGGCCCTGCCAGGAACAGCACGGAGGCGCCATCCAAGCCACCCCGGCCCACCTCCGCCCTCCACCCCGGGCGCCTTTACGCACGCAGCTCCCGCCATGTGCCAGAGGATAAGTGACGAGGCTGTTTTCTTTAGCTGGCGCACTAAAAAGCCGCCCCGGGACAGCCCAGCGAGCTGGCCATGCTGTGCTTCCTCCTCCTTAGATCTTATTTCAAAAAAAGAAAATAAAAAAAAATCCTAGGAATCTGCTGCTTTTTCCATGTGGCGCTTTCTTCCGAGGGGAACTGTTCACCGAGTGCCGCTCCTTTCTGAATCGGGGTCGCAGGAGGGAGGCAGAGCAGCCAGAGCCCCCCGCCCCATCCCCGAGAAGGAGATGTCAGGGCCAGGCTCTGCCTGCGGTTCTGCTTCGCTGCTGTGTTTGTGGGAGCCTGGAGGGTCCTCGATTTGGGCACCAAGCGGGGCTCAGCCTTCGCCCAGCTCAACCCCAACACCTCTGCCCTGGCCTCAGCCCCCTCCAGACCCCGCAGCGGGGACAGAGGTGGGACCTAGACACGAAACACCTCCAGGCTCCGAGCCCTCGGCACCGGTTGCGCATCCCTCTGCCAGCTCCAGCCCGTCGCTGCCCGGCCCTGCCTCCTCTTGGGCTTTTATTTTTGTCCTATTTCCATGGGAACCCTCCTGAAATCTGTAGCAACACATCCACTGGGGTCACCGAGCCTCCCTCTCCCCGTGCCCTATATTCCCAGTCGCTGCCCATCTCTGGTTACAGGTGACATTTCTCCCTAATCCCAGGGAAGCTGCTGCTCTTTGGAAGGAGCAGAAGGTGCTGGAGTTTGGGGACACTTCCAGGACACGCAAACGCCTTTGTCCGTGCCGGATGCTAGAGAGCTGCTGCTGCTGCCTCTGCGAGAGCTGCGGGCGAGAGGATGGCACGAGATGGGATGGAAATGGGGAGCTGAGGGTTTCCCGGGTGCCCCTGGCTCGGGGAACCCCAGCTCTGCTCTGTACAGCCCTCTTGACCCAGTGTGGTGATCGATGACGAGTTAACGTCACCTCAGTGCACTCGGAGGGGAGATGTTTCCACGGCAGGAGAGCGCGGCACCACCCCTGGGGCAGCCGGGCAGCAAGGCCAAGCCCCCTGTGGAGTGGTGCCGCCAAAACCCCAGCTCTCACCCTGTGCTCGGGCGGCCAACGCGTGTTTGCACCGACGGTACACAAAGCAGCAGCACCGAGCGATCCGCCGGAGCACGGCCCTTCCCCGGCTTTGCGCCACGATACGGGCGTTCAGGCCCTGCCGTGGGGTTTTTGGTGAGTTTCTTCCAGCAAACACGCACCAAAGGTGGGAGAAGGGGAGCAGATGCAGAAAGTCCGGAGACCACGGTGAGGCACGAGGCTGCCCCGGGGAGCTGCATCACATCAGGATGGCGTCTGCAAGGGTGCTCTCGCCACCACTGGCATGGATGGCTCAAGGAATTGGGAATTTGAGACCTGTCTCAGGCTTTCAAATTCCCTGCTAATTGAATCCCAAATGCTAAAAGGAATCAAGAGACATGAAAAGTTGCTAAAAAAGTAAGAGGTAGAGGAAGGAAACAAATAAACACCCCCCCCCCCCCCCCAGTCCCCAGAGACAGAGCAGCCTGCTTCTGCATCATATCTCATCTGGGAAAAATTATATGTTGTGAATTACGTGCTTCTTTTGAAAAGCCTTAAAGGAGATTTAATAAAATTAGACAAGCTAATAATATAGGGAATGAATAGCAACCTTGGATGCTGCATCTTGATTTAATCAGATGCTTTTCCCCAGGGGAACATGCAAGAGCTATGGCTAAAGCCTCCCTTCCCTACCCAGCTGCTCCCCTCTTCCTCCGGCCCCTC
The DNA here is from genome assembly GCF_034619465.1 of Leptosomus discolor. Lineage (NCBI taxonomy): Eukaryota > Metazoa > Chordata > Aves > Leptosomiformes > Leptosomidae > Leptosomus > Leptosomus discolor. The sequence continues at coordinate 3,629,397 of NC_141404.1, forward strand.
GCTCCTTCTCCTGTCCCAGGGGAGCAGCCAGGGCAGGATTTGGGGTCCCACGAGACCCTGCTGTTCACTAGCAGCCCCTGATTATTTGTGAGCAGGCTAACGAGCAACACCAAACAGGGAGTGGGTCCCTGTCTGAAGAACGGGTCCCTGTCTGAAGGCCAAGTCCCTGTCCTGGGGGAGAACAGCAGGAATTGGGGAGCCAGGGAAGCGGGGCTGAGGAGCAGGCTCGGCTCCGTGTGTGTGCTCGCAAAGCCCCAGCGCGGAGCCAGGGAATGCCGAGAGCTGCTGCGCAGGGGACGAGCCCTTGGCAGGACACAAAGCGTCTTAACGGCGAAGGTAAGGAGCTCATGTTGGATGTGCTCAGCTCTGCAGCCCGGGGTCTGCGTGTGCTGGGGTAGGAAAGGCACAAACGGCTGTTGCAATCGTGGCTTTTTCACCGCTTGGACCTGTAGGACCCAGCTGGGAACCGAGACCAGCTTGACCCCGGGGTGATGATACTTCCCAGCGCCGCAGCACGCTCCGAAATCAAAGGCATGTTCTGATGTAATTGTTCTTTTCCGAGCATCCCCCCGCTCGCCTGTCCCCGGGCCGGGCGGTGCGATGCACGCTCCTGCCTCCTGCTACGTTTTGCTTCTTGCAGAGGCCGGTGCTGCTGTGAGCTCCGTTTTGCTGCTTGCACAGTTTGTCCAAGCCGGACCCTGGGGAGCCGCATGTTCTGTCACCGGGATGTTTGTGTGACTTTCGTGGAATTTCCTTTCCTCAGCTACTTGCTCGCGGCCACCGGGTGGGTTTTGTTTGTTGGCAGGTGCCTGGTAAACCCGGGACGGCGCAGATAGGGGGAGAAATAGCGAGAAACCGGGGACTGATCTGTGCTGAAGATGTTTGATTCCATTAAAGGTGTCTGGGGGGGGGCTGGGCTTGGCGCACAGCAGCCTGCCTGCGGCTCTTGCTGTACCGAGCAGCTGCGTGAGCCAGCAAAGAGCCTGTATCCTCCAAAACCAGGCGAGGAGCAAAACACCCCGCAAACGGCAGGGTCAAACTCTGTGCAGGCAGTACGGCAGCTCTGGGGGAAAATGCTATTTCACCTGCCCCTGCTGAAGACTTGGGCTATTTCCAGTCCAGGTTCAGAAATAGGTGGTGATTTTTAACAGAGTCATAACCGTGGGAAGGCTTTGCCTCGCAGCGAGGTGGATCCTTTATCATCAATCACTGGCAGCCGGCTCGTGGCAAACGCGCTCTGCTTCCACCAGGAGATGAGTTTCTAGATGATCTTGGGGGACTCAGCCTAGTGCCTCGTAACGCTCCTCTCCTTAGGCTCTGCGTGACTCTGCGAGGTGCTGGGCTCTGGGGTAGCACAGGCAGCACCATCCCCTCCCCAGGAGCTCCCGCAGCCATCGCCTCTCCTCTACCCACCGAGGATCCCTGTCCCTGCTCCCAGGAGGGTCCCAGCAGGGTGGCTCCGGTCGCACCCCACACCCCTGAGCCGAGCCCACGGGATCCCAGCGGCACATCTGCCTTGCCACGTGCTCTGCCTTTGCGGTCGCCAAAGAGCCTTTTGGAGGGAGGAAATGGATTTTCTATTGCTGAAGCCTGTTAACCTAAGAGTAGGCTTCGAGCAGGCTATTTTTACCTATTCCTGGCACTATTAATAGTTGTATGGGTAACAACAAACACCAATCAAGATATTCGATTTGTCTGTCCCCCAGAGGCTGGCACTTCCTATTCCCTCTGCTGTTTTCCACCAACTGCTTCAATTAAATAATCTTTTTGTTATTTTGGGGTGTTACATTCGTGCTCTGTAATCGTCTATTAAACCTCTTCGCTGTCTCGCACACAAATCAATAAACATGGGAAACTGTCCTGCTTTCTCTCCCCAAAGTGTCCTTGTGCCTCTGCAGCTGGGCAGGATGGTTCCCTGCGGGCAGGGATGGGGCTGAGCGGGGCTGTTCAAACTGCTGCTCCCTCGCGCTCCGCAATTCCTCCGTAAACCTTCAGACAGTGTTTAAATTATTGTCCAAGTGTGGGACCACGCTCAGGGGAGATGAAAAGCTCAGCAGCATCCGTTTCTCAAGCCGTGCTGAGGAAATGCATCGTGCTCCACAAATGTGTGCGTTCTAACCGTCCCTGGGGTCCCTCTCGGTGTCGCAGGTGAAGCTTCTGCTATCCCAAACCTTATTTAAGCATCGCCTTTCGCTAAGTGCTTTTTTCTAGTTGATCCTCACAAGTGTTTTTAATTCAGACTTTCTCATCAGCCCGATGTGAAAGAGGAGCTTGGCTTTCCCTGGGCCCCGTCTCTCGCTCGAGGATGGCACAGAGATCCCTCAGCAGAGCAACGCTCCCGTGGCCCCGAGGACTCTTCCCTGGGTGCTCAGGAGGGTGCTGGTTCACTCAAGGAGCCCAAGGCCCGCAGCGGGGGCTGCCTGGGCTGCCCCTCACCTCCAGCTCCAGCGAGACCCCCACAACTCCTCACCCGACAAGACCAAGCCCCGCCGCCCCCGATATGAAGCAGCACCATTCACCCTGCCCACCCGGGCAGCGACCCTGCTGCCTGCACTCTGCCTGCATCCCTGCCAGCATCCTTCCTCCTCCTCCTCCGGGCAGCGACCCTGCTGCCTGCACTCTGCCTGCATCCCTGCCAGCATCCTTCCTCCTCCTCCTCCGGGCAGCGACCCTGCTGCCTGCACTCTGCCTGCATCCCTGCCAGCATCCTTCCTCCTCCTCCTCCGGGCAGCGACCCTGCTGCCTGCACTCTGCCTGCATCCCTGCCAGCATCCTTCCTCCTCCTCCTCCGGGCAGCGACCCTGCTGCCTGCACTCTGCCTGCATCCCTGCCAGCATCCTTCCTCCTCCTCCTCCGGGCAGCGACCCTGCTGCCTGCACTCTGTCTGCATCCCTGCCAGCATCCTTTCTCCTCCTCCTCCGGGCAGCTCCCCCCACCCACCCCAGCCTCCCTAGGGGCTGCAGGGCCCTGTAGTGCTGCTCATGCCCCCCAGGTCCAGCTTCCCCAGCCCTGCCCGGGGCAGCACTGCAGGTGTCCTGCCCGTCCTGCCCGTCCTGCCCGCGCTGCCCGCCCCGGCCGTGCCCTCGCCTGCCCCCTAGCGGGAGAGTCGCCTCGGTGCCCTGGGGCTAGGACCCCCTGCCCCCCCCCATCACCGGTCCCGGCACCCCCCGCCCCGGCAAAGGGATCCCGTTCGGGGCGACCCCGCTGCAGGGCGTTGCGGAGCCCCGGGAGCCCCGAGCCGGTTGGAGGGCGCCGGGAGCGCGAACCGGGCTGCGAACGGGAGGGAGGCAAAGCACCGGGGCCCCGGGCTGAGCTGCAGCGGGGTCGGCTTGCAAACGGGACCGGGAGGGAGAACCGGGCTGCAAACGGGCCCGGGCTGTGCGGCACCGGGAGTGCGAACCGGGCTGCAAACGGGCCCGGGCTGTGCGGCACCGGGAGTGCGAACCGGGCTGCAAACGGGCCCGGGCTGTACAGCACCGGGAGCCCGAACCGATCTGTAAACGGGCCCGGGCTGTGCAGCACCGGGAGCCCGAACCGGGCTGCAAACGGGACCGGGCTGTGCGGCACCGGGAGTGCGAACCGGGCTGTAAACGGGACCGGGCTGTGCAGCACCGGGAGCCCGAACCGGGCTGTAAACGGGACCGGGCTGTGCAGCACCGGGAGCCCGAACCGGGAGGCGGCGGGGAGCGGGCCGGGCGCGGAGCCGTGCACTGACTCAGCGCCGCCGCCCCGGGCCGTGACGCGCCGAGGGGCGGTCGCTGCCGCCTCTATATAACGCGGCCGCGGCCGTGCAGAGCTCACAGCGGCCTTTCCTGCGAGGGGAGAGGGGCAGAGCAGCCGGGCAGACATCGCCTTCCTCCTCCTCCTCCTCCTCCTCCACCTCCTTCCTCTCGGCGCAAGCTGCACCTTCGCCGGCTTCAATGAAACTGGCAGCGATGATCAAGAAGATGTGTCCCAGCGAGGCCGAGCTGAGCATCCCCGCCAAGAACTGCTACCGCATGGTCATCCTGGGCTCCTCCAAGGTGGGCAAGACGGCCATCGTCTCGCGCTTCCTCACCGGCCGCTTCGAGGAGCAATACACGCCCACCATCGAGGACTTCCACCGCAAGTTCTACAGCATCCGCGGGGAGGTCTACCAGCTCGACATCCTGGACACGTCGGGCAACCACCCCTTCCCAGCCATGCGCCGCCTCTCCATCCTCACAGGTACTTGGCTGGGGAGCACCAGGAGGAAAGAAGGGAGGGGGTTCCCTTGCCAGATTTCAGGTGTTCTTGCCCACTTTGGGGATGTTTCTCCAGTGCCAGGAGGAGGGAGGTGGCGGGGGGTTCGTGTGCGCGTGGGGTGGGCAACTTCACTCCCTGCACTGGGAGGATGCGGGACTCGGGTGCTGCCCCGTCCTTCCCTCCCCAAGTCTCTGCCTGGTTTGGGCAGCAGGTCTCCGTGTGTCCCCATCCCTGCAGCCATCTCACGTTCCCCTCTTTGTCCCCAGGAGACGTGTTCATCCTCGTGTTCAGCCTGGACAACCGGGACTCCTTTGAGGAGGTGCAGCGCCTGAAGCAGCAAATCCTAGAGACCAAGTCGTGCCTGAAGAACAAAACCAAGGAGAACATAGAGGTGCCCCTGGTCATCTGCGGCAACAAAGGCGACCGGGACTTTTACCGAGAGGTGCAACCCCGGGAGATCGAGCAGCTGGTAGGAGGGGACCCCAAAAAATGCGCCTACTTCGAGATCTCGGCCAAGAAGAACAGCAGCCTGGACCAGATGTTCCAGGCGCTCTTCGCCATGGCCAAGCTGCCCAGCGAGATGAGCCCCGACCTGCACCGCAAGGTCTCGGTCCAATACTGCGACATCCTGCACAAGAAGGCGCTGAAAGGCAAAAAGCTGCTGAAAGAGGGGGGCCGGGGCAGCGCGGAGGAGGCGTACGGCATCGTGGCCCCCTTCGCCCGGCGACCCAGCGTCCACAGCGACCTCATGTACATTCGGGAGAAAGCCATCGGCGGCGGGCACGGCAAGGAGAAGGACCGCTGCGTGATCAGCTAGGAGCCCCCCGCTCGACGGGAAGGAAGGAAAGAAGGAAAGAAGGAAAGAAGGAAAGAAGGAAGGGAGGGGGGGGAAAGATGCTCGTTTCCGAACTGACTTTGGGCAGGCAGGAGGGTGGGCAGGCGCCCACGCGGGCAGAGAGAGGGGGTTGCCTCTTCCCCAGCCTCCCTCCTTCTGAGGGATCGCTTTCATCGGCTCCCCTTCCCCCCCAGGGGTGAATTTTGGGAGTGAGGGATGAGAAGACAGAGGCTTTGGAGGGGTAGGAGCGGGGGGGGGGGGGGGTGTTGTCGCTGGGACCAGCCTCCTCCGAGCAGAGAGACAGGGAAAGGCTGAGCTGCCGGGCAGCCAGGCGGGAGGATGAGCGTGGAGGGCACAAACCTTGGTGGTTCTTTCTCTCCCAAACCACCCAGCCTCGGGCACTGCCTTCAGGAGGGAGGGCAGAGGCCTGCCAGCGCCTGCTTGGGGCTTTGGGGTTGGCGGTTTTTTTTCTGTTGTTGTTGTTTTGGGTTTGTTTTTTTTTTAACCTTGAGAAGCTGTGCACGGACTCTGGCTCTGTGTCGTGTGCTCGTCTGTGTCTGCAAAGCACGTGCAGAAGACACTCCTAAGCTGTGGCAGAGTTACAGCCCCGATGGACCAAAAAAAAAAAAACCTGACTCTTGTTTACATTTGTCTTGTCTGATTTGCAAGATTTGGGGAGGGAGGGGGGGAGCGGGAAGGGTTTTTTAAATCCAGAGAATAATAGGCACTTTATGTAGGTATTGTTTGTCATTGACACGAACAAAAAAAAAAAATATCTTCAAGTGTTTCTACCGTGGGTGAAACTTGATGTTTTATTTTTTCTACAAATTAATAAAATCTTTTTAAAACGACACCTGCGGGTTTGCCTTTGCTTCCTCACCCTGCCCCGTCGCAAAACCCAGTCCTGTCAAACCAAGACCCCGAGCTGGGCTCTGAGGTGCTAAAAAACAGTCTCTCGACTCAATCCCTTTGTTTTACCCCATTTTCTCCGACTCCCAGTGCAAAGGTTCCCATCTCTGCAAGCAGCCAGTTTCTTGCCACACGGGGTAACGAGGGGCCACGCAGAGTTAGTTACCCAAGCAGGTCCCCGAGCCAGGACTCTTTCCTCACTCCACTAACGGCGAGTGACGATCCTGCCAGCCCCATGACACACGAGGCACTGGCATATCACTCGCCACAGAAACCCAGCAAACTGACATCACTCCGTTATAAGGAGCTGATTGTGTTTCATGCCTTTTCCCGATTAACTAAGCACACTCTAATGATGTCAACAGAGAGTGATTCACTCGCGCGCCCGTCCAGGGTATTGTTTTTATTTTGCAACATGAGTAAAGGAAGCACTCGGCTCGAAAGGTCACCTTTGCATCTGATGGTTTTTCATCTCCTCCTCCTAACAAGTTGCAGCACCCATCGCTAGAAGCGAAAGGGAAAGCGGGAAGCTCTTCAAAGAACAGCTCTCCCTGGCTCCGGCTTCTGTTTCAGCTCATTTTCAGCCCCCGTTCCCCCCCCGCGAGCAGCAGGACAAATCTATGTTTAATACCTATTAATGGCAAAAAAACTCTGTCGAAGCCACGGAACTAAGGTGGGCGAGTGAGGCTGCGAACCAAACCGCTGCCGTTTCGTTTGGCACTTGCATTCAAGTTGACAGAGTTAACTTGTTCCTGCGCTAAGTGCCAGACATTTCTTTGGAAACATGTTGTTTCTTCCAGCTCTGCAAATGCCCTGATTACACAGGAACAGCAACTGGCAACAAAAAAAAGGGAAATGACCGTCCAGGCATGAGACACAAGAATTTATTGAGCTGGGATAGGCAATGGCTGGCAGAAAGGTAATTTCAGTAATAAAACCAGTGTGTACATTGTGCTTTGTTTATCTTGGTGTTCTGCTTTACGCAGAGTTTACACACTGGCACCTTCCCAAAGAAAGTACTAGTAAAGTATTCCCGCGGGGACAGAGTAATCTCTAGGTTACAGGTGAGTCACAACCATCCCAGCTCCCAAGCAGCAGAATTTCTTGCCTTTTGGTTCAGGAAAACCCTCCCCAAACAGACTTGGCTTCTCTTCTTTGGGAGGCAGGAGCGCTACCCACCCTCAGACGCCGGTTCTCGACAGATCCCGTATTTCACCTCTGCTTTTTCACCTCTTCCACTACTGACCTGCACCACCTTTCAGCGGGATTCAGAGACCCGTGACATTCACAGTCCCGTCCCACCTCTGGCAGCGGGCGAGACGCGGTGCTGCTGACGGGGGGTCGCCTTCTGCCACCGTGAGAGCCACCAGCGGGCGGGCAGAGGGCAGGGAGCCCTGGGGTCCGTCTGACGGCGACGCGACGCTCAGGAGCTTCCCGTGAGCCGCTGGCAAATGCTCCAGCCCGCTCACCCACTTGTTTGTGGGAAACCCCTGGAGCAATTCGGATGGGGAACCGACCCGACCTGTTGAGCCTGACTACGGAATGATTAAAAGCTCTTGTCATTTATGCCCTTGGTTTTATCCTGCTCGCCCTTTCTCTGCTTTAAGAGCAAGATGCCCAACGTGCTGCCTACCAGAGATTTAGGCACCCAAAGCCTATCGAGATCCACCCCCCGGCAGTCTCTGCTTTGCTCCTCCAGTCGCCCCGCTTCCAAAAAAGCGATGTGAAGGCCCAGGAGCTGGGCCCAGGCTACGCCTGTCCTCTGTGCTGCCAGAGTCCTGCCCCTGCTCAGCCCACACCCACCCAGCGAATACACAAGAGGGGCAGTTTGGAATTTCTAAATCTTTACTCATCTCGATGCAACCATCTCTTGTTTAAAAAGAGAGAGAGAAATACAGAAGTAATTGAAAGCAATCGTTCCTCTTTCGACCCCTGCAGACTGGAAAGGGTCCTAGAGACCCTTCCCAGGAGCAGGGCCAAACAGCTCCCGCTTCCCTCTTACGCTCCCTTTTGAAGTCTGGCCACTTTGAAGTGAAAAAAATGGCAGAAAATGCCCCCTTTTTCCTGTTGAAGTTAACTAGCAGGTACTTCGACCCTTAGCGAGGAGAAAACATCATGTCTCCTGCTTGCTTGAATGTGAAAAAAACCCAAAACCTCACCCCACCCCGAGAGAAACCACAGGAGATGCACATAGAAATGCACAGTCCTACGGCAGATCAACGTGAATGTACTGCTGTAATCACCATATGCAAAGAACAGAGCGTTCTGGTTCGGTGCCACGTGCCTGTGATCCACAGAGGCACAACTCCAGTGCAACGCCACCAAAAAAAGCGTAAAAGACAGAAAAGTAAACTTCTGCCACCTTTTTCTCTGCTGTTCAGCCAGAAGAGGAGGTCTCTCAGGCCCGGAGAGCAGAGCTGTGCCCGTCCTACTCCTTGGGGATTTCGAACATGCAAAGGCTCTTGTACTTCTGCAGCAGCTCGTTTTTGGTCCGGACCTGCTCCCGCAGGCTCTGCAGCTGCTGCTGCTGCTGCTCTGGGCTCACAGCGATGCCGGGCATGGAGCTGATCAGCTTCCTCATCTCCTGGAACTTGTTCTTCAGCTCATTCAGCACCTGGTGGACATCCTGACTGTCCTTGTCCATGCTGCAGGGGAGAGAAAAGGGAGACACTGTTCAATTCTCCCCTGGGAAAGCGAAGAACCTGCTGGGGCGACTCGTCTCCAGCACAACCAGAGCTGGAAATTCAGTGGGAAACTTTTGCTCTTGGTATCTTAACCACACACACCTAATTCACCTATCCCAATGAAATGGACACCAATAGATAGACTGGGGAGCCTCTGGGGCAAACTGGTTTCCTGCTAATCTCCAGCAAACGACCTCAGGACCCACCAATCGGGTTAGGAGCCTGTCTGCAGCTTTAAAACATTACCATGGAGCAGGTGAAACTCTCCCTCTGTTTGAACTCCCGTATCTCTCTTTGGGGAAGGTAAGATTACGTATCTGTGTGTGCGTGTAGGCACCTGGAAAGAAAGATCTCGGTCTCACCCGTGACCTGTTGCTGCTGTAATATAAAAAAAATCGATGCAGTCAAACAGCTTGACGGCAGAAAACAGAAACTGTTCCCCAAAGTACCAGAGGGTACCCAACGGCAGAGAAAACGGTCCTTTGGCGCTTTAAAGCGACTCTCTGGGGATCTATACCCAACAAAAAAAGAAGCGACAGAGGTTTTTTATGGGTTTTGGGTTTTTTTTAAGAGCAGCACAATGGGTTCTGCAGCCACTCTGTGCTTTTCAAGGATCAGCGCTGTCTGAGGCAGCGCCTGCCCTTCAAAGCCCCGTCAGGATCGGCTGCGGCTTTGTGAGCACCGGCGAGAAGTTCTACAAACGCGAGTCCCCGCTCCCAGGGTGCCCGTTAGCAACGAGAGCGGGATCCTAACGGGCTTTGAGAACTGGGAGCCTGTTCAATAGCCAGATCTAAAAATAAATGTGCTTGGCATGACCAGGGCAGAGAGGTGCTCGATTATAACTCTGCGGAATCGTGACAGGGCTGAGAGCAAAACTTTTAACCAGATGGTCGCCGTTCGTTTCAAAAGCCTGTTGGAACAAAATATTCATTGCTCCCTTCTAAATAAAACCGCAGCTGGTGCTGTAATGTATCCCCATTATGCAGGCACTCACGGGCAGGTCGGCAGTGGAAAAACACAGGCACACACACAGCCCCATTTTTTGGGGTAGGATGGGTTGACACCGCTTGTAATCCACCATAGCTCCAGGTTGGCTTTGAGAGGGGTGTCCTCCCCGCTCCAGGTCTCCCCAAGTCTTGTTCCCCTCCCCACACATACAGAACTGAGGGCTGCCTGTCCGGCTGGTTGACCCAAAGGAATCATTATTTCAGGTTTTTTAGTGTTTTGTTGGGTTTTTTTTTTCTGATGGGTGGTTTTCTTGGTGGATCAGGCCACCGAAGCGACTCCCTCTCGGAGGGCATGGACAGGCAGGGGTGAGGAGGTGGGGGAAGAGACTGCAGCTGCCTGCAGTCACACGGGTTTCAACGCAACGCCCAGCCGCAGGACTGCGCCCAGGACCTGCCTTAAGGCACAGCGCTCTCCAGGACACCAGCACCACCACGCGCTGTGACCTCAGCGGCCACGCCACTCGACTGGACAAGGTTGAAAATATCACCAAGCCCCGTTGGGGAACAACTTTCTCTGGACCCAAACCCCAGGAAAGAGCAGGTGCCCTTGAACGTCAGCAAATCTACGCTCAGAGTCACCTTGGAGATGTGTCTTCACGGCTGAGTCAGTGTCAAACCAGCAGGGCTGGGCCCTGCGACTAGCGGCAGCGTGAAAGGACGACACGTTGGCCATCTGTCAGGGACAGGAGGCAACACATCCCACTGCTTGCCTCTGTGGTCCTACCTGCCTGCAGCCCTGCTCAGCGTACCTACGTCTGCTCAAGCGAACGCCGCGTGTGAAGGGAGGTAGCTGGGTAGCAGGAGTGGGTGGCTCCGTGGGAGAGGGGACAAGATATGCTAGGGACTGTCCTCTGTGGGTCACCGTGACCTGCTCAGTGACATACAGGAATCTGAAAGGTCTCAGCCCATGGCTGCTGCCCACTCTGCTTATGCACTTGCATGTGCTCAGCGATGGGCTTAGCCTCTCTTTGTGGTCCGGATAGATCAGGCAGAATCTAGTTGGGGGCAACTGCCCACCCCCAGCACAATGGGGAAACTGAGGAAAATCAGAGGATTTGTGGTTTTGTGCCCGGTCTGTATCCGGACTGGAGTGTCAGGAGGTTTTTCAGTCTTTCCTTGCCACGGCTCAGGCTGCAGAGCCATTAAGGGTGAACCTCTCTCACCATTCAGACACGACTGGTGCAAGTGAAACATCTGCAGGACACAAACCAGCCTCAGCTCCTAAAGAAGCACACAGGGAAAGGGCAGCCCAGCCCCCAACCACTAATAAGGGAATTCGTGCTTCCCGTGCCCTCTGCCTCACCCCACGGTGTGCCCCGGTGAGAGCACGGAGCTGGCCTGGATGGATTTTCATGGCAGATCCATGCCGCTACGCAGACAACCATCTCTGAAGGGGTTATCCTGGACCAGAAACAGTGCAGCTCTCAGGACCCTTGTACAAGTACCTTTTACCCCTACAGTACTTACCTTGAACCAGGAAGAGAACAATTTAACCTGTACCGCTGCAGAAGCCATCCTCCTTTTTACAACTCCCCAGAAACGGGCTGCATTCCTGCCCCAGCACTGCCTGTACCTTCTGAGGCTGTTATCAGCCAAACAGTACAGTTATCTGGAGCAATAACCCCATGCAAGTACAATGCTTCTGCTCCTGGGTGTTAATGGTGGGGCAGTGCCCGGGCCATGGGAACATCTGCACCGCCCAGGCGACCCAAATGCCACCCAGGTAGTGGCGTGACTCAGAGCGGAGATGCTCCTGGGGCTGTGCCAGCTCCCTCTGACACCCTTCCCAGGAACTCCAGCTAGAGGTAAAAGGGCAAAGGAGATGCTGGGAGGTTGGAGAGAATCACTTAAGGGTGACCTCATTGCCCCACTAGCCATCTGGGGCACCCTGAGGATGTTGGCAGTTGGAAAGCATAATTAGAAGGAGGATCCCATTGCCCAGATCTCCATCCAGGGCAACCTAGGGATGCTGGGGGCTGGAGAACATCATTAGAGGGGGATCCCATTGCCCTGCTCCCTGTCCAGGGCGCGCTGAGGATGCTGGGGGTGGGAAAGCATTGTTAAAGGGGGTCCCCATAGCCCTGCTCCCCATTCAGGGCACGCCTGAGGATGCTGGGGGTGGGGGAGCATCATTAGAGGGGGGACCCCATAGCCCTGCTCCCCATCCAGAGCACCCCGAGGACGCTGGGGGTCAGACAGCATCATTAGAGGGGGGTGAGGTGCCCGGGCCCGGTGCAGGGCAGCTCCTGCGATGCAGTGCCCGGCGAGGGGGCGGGGGGGGGGGAAACACGGACCGGTCCCGGCGGGGCGGTGGGAGGCCCGGTGCCGGCGCCCCGCGGTGCGGCCGCTGGCCGTGGCCGCCGTTACCATTTGATGATGTCGTGGACGAGCGGCAGGAAGGAGAATTCCTCCTCCGCGGGCGGCGGCGGCGGCGGCTTCTGCTCGGCGGGCGGCTCCGGCGGCGGCGGCTCCTCGGCGGCGCGGGCGGCGGTGCCCCCCGAGGCCATGGCGGACCCCGGCCGGCGGCCGCGGCGCCGCGCAGTGACGGAGCGGGGCGGAGCTCGGCCGCGCCGCACCGCCCCGCCAGCCGCCTGCGCCCGCCTGGCCCGGGCCTTCCCCCCCGAGCTTGGGCTGGGGCCTGGGACCGGGCCTGCGCCGAGGCCTGGACCGGGCCTTCGGCTGTACTTGGGCCTAGGCCTGCGCCGGGGCCTGGCCCGGGCCTTCTCCGGAGCTTGGGCCTGCGCCGGGGCCTGGGCTGGGCCTTTCCCTGAGCTTGGGATGAGCCTGGGCCAGAGCTTGGGCCTGGGCCTGCGCCGGGCCTGGGCTGGGTGTGCGCTGGCGTCTGCGCTGGGCCTTCTCTGGAGCTCGGGCCTGTGCTTTTCCCTGAGCTTGAGCTGGGCCTTTCCCTGAGCTTGGGCCTGGACCTGCGCCGGCGTCTGGGCTGGGCTTTTCCCTGAGTTTGGGCCTGGGCCTGGGCCAAGTCTGGATCTGGGTCTGGATCTGAGCTGGGGTTGGGGCTGGGGGTTTGGCCTGGGCCTGAGCCTGGGCTGGGGCTGGGGCTGGGGCTGGGGCCAGGCCCAGGACTTCGGCTGGGCCTGAGCTTGGGCTGAGTCTGGGTTTGGGCCTGGGCTGTGCCCCTGCGTCACCCCAGCAGTCCCCTCTCCCACCCAAGCCCCACACACCCCGCTGACACATTTCTCCAGGACCGAGCTCTGCGCAGGAGGTGGGAGGTCGGAGGTAGGACAGAGCGCGGGATCCTGCACACCGAGGGCAGGGCGAGGAGAAGGGGTCCCGGGAACCACCCTGCGCTGGCCTGGTGGTGGCTCCCAGCCCCTCCGGTGTGCTCAGATTGGTGTCCCCGGCCTGCGTGCGTCCCTTCCTTTGAAGCCAAATCTTAGGGGGAAAATTGCATTATTCTGTGTTAAATCAACAGCCGCAGCAGGGGTTTGCTGTCTTTTAGATCCCAGCTTTCTGCTGTGGTTTTTTCATTAGCTGATGTCCTTAGTTTGATGTTTAGTGCAACTGGGGACAATATGTCGAGGAGGCTGAGTGATGGGGACATGGTCTTTGGAATGCCTTAAAGATGGAAGAAGCCCAGCTGACATCAGTCGGAGGGAAAGCGAGCTGGAGCGTTGGCTGAGAGCCTGGGCTGGAAACTGGAGGAATCTGGAGGAAGAGAGACGGAAATCTGGTGTCAGAGCTGGGACCGCTGTGAAACTGGGAGAGGGGGAAGAAATGGGCGCTCCGGCGTGCCCGGCTTGCGGTTGGAAGAGGCAGCTTGAGGAAGAGGCATGTGGCCGAGGCTGGGAGATGGAGGATGATGCCCCTCTGCGCCAAACGGCCTCAGACTTTGCTTCACCGCCGCGTTTGAACCCCTCTGTCAACACAAAGGATCGCAGCGCTAATGATACCAGCCACAGTCATGAGCTTTTCTTCCTGGCTTGGCTCGGGGAAAATGCATAATTTAATTTTTCATTTGAAATAGGCCCCCCTGCTCCACAGTTAGGGGCTGAGGATGACTGAGAAGGCAATTTTCTTTTTTAAAACCAATTTCTTTCAAAAAGGAAACAGAGGCTATTTATATATCAAATGAGAGTGCTGGTAACCATTTAAACATGTAGAGTATTGACTGTTTGCTCTAAATATAGTAGACGCAATCGCTCGCTTTGTTCCTGCATTGCATCAGGAATAGATCCCAGCTCGGGCGCTGATGCTGGAATGTGCGGAGGAGCCCAGGTCCCGCTGAGCAGATCCCTGCGGGGAGGCTGGTGGTATTTATGGTCCTTGGCTGAGCCAAGCAGGAGGTACAGGATGCTGCCACGTGGGGCTGAGCCGAGAGGTTCATTTCTGTCGCTTTTTACGGGCTGTTTCTAAAGCAGGGCTTGGTTCAGGCTCCGTGGGGGACACTTCCCTCTGTACTGTGCTGGTTTTAACTCTCCCCTGGACGCTGCGGAGGAGGACGGCTAATTGCTGGGCTGCTGGACGCCTGCGTCTGATGGGCGAGTCAGGCAGTCCCTGGAGCAGGTGACAACGCGCCGGTGTCATTCAGCGGTGCCTAAAGCGCCGTCAATCAGCGTTTCTGTGTGCCATTCAGTTCCCTTTTGGGGTCGTGTGTTCCCACAGCAGCGAGAACACACGGCTTTAGCTGGCGTCCCTCCCTCTCCCTGCCTCTCCCCTTCCCATTCTCCTGGGAACGGCTCCTCCAGCTCCTACTCAGGCAATCCATCTCTGTCCTTTGGGGCTTGTCGTGTCTTGTGGCAAGTCCAGGGGAGAGCGAAGATGTTTCGCGTTGGGGTTGTGGTTCAACCGGCTCCTCCATCTCTGAAGGTGCTGGTGAATTGGTCGCATGAGGCTGCGTGGTCACCGTTGGAGTGTCAGCCTGTGCGAGGGGCGCAGCAGAGCTGTGTGGACAATGACAGTGTGTCCGTATCCCTGGTGAGGACTGCGGGGAGAGGTGGAACCCAGCTGACAGGTCTGGCAGGGCAGAGAAGACATGTTTTGGGGCATGCAGACAAGCGTTGGCCTCAGGCGAGGAGCGGTGCTGGTGGGCCCTAATCTTCACCTGCCCTTGTGGAGCTCCAAGCCGTGAGACCCTTGTCCCATGGGGCGACTATCTGATGACCTGGGTTGCATCCTAGGAATGCAGTTCCTAACAGATAACCACCAGCAGCGTGGTCTTCCCCACCCACATCACTTTGCCGTCCCGTTGGGGTCTCCATCTCCGACAGAAGAGCTGTGTCTGACTGTCCGCTGTTCTCACGTGGAGCTGGCGTGGGGCTGCAGTTCTTCCTAATGTTCAGTCTGTGTTTTTTTCGCCCGTTGTCAGTTCCTCAGCGGAAGGGTTTGAAGGAGCAACCTGTGAAAACTCCTAGTGAGGCAGCTAAAACGTGAACAAAGATGTTGAGTGAAAAGAGTCGTTTCCCCCTGGATCCGGTAATAAACCTGAAGTGCAAATGATCGGCCTGTTCCTCGCATTGGATTGTGTAATTCACGTGCTGGAGGGTTTCTGAAATGGGCAAGTGTCCCCAAACCATCTGATCTCCCGCATCCTAAAGCCAACGTGTACACTCAGTGCTCACCCAAACATCTGGTTAACCCATTATCCTAAAATCCAGCTGATCGAACCATCGGTATCTGGAGCCTCTTTTTGTTATTGCCCGTTTCCTTTAACAACACTGATGTTACTCTGTTTTCCCCGTCATTTCTATACAAATTGCACCTCCTGTCCTCTTCCTAAGGTAACTTTTGAGGGATTTACCACCATTTATGTTATTCAGCAGCAGGTGACTCTCTGCCTTTCACCATTTCCTTACAACGATTTGACATTTTTATATCGATGATCTGGCACTTCACTGGGCTCTGCTTCTCGCTGCTGGACCGTCTGTGCTGTTGCCACCAGCGCTGTTGCCATTTTTTACTACGTGGCTATCACCAGGTTGAATTTTATCTCTTCTTCATGCTCCTGCACTGCATCGTCAGCCTGAATGTTCTATTTAAGGCTTGCTAAGCTGCCGTGGTGGGATAAGTCAGTATTGCCAAGTTGGGAAGGTGTTGTCGGGCTTGTGGCCCCTTGGGATGGGGTGACAGGAATGAGAAGTTACAGCTCCAGCCCTTGGCTGTGGTCAGCAGCACAGAAACGTTGGACCTTTTCGTTAGGTCATGGCTCTGATCCTGCAACTGCTCAGCTTCCTGGTCAAGATTCCCCGAATTTTGACCAGACGGGAATTTGATCTCAGGATCTGCCCTGGGGACCGTTTCAGGGCCTTGGTGTCCCAGGCTTCTCAGGGGGTGGTTGTTCTGAGGGGAATGGGGGCGTCATAAGCCAAGCTTCATCCTTTGAAGCCATGTTTTAGCCACAGAGATGGAGGCCCTGGAGGTCTGGCTGCCCCCAGACACGCAGCCCCGCACCACCGCATGCTCCCAGAGCTGGTGGTGCCCCGGGTACCGTTGGGGTTTAAGATCCAGCACCAAACGTATCCAAACCAGCGCCTCCTGGAGCTCACCAGGCTTTGGCAGAGCTGCTGGCTGCTGGGGGAACCCTGCAGTGCCCCATCTTGTCATCCCACGGCTCCTCAAGGAGCGTAGCTCCCTCTCCCAGGGACCCCGGCAGACGGGACAGAGCCTGGGACGAGAGGTGGCACAGGAGGTTTGGCCAAGCCGCTTGTAGCTCCGGGTTGGGTGTCGGAGCTGCAGGGCATTGGCCTGGCCGTGAAGGTCACCGAGCCTCGAGGGGAAAATGGGGCTGATTCAAGGGCGCAGGGAGCGTCCCAGCGATCTGGTGATGGTCCCCGATGCCACCCCACCGCTTGAACCAACACGGAGGCCGGCCCGGGCTGCGCGCCACCCCGGGGGAGGCACCCAAGCCGCGGCGCGGGCCAGGGGAGCGCGGAGGGCTTCTTGCGCAAGGGCAGCTACGCAGAAGCGTGGATCCAGGAAAACACGCAGCTGGGTCAGCCCCAGCCCCCAAACCAGCCCCATCTCCCGGCGTAAGCGGCTCCGAAGTTCCCTGTCTCCGCCGAGCAGCGCTGTGCCCACGGGGCATCCCGGGGTGGGGGATCCTGGGAGCCACCAGTCCCTGCAGGGTCCCTCCAGGTCATCCCAGAGCGGAGACCTCCGTTTCCACCCGGGGCAAAGGGGTGTAAAGTCACCTCGCAGGAGCAAGGCAGGGGCTCAGAGTGTGAGTTTGGGGTGTCCCTGAGGAAACCCCAGCCCTGCAGAGGGAAGCGCCCTTGTTACCACCGGGCAAAACCAGCCCCGGTCCCCGCCGGCTCTCGCCCGCGGCGCCGTGACTCAGCACCGGCCCTGCCGTTATTTACAAACAACGAGTCGGGCACGAAACACGTGCCCCGGAGCACAAGGCAGCGAGACGCAATCGTGGCCTTGAAGCAAGAGCTGCACCAGTGCCCGGCCCAGGCACGGATTCCTTCCCTGCCCTCTCGGGTGCACGCTCTGCACGTTGGGAAGGTGAGAGGGAGCAGGACAGCACGTACGTGTGCAGCCCTTCAGGCAGCCCTGTGTGCATCCCCGCGCTCGTGCAGCCCTTCATGCAGCCCTTCATGCAGCCCTGTGTGCATCCCTGCACTCGTGCAGCCCTTCGTGCAGCCCTTCGTGCATCCCCGCGCTCGTGCAGCCCTTCATGCATCCCTGTGTGCATCCCTGCGCTCGTGCAGCCCTGTGCGCATCCCTGTGCTCATGCAGCCCTTCATGCATCCCTTCATTCATCCCTTCATGCATCCCTGTGTGCATCCCTGCGCTCATGCAGTCCTTCATGCATCCCTGTGTGCATCCCTGTGCTCGTGCAGCCCTTTATGCATCCTTGTGTGCATTCCTGCGCTCGTGCAGCCATTCATGCATCCCTGTGTGCATCCCTGTGCTCGTGCAGCCCTTCATGCATCCCTTCATGCATCCCTCTGTATGTGTGTGTGCATTCCTGTGCTCGTGCAGCCCTTCATGCATCCCTGTGTGCATCCCTGTGTGCATCCCTGTGCTCATGCAGCCCTTCATGCATCCCTTCATGCATCGCTCTGTATGTGTGTGTGCATTCCTGTGCTCGTGCAGCCCTTCATACATCCCTGTGTGCATCCCTGTGTGCATCCCTGTGCTCGTGCAGCCCTTCATGCATCCCTCCGTGCACCCCTGCGCTCGTGCAGCCTTTCATGCATCCCTCCGTGCACCCCTGCACTCGTGCAGCCCTTCATGCATCCCTCCGTGCACCCCTGCACTCGTGCAGCCTTTCATGCAGCCCTTCGTGCATCCCTGCGCTCGTGCACCCGCGGGGCCCAGAGCAGCGCCTGAGCGCAGTGCGGGTTTCACAGCTCGCTCCGTTCAGAGGACGGCCGTGTCGAGATCAGTTCACCCGGACGCCCGTAGCGGGGACTTGCTAATGGGGCCGCATTAAGGACTTCCTTGAAATCCCGGCTCCCTTTCTCACTGCAGTTCTTATTCTGCTGAACTGGGTCAGGCTTTGTCTGTAGGCTTGTCAGGTTCCCTTCAAGTGCGGCAGGAAAAGCCATTACCTGATGTTTGAACACGTCAAAATGTTGCTTTTTGGTTATTTAACACAGGGGTAAAGGAGAGGACCTTTGTTTGGGTTTTGTTTTAGCACCACTGAAAAGGCATCAGGTAAAGATTTTAGCTTGTCCTTTGCTTGAATTGCAAACACCGTTTCACTGTGATTGGCCTAATTGCTGAAAACAGCCAAGTTTTACACGGGCTTTGCAAGATGAATCAGGTGTCCTTGAAGGATACAGGTTTATATGCCAGAGCAGTGGGTTTCTGGGGCAGTGCTGACACCGTGGGAGACCCATCCCTCTTGCAAATCAAGGCACTGGGAGATGGAGAAATCTCCATCCAGCTCCAGCGAGAAATGGTTTAATCCTTCTCCTGACATGGGGAAAGGTGCATTTCTGCAGGGCCACGACCATGGCGAGAGCAGCATTCGGTGAGCCTTCCTCCTCCCGGCCCTGGGTTCCCTTTGGCAACTACGGCTGAGCCCAGACCCCCGGGGTGCTGCCAACCCCCTGCCTGGAGCAGCCTGTCCCCCTCCTCGGCCGTGCCAGCGGCTTTTGCCCATTTTTGGGACTGGCAGCCCACGGGGCGGCTTGTCAGGGTCACTGCATCCCCAGTCCCAAGGAGCCTTGTTTGCCAAGGGTTTAATGTTTAGCTGCTAATAAACAAAGAGTGTCAGGGAGGTTTTGCTGACCAGGTAGCGAAACTTTCCTGGGAATTTTTGCTGGCTCTTGCGGCACAAACAAGTCCAGGAGGTGGTGGCGTACTTGCCTCAACATTTTCAATGGAAAACGGCCTGAGTTTTCCTAGAGCAGGCTCCCTGCATCCCTCCAGCTCCCACTCCCTTGCTCCTGGCCGCCACTTGGGCATCGGCTGGTGATCCGGTGCTCAGCCGCATCCCATCCTGCCCCAAAACTTTCTCGCCATCTTCGCCACGCTCTGGTTTATCCGAGGATGAGTTGTTCATCAGGCTGGGGTTTTGCCTCCGAGCAGCTGTCGGGGAGCAGGGTTTGCTTCATTCTAGCAGCATCAAAATAAGGTGTTCAATGTCACGGGAGGAAAGAAAAACCCTCCTTGTTGTTCTGACTTGAGAAATGAGTCAAGTCGCCCTAAAGGATGTCATTTAGTTGTCCTGAATGCCTTTACCCCATGGGCATTTCTCAGCCAGAAGCCTGATTTTTTCCCCCAAAGGAATGTGCCCTAAAGCCCAGCTCAGCGCCCCTGCCAGGCTCCGTGACCTGGAGCTCCAGCCTGGAGCCCAGTTTTGCCCGTTTCTACCTTGCAGATAAAGCTGAGCCCAGTCTGGCTGCTCCTGCCATGGCAGCCAGCAGAGAGGGCGGCTGGAGCATCACATGCCCGTAACACCGTCTTCTAAACCCAGCGTGGCTCAGCCCGTTTCATCACTAATCTGAATGCAAACAAATGTCATTAGAGAGGGGCTTTTGGCTTTCCCCATTTTGCCCGTCCTTGCTCTCGCTCCCGTGCAAAACCAGCCCTCCTGGCGCCGCAGGACGCCCTTTGGGTGCTGTGGTTTGTTCTTCCTCCACGGCAATGGCAGCTCCTGGCAAGGCTGGGTGCCACGTCTCTCCCGCCCGGGGATTACACCGGGAGCTGGCTGCCGGCTGGCCCGTTCCGGCATCTCTCAGCAACGGCAGAGATAATTGCCATAAGTCTAATTGTTCCTGCTGGATAACGAGCATTTTGCATCATCATCCCCAGCTGCTGAGAGCATCATCTGAGTTGCTATTTCAGGGGCGGAAAGCGGCTCTTCTGAGCTGGGAAAGGCTGAACCAGGCTGGATCCGGCCACCCGAAGCAGAACTCCCTTGCTGAGCACCCGCTGACAGCAGGACTGGTTTGCCAGCGTGCTTTGGGACAAGGTGAGGGCCAGGGACTATTCCCAAGAGGCAGCCTGGACGTGAGGGCGAGCAGACGTGGGATTTTTGGTGTGCTGATGAGACACAGCTAAATCCCCAGGGAGTCGTGTCTCCAAAGGGGCTTCTCCCACCCGGACATGACATTGCCTCTGCGAGGTGCAGAGGGCTGGAGGTGCACGTGCGCACACTTGGACATGCACACACGTGGATGCGCACAGGCGTGCACACAGGCAGGCACGCACATCCGTGTGAACGCACATCCGTGTGAACACACACCAGCTCCAGCTTTCCCCCGGTGAAGGCTGCAGCTTGAACCTCTCCTTCGCACAGGTGCTGGTGTCCCTGAGCTCCGGAGGATGGGGGATCTCGGAGGTCCCTTCTTTTATTTCCTTTGCTAAATTTTATGGTGTTTTAAACTAGCTAACAGGCTCATAAACAGGGCAGTTGCAGCGGGGGGGCAGCTAGCAGATGAGGACAGAAACCTCCTCCCATTGCAGACAGCAGGGCTTGCCGCAGCCTCCCCACGCTCTTGCACCGGGCAGACCTGCTCCATGCTGGTGGGACCGCAGCGAACGTCACCCTCTGCCCTCCCCGAGCAACGGGGTGGATGAACCAGGGACACAGCAGAAACCCCTGACTGGGCGTTGATTTCTCCTCCACCACCAAGTGCTCCGTGAGACCTGGGAACCTGCCGCCTCCCGGGCAGAGCCGACCACGGCTGAGGCTGCTCTGATGCACGAGGCTCGCTTGGCAGCAGGAGCGAGCACTGGAGCAAGCCGAGAGCGCGGTGCTTCGCTCCCTGCACCCCATCCAGCACCCGCAGGGTGTAGTGAGCAGCCAGCTGCGGGATCCCTGCTCCGCTCGTGCTCACAAACATGCAGTTTTGGGGCAGCGTCAGCAGAGGCTGTCCATCCCATCCATCCCATCCCATCCCACAGCTCCCAGCCCACCCTTGGGCCCCAACCCTCGCTTTCTTCTTAATTATTCTCCAATAACCATAAGGCTGTAGCCGACTGTCAACTACTAACCCTGTTCTCAGAGCAGCACATCTCAAATTAACCCTCTGGACTCTTTGGGCTTGCAGAAGCTTTCAAACACCATTTTTCCC
Source organism: Leptosomus discolor (assembly GCF_034619465.1). Lineage (NCBI taxonomy): Eukaryota > Metazoa > Chordata > Aves > Leptosomiformes > Leptosomidae > Leptosomus > Leptosomus discolor. The sequence goes on from NC_141404.1 coordinate 3,650,548, forward strand.
TCCCCAGTTCTGGAGGTTGCCTGGCCACAGCCCAGCAGCGAGGAGGCAATGCTGGGCATTGGGGTCCATGCTCTGCTGCCTGTGCCCTGTGACTGCAGCCAAGCTGCCTTCGCCATCCCCTGCCTTGGCTGCTGGAAGGGGTTTGAGGCCCTCAATGTGGCATGAAGACATAAAGCAAAAGGGTTTTGCTGCCAGGTTGTCCCTTTGTGCCCTTGGTGTCGTGCACGAGCCCCTGGAAATGGGTTTGCTGCTGAGCATGCCTTGGGAAAGGGTGATTTGGGGCTTGAGATAAGAGTCCTACGGGCTGGCTGGGAAAGCAGAGAGAGGAAAAAAATGTGTCAGGGCAAGAGAGGGGAAAGATAAGCAGCGCATCTGGGCTGGGAGCACGAAGCCATCAGCCTCCCTGGCGCCACAGGGCTGGGGGTGGCCAGATCCGGGCTGTGACAACCTTGGATGGAGCTGGCCACGTGGCAAAGCCCTGCTGACAGGGCTTGGGGAGAGCCGTGTGGGAGAGCCCTCTGCCAAAACCCTCTGGCTGCAGAGGGCAGGGAGGAGGCAACCCTGTCCAGGGACCTGCTCCGGCTCCCAAGGGCTGTGAAGGGAAGGGGGGATGAGGATGGCTCCCCCCAACCCCAGGCAGCCTGCACCCCACTCTCTGCCCCGCTCCGTGCCAGGTTTGCCATCCCAGGGTGCAGGATTTGGTATGTGCCAGGGCACAGGCCATGCCAAGGTGCTAATGTACCACCATGAGCTTGTTGGTGACTGTATGTTACACCTTTGGGAACTGCAATGCGCTGCCTTTCGTATCAGCTCGAGCTTTTGGGGTTGGGGTCGGTTTTGTACTGAAACCCCCCTCTGCACCTGCCCAGAGGGGCTTTTTGGGTGGCCGAGAGGGAAAGCACCATCCTCAGGAGCCAGCTGGGCCCTCGTGGCTGATTTTTGCATGTTGGCTCCTAATTGCAGTTCTTCATGTTCTTCTCAAAGCAAAAGGCATAATTAGCTGGAGGATGGGAAATGCAGGGAGCCAGGAGCAGCCTCCAGAGCTGGAGACGAGCGGGTGGCTGCTCGAGGGCTGGGCTGCAGCTCTTGCTTTTGCAGGATCCCTTCTTCCCCCTACCAAACCAGCCACCGGCGTTTCTCCTGCCACCATCACCGTCCTTCTCCCTTGGCGTGTTTGGGCACCCCGGGAGGAAATCCGGGTGCTGGCAGCAGCTCCTCGCTCTCATCCCACCACCGCCGCGCCCCTGCAAGCGCACAAACACGCTTCTCTTCTGCCAGCTTTGTATTTGCAGCCACGGTATATACAGTATAATCCACCCACAGGGTATCCAGCCTGTACTTGGCTGGGAAGGACAGAACATCCTTGTGATTCGAAAGGTCAAAATGAATGTCAACACGCTGTCGGCTTGAGTCAGCAAGAATGCCAAAGCTGCCTTGGGGACACAGGGTGTTCGGAGGGACAATCGTGGTGGCTTTTGGGTATGCTGCTCCCTGCGCAACAGGCGTGGGGTCCCCAAAAGAGCTCTGCAGGGTAGGGCAGGGCAACTATCCCTAATGATGCTAATATGATGGTGTGCAAACAGCTTTGCCTGCTCAGCCCGGAGGTCCCTGTACCCCCTTCTCCACTCCTGGATAGCGAGGGGGTAAGCAGGTGGTGATGCCCCTCCACAACACCCTCCCAGCCTCCTCCAGTTTCTGGCCCTGAAGCCCAGCCCTGCCTCCTCCCCAGGGCTCTTCTGCAGGATTTTCCTCCCAGGGCTCAGCCGTGGAAGCTGGTCCCGGTCCATACCAGCAAAGCGCAGCCGTTTGCTCTGGGATCCGGAGGGCAGCAAGTCCCACGGACCAGGAGCAGCCACCCAGGGCTCAAGGCTGGAGCAGGACCACCATCCACTCCAGTCAGACCTCCTCCTCCTCCCTGATGGAGAGAAGCTGCTGTCGCTTCGAGCTGAGCTGGAGGAAACTCGGCTAAGGTGGACGGCTGGGATTGATTTCCAAGTGACAGAGGTGCTCGCCATGTCCCTTGGTTCCCGGCCGCGTACCTAACGATTTTCTCTGCTAATAATCCCCGCTGAGCAGGCAGCAGCACATGCAGGCACTGAGCACGGGGGGGAATAATTCAGAGCCTGACGTGGCGATGGCAGGGCCGTGCTGCTCTTCCTGCCGCATGGACCCTTTGCATTCCTCCCCGACCCATCTCAGCAGGAGGGCTGCCCATGAAGCCCTCCCTGCTGGCAGCACCAGCCCCTCTAACAACAGCCCTGTCTAATGGGATCGAAGCCTTCACGGGGCTTAGGGGATTTGGAGGTGAATTAGGAAATCTCTTCACGGTGGCAGGGCAGAGCCCAGGAGCTGATGGCACCTTGCAGCACGGCGTTGGAGGCTTCGGGGCCATGCTGGGCACAGGGTGTCCGTGGTGTGGTGTTCCCAGACACAGCTTTCTCATGCGTCTTCCCTTCCCTCTCCCCACGCAGTGCAGGGAGCAGGAACGAGGGCGTGAACGTGGGTGCGAGATTCACCAAAAACGGGCTTTTGGGGAGGCCCCTGGCTCTTGCCAGCCCGGCGCTGCCGGCAAGGGGCTGTGCGGCCGGGCGGGAGCAGTGGCACACTCAGTCCCTGCGCGTGCCGAGGTTGGGGCGGGCGGCGGGAGCTGGCAGTGCTGCCCAGCCTGGCAGGGATCTCGTGGCCCCGACCTTTCTGGCTTTGAAAACAGGACGGGAACAAGACGCACTTTTGTTTTCAGTTGAGGAGCTGGAACGGGACCTTCGGGCTGTTCCTGGGATGTTACGGCATCCCGGCTGGCGCCAGGGACACGCACCGTGCTCCAACACCCTGAACATGGCGGTCAGCCTCGCTGCACCCTTGCTCTGTTCCCGTTTCGTCCTTCGGCGGCAGAGCCCAAAGCTCTCCCTGTCCTCTCCGGCAGCCAGGCTAGCTGGGGCTGCTCCCTCAGGGCCACCGGCGGGGACGAGCAGCTCTGGCAAAGGGACAGCCTTCAGCTGGAAACCCCACCAGCCCCTGCCACGGCTCACATGCCTGGTGAGTCCCGGGGAGGTCAGGGAGTTTGTGCCGCTGCTGGATGCAAAAAGGTGACTCTTGCCCTCGGTGGTGCAGGGCACTGGACTAGAAAAACCAGCGTACAAGGAATGCGGGTGCCCCCACCTTGTCTCACCTCTAAAACCCAGCTCGTGGCCACCAGACAACCCCTGGCCACGTTGCAGGGATGCAGACAGGAACAAGAGGGCAAGGAGAGACTGTGTGGCTTGCAGCAAGGCCATGCTTTTGCCCATCACGTGGGGAAAAATGGGGTTGAGCCCCACATCCAGCCGTGAGCGGGGTTGGCTGGTCCTTACTCGGGGACGCGGGGACCTTCAAGTCATAGGAATTAGGGACAATATGACCCTGCACCACCAGGATTAGGAAGAAGCCCTTGGGGAACCTCTCCCTGCACAGGGCTGGCACCGGTTTGCTGCTCAGTATATTGACCACGAGGCAAGCAGGCAGATGATGAGGGTATTTTTCCCTCTGGTGTGGAAAGGGCTGTTTCTAGAAGAAAAGGCAAATCACTGCATCCCCCCGATAGCCAGTGGGGACCTGGCACCTCGCTGTCACCCACTGCCTGCCCCAGAGCAACCCCAAGGACAAAAAAGCTCAGTAGCTCTTTGCTTCCCAGCCCCATTCCTTATCAACCTCCCACATCCACAAATGGAGATATAATCTGCTGGATTCCTGTATAAGAGATAGTGGAGCCGGCCAGGGATGAGAAATGACATGGTCCCTGCCACGATCCCTGGGATGTGTCCAATAACTCCCTGAGCCACTCGCACCGGGGTCATCTGCCCCTCTCGTGTGCCGGGAGCCCATTTAATGTTGCTGAGTGACAAGTTCATGCCACCCTTTGCAGGCTCGGGCGTTTTGTGGCAGCCATCACAGCAGGGAAACACCTTTTTTTTAAAAAAAAAAAAAAGAAAAACCAACATTCCCAGGTAATCTCAGCAGCAAGGGCTTGAGGAGTTCACTAGGAAAAATAAAGCCTGTTCTCAACTGCCAGTGCCACAGAAAGCTGGTGGGAGGTTGTTTGTGTGTCCTGGGCTGTTTGGTCCAAAATGTCCCCAAATCCCCCTAAATTCTTCTGCCGACAGAACTCAGCCAGGGCAGGGTGGGGACAGGTCTCCATGGGCCAGAAGCCACTATGGGGCTGGGAACAAGAGGGTTTGTAAAGCTGGGAAAGGGGCTGGGGAAGGAGCAGGGACCCCCCTAGGGAAAGCTCTGTCCCTGTCCCCTTTGACCACAACCCCTCTTCAGTGCCATAAACACCCGGCATTGCCTTGAACCCCCCAACGCTGCATATTCCTGCCCTGATCAGTCCCTTTTCCTTGTGCTGGCATGAGGATTCACGCAGGAGCTGGGTCAGGGATTGGATCCAGCTGGCAGCATCTGCCCTTATGAAGGTTTGTGCCCCAAGTTGTCCCTGCACGGGTCTGGCTGGATCGGTGCTGCCCCAAGGTGCCGCGGTGCCAGCACCCCCCTACTCCGGGCACTTGTTGTGCCTGTGGGTGATATGGACCCTGTGAAAAACATGATCTTTGTGTTCGCTGCCTCAGGGCTGAACCGTTGCCCTCCCTGGGGATGGGTCCCTGAGGGCCAGTGGGGATTTATAGCTCGCTGTGATTTATGCTGGAGCTGGAGTGGGATGGGGCCATCGCAGCTGGCACCGAAGGAACCCAACAGCAGGACTGTCCCAGTGTGACCTTACCTGGCTGTGTGGGGCAAAGTCCTGGGGACAGACAAGCGTCCCCTGAGGACAGCGGTGGCATCCGCAGGATGGGCAACGGGGTGCATGTGTTGAGAGTCACCTGCCCCCCTCCTGGAACAAAACAGACGTGAGATTTTAAAAGTGCAAATTTTTACCTCTAGTTCAGGGGTTGGCTCCTCTGCCCCCATCCAGGAGGGACGTGGTGGGAGCTGGCACTGCCAGGAGGCACACGGGGTGACCCAAAGGCGATGCAAATCGAGGCACCAGATGTGGTGTTGGACTCAGCTGAGCCATAAAGCAAAGCCGAGGGGCTGTGGAAATAAGGGGCTACCGAGTAACCAGGGCCTGGGGACACCCCCCCAGGCACCTCTGCTTGCACCATCACCCTTCTCTGCAGGGGGGCAGGGAGGGGAGAGGGCAAAGCAAGCCCCGAGAGCCGACCCCAAACCCCAACCACTTCTCCTTGGCCCTCGGCCGCCGCTGTTCCCTATCCGTCCGGCTCCTCCTTATCGGCGCAGGGCTCTGCGGCCAGACCAAACAGCCGCCCCCGCACGAGGGGCAGCACAGGGAGGGTTGGGACCCAGACGATTAAATAAAAGCATCTTGTCTTCTGCAGGGTGTTGAAATCCAACCGTGGGTGTCCCCAGGCAGCTCTGCTTTCCCTGCCCTCCTCCTCTCCTGGGTGAGAGGGCTGTGGTTGCTCAGCTCTGTTTACTAACCACGGATTTTTCCCCTCCAGCTGTTCCTTTATTTTCACTGCAAAGCGATGCAGAACCACCTTGGCTGAGAGAAGGTGAAAGCCCAGGGCTGATGGCTCCACCAGTTCAGACCAGCAAGGAGCTGGGCGTCCTGCCGAGGAGTGCAACAGGACACGAGAAGTCCCTGCGGCAGGATTGGGGGCTGCCATGAGCTGGAGGACCCCTGGGGTGCTGGAGACCGTGGGATCACATCAAAACCAGTGCTGGCTGGGGGACTGCTGGGGACCACCATCCTCCAGGGCATTTCAGCAGGGTCCTGAGGCCATTGGGGTGGGGCTGTCCCCCTCCTGAATCCAGGGTGGAGGTGTCCCCTGCCTCCCGCATCACCAGCATCCCTCCTGGGACAGCCAGGGACGGTGCCTGGCTTTCCAGACAAAGAGCCTTTGGTGATGAAAAGCCTCTTGAGCAGCTCTGTACCAGTGCGGCCGGACGCACAACCAGCCCGTGCCGGGGTCACGCTCTTCCCCCTGGGTTTGTACGAGCCAGTGAGTTATTGCAGGAGGAAAAAGAGGTGATTCAGCCTCAATTTATTCCTGCTGCAAAGAGCCAGGCGTCTTTCCCCACAGCCCTGAGCCTGCATGGATCCAGAGCGGTGGGACCCTCGCCCCGCTCCCCCCGGGTGTCCCTCGCTGCCTTGTTCCTACGAGGTCCCCGCTGCTGACCCGGCGTGTGCGGGCCCGTGGGGATGCCCTGCACATCACAAACTTCTTCCAACACACTTCCCGCTCACTGGAACCTTTCAGGGACTTGGGCAGATCCTGGATCAGCCCCGTTTTGGGTCTTCCCTCAGTCCCCAGGCTGGCCCTGCTGCCCAGCCTGCCCCGGGCAGAGGGAAGGCAAAGGGCTCCAGCACACACGGGCTGTCCCCATCCCGGTCACTGGTGCTGGGAAACACCCCAGCGAGCCCACAGGATTGTTCTTGCAGGATTATTACCCGATTGCTGCTGCTGATAACGGCCTTTTACGGCTCTTACCCAGGCTTTCTGGGAGAGGTGAAACGGTTCAGCCTCCCACAGCCCTAAGGAGAAGGGAGGGAGGTGCAAAGAGCTAAAAATTAAGTTTGGGAAGAGCCAGGGCCAGGCTGTGCCAAGCCCTTCTGCCTTCCCAGTGAGTATCGAGGCGGGCATCGCACCCTGGGAGAGCCCATTTACCTGCCGCTCGCCCCCCTGCTAGTATTTTCCAACTCCAGTGCTCATTTTCACCCAAATTGCACACAGAGGTAGAAGTCAAAAGGCTATTTCTATGCGCATCAGGAGAATTGCCAGTGGAGAGAAGAAATAGCTCCTGCTGAGAAAAACGCTGCAGCGTGAGCCCAGCCCTTTACTAGACACCGGAGCAGCCACCGAGCAGCCAAACTTCATGGGGAATCTGGCTTCCTTGGGCTGGCAGCTCGCGGCGTTGCTGGGTTTGTTTTGTGCTGGGCTCGAGATACCGGTCGGACAAAAAAAAAACGCTTTGTAAGTGTTGAATGAAAAGGATGATGCCAAAGCCGCGGGGTGCTTCGGCTCGAAAACGTGAGCTGTTTGCTGTTGGCCCCAGCGGGGCGCAGGCTGTTTGGAGAACATGGGGTTCCTGCGATTAGCCTGCTCATATGACTCAATATATAACCACCGGTTACACACTAGATTTAATCTTGGGTCAAAAGTCATGGATAATTCAAACCACGCAGAAACTGTTGCTTGTTGGAGCTGGTTTTTTTGTGCTACTTTTTTGTTTGGCCCAAACAACTTCTGCAAAGCAAATGCACCCTGGCCCGGGGCGATGGTGGGTTGGCGTTACCTCTGCCATCTCCCACCCTGGCTGGGGCAAGCTCTGGTCCTGCTCTGGGAGCTGCCTGCTCTGCTTGCAGCCCGCATCCACCTTTCTGAGTCTCATTTCATCTCATGCACTTGCTATGGGGGGGGGGAAGAAAAGGATGGTTCATGCCCTAAACCTCCCGTCGGAAGCACAGCGTCAGTCCTCAGCCCAGTTGTTGTGCTGGTTGTGCAGGTGACTGCAGTGAAGGTGCCCTCCTCACCCTGAATTAGCAGGGGTGGGGGTGCTCCCTGCTCTGTCCCCCTAGCAGATGGGGTATCGGGCTCAGTGCATTCTCTATTTCCATCGGTCCCTCTCAGGTGATGCCCCAGTTTCTTGTCTTGGGCAGTTTCTTTCCCAACCGAGTCATGAAAGCCACTCTGGTATCAAACAGATGTCGTGGGGATGTTCAGGAATGTCCTGCTTGGTTAGGTTAATTACACAAAGGATTTCAAAGTGAGGTCTTGGAAACATCCATCGGGGTAAAGATCTCGTGCTCCGAAGTTTCAGCGCGGGCCGTGGGGAACGTTGGCTGCTCCGTGTACCCACGAGCGGATCGTTGCTCTCTCGCTGCTTTCTGGAGGCAGCAGCCGCAATTTCTGGTGAGCCGCTTCTCTGACGAGGCCTTCACCGAGCGGGGAAGGGAGAAGCCATCCTGCAGTTTTGCAGAATACTGTCTTGCAAGGACGGTTATTCGTAGGGAACGTGTCGTCCCATCTGCCGGTGGCAGCGGACGTCACTGCCCGGTTGTTGCATGGGGACAAGGGCCTGTCATGGACCACGGCTGAGCTCATCCATCACCAAACCTCCTCCATGCCTCGGTCTCCTCTTAGGTCATTAGGAAGGAGGAGCGATCCCTCCCTTCTCTTGCCAAACCCTTTGTCATGCAGCGACAGAGAGAAGGATGCAAATAGCCCCTACGAGCAGGAGAGAGCTCGTCCCTGCAGGAACACGAAGGAGGCAGGGAAGCAGCATCATGTCCATTTTGCAATCGGGAGAGGCAGCGAGACAACCGTCTCACCCACTGTCAGGCCTGATGATGCTAAACCCCATTTCTGGGCAGACCCTCCAGGTCCCCAGCTGCGCCTGCCCTCACCACAGAGCCGGTGGCTCCAGCCCGGTGGTGCTGGCACAAACGGAGGGGTTTTCCAGCAAACTGAAGACCTGAGCCTGGTCTAGAGCCTGCCAGAGCCTGGGAGGGCTGATTCCTCTTCCCAGCCTCAGTACACCTGCACAGGGAAGAGGAAAAGCCCTTTGGGATGAGGGAGAGAAAGCACTGGAACAGGCATAAATAGCTTAGTAATAATACTAATGACAGCACTTAGCACGTAGGCAGCAGTTTGCGGAGCAGAGCGCTTTACAAACATTAATTAGTGCTGGTAGACAGTTCAGCGATATGGTTCCCATTTTGCCAACTACGGAGAGCAGAGAACCAACCATCTGCTTAAATCCTCTTTAATTTAATCCTTCGTAGGAAAATCCTGCGCCCGTTTCAGTGTTGGATGAAACCGCCCGAGCACGCGCGGGCCCTTCAGACCCTCTCGGAGGGCGGCAGATGCCGAGCGTCTCAGGAGAAGGATGTTTTGAAGGGTGTTGGTGGCTGCGGGTTGTGCCCTGGGTGCGGAGCTGGAAAACACGGGGCGGCTGTTTTCCAGATCAATAAATACACGTGGTGTAGCCGGAGCGCTGGTGGTGCTGGAGCCTTTGGGGTTTGCCAGCTGGGGGTGGAGGGTTTGTCTGGGCTCCTCTCGCCCTTTGCTGGTCTCTGCTTGACCTGGGGCCGTTTTTATAACCTCCCGGGACACTTCATTAGCAAAAATTAAAGCAGCTGCCAAGAACGGTTGGGGTGAGTCAAGTGGGTTAAAGCTGTACCCGGGGTTCAGCCCTGCGGGGTGGCTGTCCTGGCCCTGGGGACACGTGTGGGCACTGGACACAGCAGCCAAGGGTGCCTGGTATTGGGATAAGCTGAAACTGCTTAATTTAGCGTAGCCAGTGCATTTTTCTTGAAAGATACGTGGTTTGTATCGTACAGCCAACAGCATCCCTGCCACACACGCTGCAGCGGGGTTTTGCTAAGGATGGGGGTCAGGGCTGGGGCTCGGCCAAGAGGCTGGAAACAAGTTTCATGCCAGCACGAGCTGGATGCAGGAGCAGCACCCCAAAAAGCCCAGGGGGAAACGCAGCCGGCTGGCGCTGGCACGGTGGGGTTGGAAGGAGAGCTGCTATCGCGCCTTGAGGCGGCAGCGCGATGGGTGCGCGGGGCGTGCGGCCGGGCACGGTGGGTTTCTGCAGCTTTCACTCTCTCCGCGGGTGATTTGCAGGCAGGAAAAGAAGCAGATGAAAGCACAGGGGATGGGAAAGGGCAAGCCTCCCGCGAGGAGATCCCTTTTCCGCTTCAGCAGCAGAAAAAGCGTTTGTCTACTCTCAAGCTAATATTGGAACCTGCAGCCCTTTCCCAAACATTAAATTTCCCGCTCCATGCGAACTCAGCAACCCTACAGATGGAAAACCCTGCTCAGCTACGGCGCTGATTAGTTTTCTCATGCTGATTTATTAGGATTAGTGGCTTTTTTTTATTAGGTATAGCTTTAAAAGTCTGTAATGATGGAAGTTGTCCTCCTCTCTGGGCAGGTGGGTCCTAACACAGAGCATGGAGGAAAGGGTCAGGGAGGGCTTCCAGTGAATTTTGTTCCTTCTCCAGACAAAAGAGCGCCTGAATCCCTTTGTCCCTGACCGAGCACACCACATATCTCACTTAAATTCCTTGCTGAGCTGAGCTGGACTCGGCAGCTACTTTGCAATTATGCAGATGCTTAAGTGCTTGGGTATACCAGGGCCTCCTGCCTGCTTACCATCTCCAGGGCCTTTCCAAATTCTCCCCCAGCCCAGCCACATTTTGGGTCCAGGATGGTGCAAATGGTCCAGATGATGCTGATTTCAGCAAGATCCTCTAAGCCTAGGCTCAAGCTCACCCCGCACACCTCGGGCTCTTGCTCAGTTTTGCCTTGTGGATGGCTTCCCCGGGCAGCTCCCTCATCCCATCTCCACACCACGTTGCCTTGTTGAGTGTCGGATTTTAATTTCTCTCAATCAGGAGCTGGGCCTGAGCAATTACTTAATAACGAGGTATTCATCCAGAGGGAGAGCGTGGATCTAGGTTAATTGGTCTGACAATTGAACCCAATCCTTTCTGGTTTTGCCCAGTTTTCCTTCTTTCTCTCCTTCTGCGCAGTATCTGCAAAGCTCTCAGCCTCGTTAATTAAGAAGGTAACTTCACCCCGAGGGCTGTTTTGTTCTCCTCTCCCTCCTTCAAAAGCAAGAATAGAAAAAAGCAGCAAGAATTAGCGAGTTTGGGATGAAGCAACCACCTCTGAGGAGCAGGATGGAGCCGGTTGGGTCTGACGGGGGTCAGACTGCGTGGAGCTGCTGTTGTTCTCCTGGGTTTTGGGGAAACAATGCTGCTGCACAGGGAAAGCAGGTGCTGTAGCAGAAACACTCCTCCTGGCACGTTTGACATGTTTGATAGACACATTGCAAAGCTGGGAGGCACAGCAAACAGCGGAGTCCCTAGGGCTGGCCTGCTGCTGGGTCATCTTGGGGCTGCCATGCTGGAAATTTGGGAGGGGGGAGAGATGCAGAAGGGTTTATGGGTTCTTGGGAATATGCAGCTGTAAAGGTTCGGGCACTTCCGAAACCCTTTCAGCCAACAAGCACTGCCCCAAAAGCCCTGGGCACGGGGGTCTGACGAGAGGGGGATGCTGGAGTCTGGCATCGTGCCCTGAGGCCGTGCCAGGCGGAGCAGAAATGAAGCTTCGCCCTTTTCGTGGAGTCTTTGTGGTCTCTATGAACAGCCAAAAGCAGGGACCCCGTCACGGAGCCAGGCCCTGATCCGTGCTGATCAGGGTGGGACATTCGCCTCCCTATTTTCCTGTCACCCATAGGCGTGGGCAGTCCCAACCCCGCTATGTGTGAAGGAACTAGAACATATTTTGTGCCTCCATTTCCATCGTCTGAAAAGGCGTGGGTAACCCAGAGATCAGTTTTGGACCAAAAAGGTGCTGGACCGGCGAGGTTTAGAGTCAAACACATTTCCTTGCAGGCTGATAGGTCTTGCAGAGACTAAACTGGCATCTGCAGAGAGGAGCCCCATTGCAAGGGCAAAGCAGTCCCGACGCAGCAGCGCTTGCATGCCGAGCTGCAGCAAGGGGCTGTGCCTGGCTGGGCTGCAGCTGCACCAGTGCCCGTGCCCGGGAGTGCTTTCCCTGTGGTAAAAAAGGATGTGTACAAGATGCACGAGCAGGAAGCACAGCTGTGACACCATGCTGGAAAGGGAAAATCTCTTATAGAACGGGAGTCCAAGGCATGAGTTTGCTTTTCCAGAGGCTGCAGGGAGCCAGGGGGGTTTGGGACCGAGAGCAAAGGTGATGCCTGCAAGAGGAGAGGGAAAAGCTTCGGGGACCTGCTCGCCGTGCTGCTTCCTCAGGGCTGATGGAGTCATTAGCTGGTGTGGCTGTAACTGGGAGGAGAAGCAAGCAGGGCCCTCCAGCGGGACGGGGCATGGCTCGCCCCAACAGCCCCCACCAAGCTGGGGTGATGGGCCAGGGGGTTCCCAGCTAGTGCCCCGCCAAAAGCTTCGTGCAAGTGGGCGCAGGGCCGTAAAGGGTGACACGGGCACCAGCAATCCCAGTCCCCTTGAGATGGAGAGCTGGCTGAGAGCGGGCATCGGCGGCCACCCGCTCCCGGCTGGTGCCTTCAGCAGCGATATGGCGGTGACAGCACTGAGCCTCGCTCAGGTGGCACCGACACTGTGTGCAGGTGGCTTTGCAGCACCAGGTGCAGCAGGTCCTTGCCTTTCCCATCCCTTCTCCTGGGAAGGGCTCGCCCCTACGAGCTGCTGCCCAGCATGGCGCATCCCTGGCACACGTGGTGGGACACCCTCACCTCCCCTTTACTAAACAGAGGCCGATTCCTGGCATCCCCAGTGGCCCCTGCTGCATCTCCCAGCACCTCTGGGAGTTTTCCTCGAGTCCGGTGGCATTTGGAGCCATCGCTGGGAGCCATTGGAGGGCTCCTCACCATCGCTGGTTGATGTGCAAGCACTGAAGGCAGCTGGGGCTCCCACTGGGCTGGCATGATGGAAACGTGCCACAGGCACCGAGCAGGTCACGGGGGACCTGTGGGGCTTGGGGACGGCCAGCTATGTTTCCATAGACCCTCAAGCTCTCTCTCACTAACAGCCTTTCAGTTGCTGCTGTTAATCTCCCTTTTCTGGACCTCAAGAGACTGCACGCAGCTCCAGTCCCAGCTACCTGGGGATGCTGAACACAGACTCTGGGACCTGGGGTATTGGATTGGGCTTGACCCAGAAACAGTCAAGGCAAGTTTCCCCCAAATTCTGGTAAGTTAGAGTTTAAAACAGTATATATTCAGAGTGAGTCTGTTCTGGGAGAGGAGCAGCACCATGTCCCCAAGGCACCCTTTCCATCCTGGGAACATTTCTGGCACCCACAAGCAGATGAGGAGCAGGCAGGCGAGGGAGCCGGGGATGGGGATGGGCTCAGACCCATAGAGGGTGGCTGTGGGAGTGGGATGTGCAAGCTCAGCTCCACAGGGGTCTGCCCACAGGGTGGCCGGAGACCAGTGTCCTCCGCTATGATGGGTATTTACGGAGCTGGATGGGATCCCTGGAGTCCCAGGGGCTGCAGGACACCAGGGCTGTAGAAGATCGTGGCAGACCCTTCCCCTGGCTGCATCCCCGTGAGCTGGGAACCTCCAGGAAGGAGCTGCTGGTGGGAGGCTGCTGGCAGGTTTGGTGGTTGGTGGGAAGGGCAGGCAAGGTGGCCTCGTGCTTGGGGTTGCCGGTCACGGCGGTGTCCATGGGCACAGCATCGGTTTTTGGCAGCTGTGAGCCCTGGCCCCACATCACCCATGGGCTCGGCCCCAGGGAGGCAGGGAGAGGGTGGCAGGCTTACGTCTAAACACATGTTCCACAACAGTGTTTGTTAACACAATCTCAAATAAACATTTTGCAAGATCTTTGCCAGGAGGACGGGCTTAACGTGCGTGGAGCCTCGAAGGACACGAGGAAGCTGATGCAGCCCATCACCGTGGGCTCTGATCTGGCCTCCCCAGCACTGCTGGGGCAAGGGAAGCTTTATTCCTCTCTGGGGAGTGCATTACTTCAGTCTTTGTATACAGATAGAGAAGCAAAGCCCATTAATCCTACCAGGAGGGAAATGATACCATGGTGCTGGGGGGAAACCAGCAGAAACCTCCCCAGTTCCACCTCCCCTCACCACCCACAGCTCTGCCCACCTCTGCCCCCCAACAACGGGCTCCAACATCAGGGTAAGCAGGAGGAAAAAGCAAAGTAATGGCGCAGGTCCTTGGGGGATTTAGGGCTTGCAGGGACAGGATGAACAGCCTCAGCCCCGGGAGAGCTGTGGGGTCCCGAGGGGGAGCGGGGACAGAGCTGAGCCAGGGAGGCATGGAGGAGGAGGAGGGGGGATGCCTGGCATTGCTGGCGTCGTGCAACCTGCATTTTTTCCAGGGATATTTTCTATATAAACCCTATAGACCCCCAGTTCCTCTTCCAACCCACAAGTTTTTCACGCCCATCTCATTCTCTGCCCCATCCCGCTGTTGGGGGATGGGGCGAGCGATGGGCCGGGTGGGGGCTTAGCTGCTGCCTGGGGCCAGCCCAGCACGTTTCCCCAGCACCTGCAGCTGCAACAGCTTTCTCGGGACCCCACTGTGCTCGGGTTGGCCCTGGGTAAGCTGTACCCCCTGGGCCACAGCAGCCAGCAAGGAGGGATGCAGAGGGTTTGGGGAGCTGGGATAACCAGGAGGGCTGAGGACTGGCACCGCGGCCAGAGGAGCCGAATCCTGCTCTGCAGCTGCACGCTCCCACACACGATCGCACAGTCCCCTCTAGTGGATAGTTCTCCTGCATCGACATGGGCATGGCTGTCCTGCCCATGGTGCGCTGGGCTGCGGACCCTGGTCCCCAGCAGAGACCCGGGGGCACCATCCTGCTCCTCTCCCGAAATCGAGCAGGGCAGCCCTGCAGAAGCAAAGCCCCGTCCGGCTGCCACCGTGGCCTGAGCCTTCGCTGCCTCAGCTCCTTCCCCTCCTGCGTCTTTGGGTGACTCATCCTCCGCCGTCCCCTGCGCTGGCTTCGTCCCACACCGCCCTTGCGTCAGGGCTGGCCCCCAGCAACCCTCACGCTCCCCCTTCGCCTGGCTTCGCACCGGCTCGGAGTTATTTGGGCATCGTCCAACGTAAGAAGGAGTGGACGAACACCTGTGTGCTGACACCTTCGGAGGGATCCAGGCGCGAGCGTCGCTTGCTCCCACCCTGCTGGGTCCTGCAAGCGTGGTCCGGCTTGGACCGGGGTGAAGCGGGCTGCTCTCGGGGTGAATTCCCTAAAGGAGTTGGGAGCTCGCACTCCCACCCCGCTCCCGGCGGCTGAGGGGTTTCATGTGGGGGCTGTGACGGCTGCCGGGAGGGCACCCGAACCTCCTGGAACTTTTCCGGTGAGTTTGGGCAATGCCCAAATTCAGCACCCAGCCGAGGGCAGCGCTTACACGTTGGAGATGGCGCCGGTGCTTTTGACATCCTTTCCTCCGCGATCAACGGTGCTGCTCTGGCCGAGGCCACCTTTGCCCAGCAGCCTCTGGCTGTGGCAAGGGTGAGAAGGCTCCCACTGGCACCGGCCCGGAGTGTCCCGCTGTGCTTGAGGCCAGGGCCAGGTCACCACCATCTCCTTCCCCTTCCTCTCTGCCTCCACCTGCCTTCGAAACTGTGTTTGTCACCTGGAAGAGATGCGATATCTGCAACCTGAGGGTTTTCCAGGGAAAAAAAAAAAAGGCACACAGGAGAGCATGGAAGAGGAGACGCAGCTGCAGGTCAGCAGTTGGTGATGCTCTGCCAGCCCTCGCCAGGCTGGTGGGGATGCGGTCCCTCCACCTTGCTCCATCCTTTGCTGGGAAACACATGGCTCCATCCCCAGTGCCACCGCCATGGCAGCCCCAGTTTGGGACAGGGTCGGTGTCAAACCCGCGGCCTCTGTCCCTGTGCTGGAGAAAGGACAGTCTCTGCTCCGGGGAGCTGGGACCTCCAGCGCAGGGTGAGGGTGGTGGGGAAAGAGAGGCAGCTAACGCTGGCCGCCAGGCTTTGCAGGCAGCCCCCCAAAAGCGGCTGCAAGGGCAGAGAGGTGCTTGTGGCCCAAACCAGCCCTGGGGCAGCTTTGTGGGCCCCTCAGCAGCATCTCGAGGGGGACGCACACTCATTCCAGGCTGCGCTGCCTGAGCCCTGCCCCCATGCTGGCCAGGAGCCCCCTGGGTGTCCCGGCTCCAGCAAGCACCTTCACCTCACCCAGGCGATCCTGCTCGCACCCCGTGTCGTGCCCTGGAGTCAAACCAGGGTGAGGACCACCCAGCCCAGTCCAGCCCCATGCAAACGCCCCACTCTCCCGCTGTCTCACCGTGCGCTGGAGCAGGTCGCTGCCTCCCACGGGACGCTCCTGACCCTGGCATCGGGGGGAGCAGGGTCAGACCTCGTGCTGTCCAGCTCCAGCCGAGCACAGCTCAGACCCAAAACCACCCATCTCAGGCACAAGCTATGGCACAGACTGTGTTTTTCCGTGCTGTAGCATCTAGGCAAGGGCTGAGCTGTGGCAGGATTGGACTCGCCAGTGAATGGGTTAATTTAACCCCCGAGTGCTTGCAACCATCTAATGCTGGAAAAGACAAATCAAGCTGCCCTTAAAGCTGCACGTGGTGGGGAGTTAGTGCTGCACTGAACACCAGGGAAAAAAACAAGTCCCATGTTTTGTCCCAGCACCGGGTGCTCGCTTCCTCCGTGCTGTGCTGATCCCGGCTGCTGTGCTCAGGGCAAGGAGAGCCCGGGATGGGCCACTGGAGCATCCTCCCCCCCTCCCCGAGCCCAATTCAGAAATGGGGGGTTTTCCCAGCCCTGTCGTCCTCCCTCCCCACCTTCAATCCTGTGTGTCCGGCAGGGCTATGGCATCGCTCACAGCATGCAAGCACCGGTCCAATGTAGGGGTCACTGGTGGCACGGCCCCACAGTGGGCAGGGGAAGCCCGTGGACACCTTGCAGCCACTGTGCGTGGATGTGGATCACCCCACAGCGATGGACAAGGTACAAAATCCCAGGGAGAGCCAGGTCCAGCCCCTTTTATTGCTTCTCCTCTGTGTCCCATGGGAGACACAATTTACGGCTCTATTTATGATGAAAGATCTTTAGGAAGCTGATCGCCACCTAAACCCACCCTAATTTCTGCCCACAGGGACTCTGTCTAATGGGGTAATGGCACTACTGGGGGCTGGTTTCAGGCTTTTTGGACACAGGGACTTGCCCAAGCCCACAGGCGAACCCCCTCCCCATCCCCACAGAGAAGGCAGAGCCGTGGGTGGGAAACTGCAAAACCCAAACTCCATTTCCAGGAAGCTGGATGCCAATAAAACCCAGTGTTTATTGCAGTGCTCCTCACTGGCCTTGTTTTCATAGATGTGCATTTAAAAATAAAAGCTCTGTGCATCTTAGCTGGCCACAGAAGGGCTTGAACATTGAAAGGGCTGATCAGTCAGGCGATGGCGAGCCACCTCCCCGCCCCGAGCTCGGCAGGAGCAAACAGACCAGCTACCTGCTCGGGGTTTCTGTGCGTCAAGTCGGAGCCTCGTGCATGAAAAACTCCAGCTCTGCTTTCAAGTATATTTGGCGTGAAGCCACGTGGTCTCTCTGGTATCACACATCTCACCAAGGGGGGAAAGACCTGCTGGTCACCAGAAAGCCACGTCCCTTGGGTCCACCCCGGCCTCGGGGGAAGATGGAAGAAGTTCAGGCAGCTGCTGTAATGACATGCTGGCTCCAGTTTTGGCTGGAGGATGGGCTGCAAGAAGGCTCCGGAGAGCTTGGGCAACTCATGTTTAAATGGTGCTGCTGGGAAAAAACCCAAAAACCCAGCTCAGACCCCATGAGGCCACCCTGGCTGCACAAAGGCGCCCGCAGGGTTCTGGCAGGGCCATGGGGTACGTGATGCCCAGCAGCCGTAGCAGCTGCCTGCGGTGCTCACCTGCAGTCCCAGCTCCCCGCCTGGAAATTCCCAGCCATGGTGGCTCTTGGCCAGGGGGGCTGCACCTCAGGTGGCTGCACATTGCAAACACCCCTCCCAAACACACCCCCCCAAACCAAACCCACCACCTGGAGAAGCACACGGTGGAAAAAAAAAGGAGAAAAAAAAGAAAAAAGATCCTTGTGGGACGTAACTCCCACCACCATGTGCTGTCTTTACGCACTCATCCCATCCTCAGAGACGAGGCAGCTTCCAGAAAGACCCGAGATGACGCAGGCTTCGTCCCTGGCCCCGCAGCAGCAGCCGGGGAAGGCACAGGTTCGAAAGCACCGACTTCAGTAGCCCCTCCAGGTCCCAGACACGGCGAGGGGCTGGCTGCTGCTGCTGCTGCTGCAACAAGTTATTTGTTGGCTACGTAGCTTTAAGCTCACATAGTTTTTTGCTGACGGGGGGGCCCATAGGAGAAAGGAAAGGCAAGCCAAAGGCGTGAGCAAGCAGCACCGGGTGGCTAACCCCAGCCAAGCCCTGGCTACCACCCCTACCCATGGGGCTACATGTCCCAGTGTGGAATTTTACTCCTGCAGCCAGCAAGTCCTTGGGCCAGGAGTGGGATTCCAGACGGCGTGGGGGCAGGCGGGAGCGGGGGCCGCGTGGCTTCTGCGGTGTCAGCAGCGATGGATGCCAGCCCTGACGAACCTGGGGCAGCCCAGCCCCGAGCCTTACGGCAGTGCCATCAGCAGGGAGGGGACCCCCAGCTCTCCCCAGCAGTTGGGATGTCTCTTCTCCGGGGCCAGGCAGAGGAGCAGCGGCGGTGGCTGCTTTCTGGTGCTGTTGCCGGTGCCAGCCGGGTCGCTGCAGTTCGCGGCTGGGCTGGTGCAGGCCCAGGGAGGCAAGAAAGAGGCTGTGGGCGCAGCGATGCAAGAAGCATCCCTCTCGGAGCTGCCTCTTGGTCCAAATGCTCCCTTTTCAGTGCCCAGCTGCAGCTTTCCAGCAGCGCCGGCTGCTCCCAGAGCTCAGCAGCCCCGGCACAGTCATCTGGCAGCAGCAGCTGGCACAGACAGCCGCATATGCCGCAGCCCCTTCGCACCGGCCAGGTGGCCAAACACCTTGCCGCAGGGGTCCCGGCACGAGGCGAGCAGGGCCAGCAGCACGCTTGGTCCCCAGACATCCAGAGCCCAGACTGCAGCAGAGCTGCAGAACAAACGAACCCGGTGACACAGCCTCGTGGGCACCGCTGGTGGGGTCCGAAGCCTTTAACAGCCACATCCCTCCAGCTCCTTCCCTCGTGGTACACGAGGACTGAAAACAGGATCCACGGATGCTCCACCAACGCAACCCTCAGCCTGAACTTTGGACACACACGGTGCCTCTGCTTTGCCCTCTGCTTCTCAGCGATGCCGTAGCTCCTCCACCAGCCCCACCTCTCCACCGAGCAGCATCTTCCCGGGTGGGCCTGCACCAAAGGCTTTAGGATGCCGGCATCGATTGTCCCAGTGGGATGCAGCACCCGGGACCTTCTGCATGGAAGCAGGGTGCCTGGTGGACGCACACCCAGACCTTTCCTGGCAGGCTGATGTCGGCCACTAGCAGGAGGAGGGAGCTGGGGTGATTTGATCATGCAGCCTGAGGCATGTGCAGACCTTCCTGGCTTTGAAATCCAAGGAGCCACCGTCGGATCACTGGCTGCCAGGGTGAGCACAAGCTCCTGCAGGAACTGCCCGGCTCCCAGGAAGGGCTGGTGCTAGCCCTGCCACTACCTGCTCGCTGCCCTAGAGATGCCCCAGGCGAGCAGCCCAGGAGCGATGAGCAGGTGGGAGAAGAGACCCTCTCTTCATCCCAAATCAGCTCTGAAGCCCCAGCTCTAAAGCTGAGGCAGCTCCTCAGGGATCAGGGCAAGCGGGGATCCCTCCCAGCAGCTGGAGGATGGCTACATCTCAGGTGTGACAGTGCTTCAGGGCTCTCACCCCACAGCCGGATCCACAGGAGGAGTGGTACCGTCCCCATATCCCGCTGCAGGGATTCTTCCTGCAGGGAAGCACGTAGCCGTCCCGTTGCATTAGCAGCACAGCCGAGCCAGTGCAGGGAGCCTGGGCAGCGTCCACCTGCTCCCCCTGCCCTTCCAGCTGCCCCTCTCCCAGGATCCGGGCACCAGCCGGGAGGAAACATCCCCCGGGGCAGCCCCTCGGTATGAAGCCCTCCGAGGACAAAAGGAATGATCCCTGACCGGAATGCAGAGAGGAGGATGGACAGCCGGTCTGTGCCGCACCGGCCAAGGGCAGTGACACACTGAGGGTGACCTCGTCCATCAGAAACGCCGGGCTGGCCTCGCAGAGGGTGCAGGCGCAGCACAGAGACCCCAAGAGCCAGGGGGAAATGTCCCCCAGCTGGGCTGCCAGGTCCACAGGGCCAATCCTGCTGCTGGTCCCTTGTGGTAGGGCTGGGCTGGGGTCTGCTCTCTGGGTCCGGGTGGCCGTGGCGCTTCAGCTCATCCTCCTTCTCCTTTCCGCAGCAGGGACAGCGTGTGTCTGTCTGTCCATCCGCAGTTTCAGCCTCCAGCAGGACTCCACAGGGACACGAGCGAGTGGCTGCAGCCCTGAGTGGCCACGGGAGGCTGGTGTTTAGGCAGCCTGGCCGGGTGGGAGGCGTTTGCTGTCCAGAATGGCCTTCCAGTCGTCTGTCCAGGACTGCAGCCTGCGGCTGGGGGGCTTCAGCTGCAGGTGCTTGTTGTGGCAGGCTGTGAAGAGCACATGCTCCCAGCTGGGGTTCAGCTCAGCTCCTGGAAAGCAAGGAGAGAGGTCGGCTCTCTGGACAACCCCTCCGTGAGAGACAGAGGTTGATCCTACGCCAACATGAGGAGCCTGGGGACACAACCCCCCAGGGAAAGCCTAACCAAACAGGGAGGGATCAGTGCCCATCACCCCTGGATGTCGACTGCCCCTCGGGGCTGCCTCCGGTCACTCCTGCCACCCCCCCCACCTCCCTTACCTGTTATATCAGGTCTGTCATCTATAAGCAGATCAGCAGAAACCACCGTCTTATCTCGCGTCAAGACGATCTGCTCAAGAAACTCGGGGCCGAAGTGCTTCTCCACCCAGGCATACTGGAAGGTGAGAGGTGAGCGATGAACACAGGGAATGCTGATGGACGGGGCAGGGGCTGCTTGGTGGAGCAGCAGCAAGCCCTGGCCCCCACGCAGGGAGGACATCTCTCTTAATAAGTTCATTAGCGGGAAGGATTCGGATGCTGCTGGAGCACAAGTTCTTTTAAAGCCAAGCAGCTTCTGACATCACGATGAAATAGTAAGACCGAGCGCTTCAGTGCACGCGAACGGCGGAGCTGCCGCTCTGCAAAGATGCGTAGGAACAAAACCGGTGGAGCAGGGAAATATCGCTGCCGTTTTACAGCTGGGCAAGCAGAGGCAGGGGAGGGGGAGCTGGGATTCGGACCTGCTCACCTTCTCGTAAGGGCAGTAGCGGTACTTCTTGATCGGGCTTGTGCAGATGAACACATCGGTGCTGCCACAAGGAGAAAAACAGAGGCAGAGTGTCACTCGGTGGCCAAGCACACCGATCCGACCCTGCTCCTCCTCAAGATAGAACTGGCTGCCTCTGGAAGACCTCACTCTGTGCCTGAGCAGGCAGGTGCTCAAAGCAGACCCCCCGCCACACACAGATCAAACTGGGATGATTTAAGACGTTAACCCCCCTTCTTGTAGGATCCCACCCCCAGGAAGTGTACCAACACCCGCGGCACAAGCATGTTCCCCTTTTCACCACCCTTGCAGAGAGCTGAAGGGAAAGGGCTGCACAAGCTGATTTTCTTGGTGACTGCTCCAGGAGTCAAAGCCTTCTCCTTCCTTCCATGCCTGGCAGGCTGGGAGGTATTTTTAATGCTGATGTTGTATTCAGCGCTTCTGCCAGGAGGCGGAGGAGCCTGCAAAGCCACTGCTGCTCTCCCGTCCACCCCCAGGCACCGTGGGCAGGTTCCTACTCACTCTGCCAAATTTGCCATTTGCTTCACAGCTTCCACAGCCCCAGGGAGCGGGTCCAGCTCGATGAAGAAGTTCTTGGATTCCCAGATGCTGATGGCTTTCTCCTGTGAGGGGAAAGAGAGTGGTTACTGCACAGGGCTTCTTGCTACTCTTCTTACACGTGCATCTTCCCCATCCTTTGTTAGGACAGAGGATGGTGACAGTGAGAGAGGTGGGAGCGCTGGCTCCGGTCCCCTCCTGCTGATCCGCCTTGCCTCTGTGGGTGCTTCTGTTCCCCACTTGCCAACCTGCACCCACCCCATACAATTTAGGTCAGAGATGCCCTGGAGCAGTCTTGGTTTTGCCTGTGCAGCCCCAGACACAGAGGCAGCAGCACGTTTCTTCAAGGCAAAACACAAGAGACTGTCCAGAACTGAAACAAATCCCAGGTCTGCGTCCGGAGGGACACTTCCACAGGGATCTGGCTGCCACGGCCCTGCTGTAACGTGATGCTGTTCAGCTCCAGATGCTGTCTGGCCTATTTGTCTCAATCAGATCACTTAAAATAGCAGCCGGGCTGCTCTCAAAGGAGAAGAAAGTATATTATAGGATGAAATGCATGTCAGGGTGAATGCAGATGCTCTTCCTCAGGAATGCCTGGGCAAGGTCTACCAGGCAAAGGCAGCACCTCCAGGCAAGGGTTTGAAACAACGCCCAGGTTGGCAGCCGGGGTGCACTAGTGCAAAGGGAGAGCAGAGCAGAGAGACACCACGGGGAACAAAGCCTTGGGATGAGGGCAGAGTCCAGGAGCTGCCCGCGATGGGTCCAACACAGCTCCAACCTGCGCTCCCTTGGACAGGTAACGGTTTGTCAGCCGCCAAGCCAAGCAATTATTTTGCACAGGCACGGGGTCCTCGGGGAGGAGAGCCTGGGAGCGCTGCGAGGCGGCTGCGGGCAGAGGAAGCAGCCCCGTCCCGGCGTTGCAAGGCAGCCCAGGAGCTGCAGTTGTGGCTGGGAGAAGTTTTGAAGGGAGCCCTGCCCTGAAGGATCGGTCTGGGGTTTGAGCACCTTGGTTTCTTTATTTGAGGTAGGGGAATAGGGACTAAAGGAACTTTAAGCTCCTCCTGGCCTTCTTATATCGCACAGGGTAAGGGAGAGCAGCCATGGTGACAGTTATGTGCTGGTTCTTACAGCTCATAGCAACAAATAGGCTGGTTTGATGTGCCAGCTAGACTTGCAGCTCCCTCCTGCCTGACCAGCAGGAATCTAGTGGGTAACCACCACGTTACGCCTGTACTGGGCAAAGAAAGCAGGCAACCACGAGTAACTGGGGCTTTGCTGGGAACTCCAGGCTCAGGGCAGCAACGTCCCAGAGCAAACACAGAGCTCACTCGGGGAGTCATGGTCTGCTTCA
This sequence comes from Leptosomus discolor, assembly GCF_034619465.1. Lineage (NCBI taxonomy): Eukaryota > Metazoa > Chordata > Aves > Leptosomiformes > Leptosomidae > Leptosomus > Leptosomus discolor. The sequence continues at coordinate 3,673,333 of NC_141404.1, forward strand.
TCCTGCTGGCTGCCTGTGCCAAGACGCTGGCTGCGTACCTCGCCTGCTCTCAGAAGATGGATGCATGAACTCATTACGGATTTGGGCGCTGAGCATTTAACATGGCGTGCCAGAACCCAACCCTGTATTTCTCCAAAAAGTCCCAGATAACATGAGAAGACCAGCCACCCAACTTAAAAGGAGAGATTACTCAGATCAAACGTTGCACTCTTCCCTTTTGCCTGAGCCGCAGAAAACATCGGTGGGTCAGAGGAGGGAAGAAAAACCTTCTTCATACGTGTTCAAAATTAAACACATTGATTCGGAGCAAGAGCTCCAGCAGAAATGCCTCCTGGCACCGTGACGAGAACAGCTACCCTAACAGTTTGCCACGGGGCCAGGCAAACTTTCAAAGTCCAGTTGCTCTGCCTTAAACCGGCGAGCAACGATGTTTTATTTTTAAGATCCTGACTGCAGTTGCACAAGAGACATCTCAGAAATGCAGCCCGGTGCAGCAAAGCACTTCAAACTGCGCTGAAGTGTTTTCTTACAGCAAGGACTTCCTTAGCTATTCTCCTTCCACTTATGTCAAAAAGCATTTGGCAATCAAGCTCGATGGGGGAAGAACTAAGCTCATCTTGAACAACAGACCCGCTCCCAGAGCCAGAATAACTCCCTGCGGCACCGCAGCCAGCACGCTGCCCGGCACATGGAAAAATCCCCCAGGCTGGGAATCCCACTCCATGCCAGGCAGGACAGACCCTCGATTTCCTTCTTCTTATCTCTCCCCATGAGCAATTTCCCTGTCTGTCCGGGGCTCCCCATCCTTCCAGGTCTGTGTGCTCGGCATATTGCTGAGCTGCTCTTCTCCCTTTCAGAGCTGGGACATTCAGCTCGTTGGGCTCTTTGGCTTCTATTTTCTGGTGTCCCACAGCAGGTCAGTGGTGCTCTCCAACGAGGGGGGACTGGAATGGCCCGTGTGCCCGTAGCCGCAGAGCGGCTCCTACTCTCTTTATCCCTCATCTAAAACCACGGGTGAAATCAGGGCTGCCCTGAGGTTGGAAGTTTTGCTACTTGTCCAGCCCAAGGTTTTGGTGGTTTTCCGTGATCACTGCAAACACAAGATGAGCTCACTTCATTTAACACATCCAAAGTAGTTAAGATCAGGGAGAAAAAAAAAAGAGTTACCATGCATCACCGCTGCCAAACTTTTAGCATCTGCCTTACTGCATGAATGATGTCCTCCATTTCTCTTTCACCAATCCCAGCTAGAGAGGACACGTTACTCCTTCCGCTCGTCAAAGCTGTTTAGGATCTTACACACGCTCCCTTCCTTGAAGGCACCATACCGCTAACGACAAGAGTACCTTTATTTGCTGTAACACCTTTCAACTAGTGCAACTGCAATCCGCAGACGAGACCAGACATCCCATCGAGAGGGGAACTTGCAGAGGCAGAAACCGACTTTCTGCAGCACTGAGCCCTTCGTCGGATGATAAAGCATCACGCAAAGAGAGCTTCTGCTTTTAGGCTTTAATTATTAAAATGAATACGATAATTTTCAGGCATGGGAGGGCTTGGGGTTGGTTTTATGAGCAAGCCCTCACATCAAGCATCCATTGCATGGTTTGCTCTCAACTTCTCTGCTGCGTCCCACCCCTCACATTGCTGTTGAGGAACTAAATAATCCGTTTAGGAATGGTATCAATCCAGGCAGCTTGGCCAAATCAGAAAAGCTAGAAAAACCCAGCTATGCAATCGGGGGTATTTTAAAATAGATGTTCTGAAAGAACTCCTTTCCTTGCATCTGTCTCCATCCATGCATGCAGGGAAAAAAAACCAGAAAGATGTGCATGAAAAATGCTGGATTTCTGGGAAAACCAAAAGGCACTGCTGGAAGCCCTCCTGCGTGCAGACCGGTACCTGTGTTTCAGCGGGAGCTCCGACCAGCACCCGCAGCCCTCCCCAGCGCTGCACCCACAAACTGGGGCCCAGTGGGTCCCGCGGAGCGAACAGGAGCCACGCGCAGAGCCGGGGGGATGCACAGACTCACACTCAGCTCAGGTCCCAGGCGCCCGTATTGCTCCGACACCCAGAAGCCCCTCCGGTCCTCCAGGGCAACGTAGGGTTGGTCGGGGTACCTGGCCCTGAACTTCTTGAGGAAGCCTCCTTCGAAGTCAGCCAGCACCCCGTCCATGTCCACCAGCACCCGTAGAGCCCTGCGGGACCCCGCTGTGGGGGCGACCCCCCTGCCCAGCCCTGCGAAGGGGCCGCAGCGTCGAGGCCGAAGGTGCAAGATGCTGCTCAGCAAAATCATGGTGAAGAGGAGGGCTCGGGGTAGGGGATTTGGGGGGGGGGGGGGTCTCTCCCAGCGGTGGGGGGGGGGCTTTATTTCAAGCACGCACCCTGCAAGCAGGCGGCCCTGGCGAGCGCGTCGCCTTGCAGCAGAAGGAAGGAGCAGGGGGGCTGCAAGGGGGAGGCGACGGGGAGCAGAGGGGCTGCAAAGGGGGTGCAAAGGGGGTGCTGGGGATGCAAAGGCCCGTCCTCGCCCCCCAGCGCCTTTTGCCCCTCCATCCCTCCCTCGCAGCGAGCGCGGAGCGAGCAACGGCGGCGGCGGCGGCAGCAAGGGAGGGCGGCGGCGGCGGGCGGTGGGAAACGGAGCGGGGCCGCCCGGTGCCCGGCGGTGCGATCGCCCCGACCCGGCAGTGCAAAGCCCAGTTCCTCTTCCCGGTGTCTGACCGAGCCCGGAGCGGCGGCGGCACCGCCTTAAAGCGGCACAAGCGCCCTACGACGGTGCGGCTCTACCGCGCCTCCCGCCCCGCTTTAAGCCGGTGCCAGCCCCGCTCCCTCCCCTTCCCCGGAGCTGGGGGGGCTCGGCGAGGTGGTGGGGTGGCGAGCCCCTGCCTCAGTTTCCCCAGCTCTCGGCCTCAGGGGCGCTCCACGCCGCTGCTCCATCTCCCCTTGGCTGCTGCGGACCCTTCTTCTCCTCCCCGTTCCCTGCCGGCGTCCCCTCCCTGCCTCCATGCTCTGCCTGGAGCAGGTGGTGGGTGTGTTTTGGGGTCCACGGTGTGGTTTGGGGGCGTATCTAACACGGTGACTTTTGCAGCTAAGCCTTGACATGAAATAAACCCCTTTCTACTCATTTGTGGGGAGGGAGCGCGCTCTGCCCAGGGTCTCGCTCGGTGTGACACAGCTCTGTCCCCGCGGGTGATGGGAACCCTTAAAAGACGATATCTGGACCCAAAAGAAGCGCTGAGAGCACGCCGTGAAGGTCTGTGTGTTCTGACACAGGACCAAAGATCGCTCTGGTCAAACACCACCGTGGGGATTAAAGCCGCTCAAGAAGGGGGGAGGCCTCAGAGTGTGACTAACGGGATTAGGCAACTGCTGAGCTGGGAAAGAAAAGATTTTGGTCGACAGCAATCATACGGCTTTAGCGGTTCCAAAATATTTCATCTTTCGATTCCAGAATGTTTTCCAGCGGAATAGATTGTCCTTGTGTCACAGAAAGGGCAAACTGTAAAGATCAAACGATTTGGGGAAGGTCACGGCGTGCGTGAAGGAAGGACCTGCAGCCAGGCTGGACATGGTGGTGGAACCGTGAGGTTGGGAGGGGGAACAAGTGGAGTTTCAAGCCTCTATTCTGCTTTCCCTTGCACCGGCGGCTTGTTTATTGCAAGGAATGGGATTTCAACCGACTCAAAGAAAACTCAGGAACAACTCAGTGTTATTAAGCAGGGATTCTTTATTACGGTGCCGGGCAGCACAGGGGATGGCTCCTTCCATCCGTGCTCCAAAGGGTTAGCAAAACACGTCAGTTCATATACACAAAAATCATACATATTCATCAGATTTCCTGAGAAGGGCAGTCTCATGGTGATGAGTTCCCAGCGTTCATAGTCTTCCTCACCCTGTCCGCTAGTTGAATCCTTCTTCTGGAACACAAGCCTGGGCCCCTTTTCTGCTGCAACCTTTTGTAACAATCAGTCCTGTACTAGAGGGGTCTCCTTGATGTCTGGAGCTTTGTCTCCTTAATGTCCGGCAAGATGTTCCCTATTTATCAGCTTTGCTCAGCAAACAGCTAAAACCATCCTTGCAGGGGAAGAAAAACTCAGGGAAAACGCAAGTAAAGTTTTGATGTCTCTTAAGTCAGGGATTGTCAGGGGTTTAACTCTTTCAGCCTGACAAATGCCCTGCCCGCAGCACCTCAGGGCCGCGTTATTCCACCGCCTCGGCTCCTGCGGGGACGGAAAATGCGTTTCCGCTTCTCTAAACCGAATGAAGCCGAGTTACGGGTTAATGTTACGCAGAATCCGACGGCAGCCCCCACCGGGAGGGGCTCGAAGGGACGACAGCACACGGGCGGGCCTTCAACACCCGCTGAGGGCGCCGGGTCGCGGTGTGAGGGGCGGAGGCCCGGCGGGACGCCGGGCCTCCGCCCCTCACACCGCGACCCGGCGCCCTCAGCGGGTGACGCCATCATGACGTCACCAACCCCCCCCGCCCCTGCTGAGTCACGGCTTCTCCCGCCGAAAGGGGCCTCCCTTGTGCTTTGACACTGGGGCGGGGGGGGGGGGGGGAAGGAAGTCGACACTTCCGGGCGGGCCGTGGTTGCTCTAGCAACCGCGGTTCTCGCGAGAGTTAGCGGAGCGGCGGAAGTGACGCGCCGCGGCGGGCGTGGGGGGGCCCCCCCCCCGCAGCGGCGACTGATTGGCTGGAAGGTAGCGGCGGTTCCTTCCCGCTTCTTTTCCCTCCCCCCCCCCCCCCGGGCCCCGCATCCTCCGCCTTCTCTCTCGCCCCGCCCGCAGCGCGCGCGCGGCCCCGCCGCCAGCCGCCAAGATGGCGTCGGCCCTGGAGCAGTTCGTCAACAGCGTCCGGCAGCTCTCGGCCCAAGGTGACCGCGGGGAGAGGCCGCGTGTGGGCCCGGGCGGCGGTGGGGAACCAGCGGGGCCTGAGGAAAGGGGGCAGCGGCGGCGGCCGCCGGTGGAACCCGCCGGGCCCGGCGCGGCTGGGATGTGGGGGGCGGGTCGGGGCCTGCCGCCTTTCACGGCTCTCCCTCAGGTCGCGGGTCCTGCTCCCCCTATGGGGGGCGGGGGGGGGGGCTGGGAGGGCCCTTGCTGGGCTGTAATGCAGGGCTCCCCTCGCCGAAGAGGCCGAGGAGGGATCGCGGAGGGGTTTGACAGGGGCCGGCTGTGCCCTTCGCGGTGCTCCGCGCTTTCTCTCCCAGGGCAGCGGCGAGGTAGTGGGTTTGGGGAGCTGGAGGTCCCGGGTGAGCGGAATGAAGCCGGCACCGGTGGCCGTGCTAAAATTTGAGCCTTGAAAATCAAGGGGGGGAGGAGTAGGCATCGCGGGGACTTTAACTAGGATTATATAGCCCAGCCTGTCACCGAACTGGTGAGCGTGCAGGTTGTGGCATGTGTGTTTTAAAATACATTTCAGAAACGTTACCTCCTGGGGACAAAGTAGAGTATGGACGGAAGCGTCCTGCCTCACCACAGAAAAGCACGATAGGAGGCTTGAGACTGTATGTCAGAGTTGCCATAACCAAGTGTTCAGAAAGTATTTTAATAACCGTAGTTAGAATTCCTTAGTTTCCTTGCCAAACTCCTAATTTTCCTGTGTGTGAGCACAGCGTTTCCTGGTTCTTGAACTTTCTGTCTGTAGTGATGCTTCCTGAAATGTGTTCTGAGTGTTTCTCTGCGTGGGATGTTTGATCCCTGGAACTGATCAAAAATCGATGCTTTTCTCTATGGCCCCAGGCTTTATCCCTGGCAGTTACTTTCGGGTGGAGCTCCAGCTTTCTCTTACTTTGGTTTATCTTACTAAATATAGAGTATTTTTAGTGGGGATGTCAGATACCTGCAAGGTATGGGTACAAACCAGGTGAAAGATCAGTCTTTGTGTAGCTTAGTCTCTTTATTAGAAGGTTTTGTGGATGCAAAAGGTTCAAGGGGAGCCTGGTTGACTATGGAAGTTCTCCCGTTGGGGATGAGCCAGATAGGCGTTCTCTGGGAGAAAGTAAATCCAGACACCAGACAGGCTGCACACTGGAGGGGTCTGTGTGCTTGTGGTGGTGTTGGTTTCTGGTTAGCAGCACTTGGCTGTGTGGGACGTGACATAAAGGGACATTTAGTTGGGCCTGGTGGGGTTTTTTCTGCTTGCAGTGTAAGTTCAGTGCGTGTTTGTGGGTAGAGGGTTGTTTGGGGGTGTTCTGCTTTGTGTTTTAGAGGAATGCTAGGTGATAGCTGTAGAATCGATGAGTTTCTCTGCTAGAGAGGACTCCAGAACTAAGGTTGGACGATGCTTGAATACTGTTATCAAACCACAGAGCGTTTTCCAAGCTCTGTTCCTTTCCATGCTTATGCCTGGAGTTTTAATTCCCTGTGGACGGAGCAGTTTTGGGGATGAGTTTCTGGAGTTCCTGGGCTCTGGTCCCCTATTTGGAACTTTGGATCCCTCTGTCGCTTCCAAGCTAAGGTTTCAGTGCTAGGGCTTCCCAGGTTTTCTTTTTCAAAGGAGAAGGGCCAGAGGCTTGAGGGAAGTGTAAATCTCTATGAATGGAGGCTCTATTCCTCATTTTATAAAGATTTTTGTAAGGGTGAGGGAACCACTGTTTTTTTCTCTCTAATCTGCAAGGATTGAGCATTGAAACAAGACTGCTTCAGAAAGACATAGTTTTAGTTCAAGTAATTGCGAGGGGGAGGAAGAGTTTGAAAGCAATTCATGATGATTGGTCTGCTTTCTTTGTAAGGTTTTGGGGGGGGGGGCTTACCATACCTTCCTCATTCAAAATAGTTGCCTTTCATGCTGTGTTCATAGCTCACAATAAATAGAATAACACCGTAGTTTTAACTATACAAAGTCAATTTAAGAACAGATTTTTTAAAAAAAACTTTTCTTGTCGGTACTTAGTTGGAATTTTAATGTCTACTTCAAAAAAAATGCTAACGGGCAGACCTGAAAAGTGGATAGGGCCCTTGAGAAGCTGCAAGGAGCCAGCTCTGGTGTTGGGCTTTTTCAGGAAGTGGAGGAAACTATTTCTGGGACTGGTTTGTTTTTTCCCTTATAACACCTAGAAGGCACAAGTGCAGGTAAATTTATCCACGAGACAAAATCTTGCATCGCAGTATACTGGTCAAAGTTTGGTAGGCTTGGCTTTGGTGGAGCTTGGCGTTGATACGATACCCTGAAGCCCCTCTTTAACGAGGGGAGACGATGCTGTTTTCCTGTGGTGTCGGTGTTCGGAGCGCCTCCTTTGTGATCCCAACGGCCAGAAGCTTAGCTGTCACCTTGGGGAAAACCTACAGTGGGTCCCTCTCACGTTGAAAACTAGCGCCTGTTAAAGAAAAGTAAATTCTCTGGGTGGTACTATGCTTTCCTCAGGTTGTACAGGGAAGCAAGGTGTAAGGGAGTGTGGGAGCGTTCTCTGATGGTCAGAGTTTGACAACGATGTTTTGTATTTCAGGGCAAATGACCCAGCTTTGTGAACTGATCAATAAAAGCGGAGAACTGCTAGCAAAAAATCTTTCCCATCTGGATACAGTGCTTGGTGCCCTGGATGTGCAGGAACACTCGTTAGGTGTTCTTGCTGTCTTGTAAGTGTTGCTTTCTCCTGAGTATCTTAGTATTAAAACTTTGGACAACATGCTGAATTGTCACCCAGATGTTTTTCTTTTGGACATAAATGTTTTCGATCTGCATTTCTTAGAATGGTGCTTCATTTCTGTCCGTGATGCATGTTTTATTAATAAAAGTGCCAAGGCAAATTTGTATTTTTAAAAGAAGAAAAACCTCTGGAGCTTGTAAATGCCATTACTGTCAAATGGTAATATTGGGGGGTTGTTTTCCTTCAGGCTGCATCTATTCCATACATGTATTTTTCCATACATGTTCAGGAAAAAGGCATGAAACTAACTTCTAATTGGCGGGACATTAGTGCTATGAGCTGTAAGCATGAAGCAACACTTTTTTTTCCAGTGAAGCATGGATTCTTATCACATTCTTGGGTATCTGTCTCTAGACAGCGCTGAGGCTTTTGGGGCTGTCTGTAGTTTAAGATAATACTTGAATTGCCTTGGTGATGCTGAGGTAGGGTAACGATATTTGGCCCTGAAGCTCAAAATGTTGTCTCTCGCTGTACTTAACTGCAACTGAAGCATCTACATGTTCCGCTATTACTTTGAAGCTCTCCTTTAAAGGAAAGTTCAGAGTTGTTGTACTTGTTCTACGCCCCTTTTGAAACGAAATGACTGTAGTACTTAGAGATAATGCTCTTAGTGTTACGGTTCACTGGCATCTCATGAAAATACACTCTGGAGTTTACAAAAAGCAGGACATCGGTACTGCATTAGCAGGAGAATCGTATCGTGGGGTATGTGACAACAGTCATTGAAACAGGTGGAGGAAGGAAGCAACTGTTTGTAAGAAATAGTGTGTGAAATGTAGTGTTTGAAGAGATGGTACCAGTGGAGCGTATAGGAAACGTCCCCTGGCTGACCCTGAGGCAAGGCAAACTCCTGCGCTGGTAGGATGAGACTCTCTGAAGAGACGGGGAAGGGGGTGGCAGCGTGTGACCTGGGCGGTCGTAAGCCTTGTGGGTCGGGATCTGGGTGGGTTTGACCCGCACGTGACGGTGGGCAGCGGCTGCAGGGCTGGGTACCTCCCAGCAGCAGTAAACAGTTTTTGCTGCACGTTGGTAGGCTGCGCAGCTGGAGTTTTCGTTGCCTGCCGCTCACAGTTCACCTTCCAGAAGCGGCAGAGTGCAAGGCTGCAGCCTGGAGGGTGCTAAGGAACTACCTGAGACGGAGAGAGACTGGAAGTGAAGAGAAGGAGCTCCTGACAAGAGATACACATGTAGTAATTTAATAGTTGAGGCATGTTGAGCACGTGCAAGCAGGAGATGGCTGTAGGACAGGCAAAAGTGTCCAGAGGGGTTGTGTGGCCGAGTATTGCGGTTCCTCATCGTTAGCCAGCGTTTCTGTTGTGATTGTAACTGTTGTACCAGAGAAATGATCTCTGTTTGCCAGAGTTTGTCCTAAATCGCAGTTTGCACTAGATGGAGAGTGGGGGTGTGCACGGAAAGCCCATTTTCAAATGCTGTGCAGCTCCTGGGGAAATCGTGGGCCATCTGTCATAAACACTTTGGATTCGTTTGCGAGCATCTTCACGCGTCTGCGGAGACTGAGCGAGGAAGATGAAGCTTTTTATTCATCTCCAGATGTTTAGCGCTAAACCTTTTGTTTATTCGTTTGTCTGTTTTAGGTTTGTGAAGTTTTCTATGCCCAGCATCCCTGACTTCGAAACATTATTCTCACAGGTGCAGCTTTTTATCAGCACTTGTAATGGGGAACACATTAGATATGCAACAGACACTTGTAAGTTAAGCTTCCTTACAGACTTTACATGTTTTTTGATAGCTTGATGGTACTGATTTTTTCACTGTGTTGTTTTTTTGTTTGTTTGTTTTTTACCACATTTAGTTGCTGGCCTGTGCCACCAGTTAACAAATGCCCTTGTGGAGAGAAAACAGGTGAGCAAGTGTCATCCAGTACAAATAAGCTACCTCCAAGGCCAAGCTCGCAAAGGGGATGTTACCAGTCTCTTACTCCATAAAGATTTGCCACTAACTTCACGTTAAGTATTTTTGTGCAGCTCCTTACTTGTTAAGTTTACTGAGAGCTAGTGACCCGAACCCAAGATTTTAAGATTTCTTTACGAAAAATGTAAGGAAGATAAATTTGGGGGGGGGGGAAGAGTCACCTAAAAACACGCTCTCACACACAAACTAGGAAATCTGTAGTACCGAGGATATTCTTCAAACAATGGGTGCGAGAGTAGGAGAAAGCCACAAAAGTTATTAGCGCTGGTGAGTCGGTGGTGCTGGTTTCAGTGTTATTCTCACCAGTGTTACATAATGTTCTCGATGAAATGCCTTAAAATGTGAAGCAAACTGGTTTAAAAAATCTCACCAGTGTTTTTGTTGCTGAGGTACTGGCTTTTTCAAGCCACTTTGGTGAAATCTAGCCTGAGATAAAAGTAGAGATCGAATCTGGTCGCGATGGAATAAAACGAGAGCCTTGCCTTTGCTATTTGGTGGGAGTTTAGGTAGCGCCGTGGAGTCAAGAAGGGTTTTCTTATCGATACAAACTGCTGTGTTCCCGATGAGGTTGGCTTTGTGGAGCAGAATTGATGACTTTATTTAGTTTATCAGGAGGAGTTCTATAGCCAAGGTTAAACTTATTTTCTGAGAGACTGCAGTATCCTACAAGAAGGGAACCTCAAGTTAACTATCACCTAACGGAACCTGTCAATTAGTGTTATTTTTCATTTGTAAGTGTCAACATAAGATCCAATGTGCTGCCATCTATGAGAAATTATCTGAAAGAGATGTAATTTCTGACAGCCCCTGCGAGGAATTAGCATTCTCAGACAAGCCATAGACAAGATGCAGATGAACACAAACCAGCTGACCTCAATACACGCAGATCTCTGCCAGGTAAGGGGAGCGTAAGGGCTTTTTATGAGACCGAAAGCTTAGAAAATATCTATAAGCCTTTGAGGGAAATGCATGTTCACAAATTGCAATGTAGAAATGGCTTTTAACTGTTTGGGTGGGTTCTTTTTTTTCCCCAATAATAAACAATATGATATACTGAAGTAAATTCCCTTCTGTTAATTTTAAATGTTCAGTGCATGTCCCCAGGTCTTTGCTTTTGTTGACGACTTCTGAAAGCCCTTTAACATCCCTTCTCTCTGGGCTGAAAGTCACACACAGCTTCTCTTGGGCAGTATAAGTGTAATATCCGGACGCTGTTTGCTCAAGTTTGACAAAAGACATGTTTGTCTCGGTGTCTTTGGCCTGGATTTGCACTTCTGTCTCATTCTTGGCTCCTGGGATTTAGGGTCGAAGAGGAATGTTTAGTGCAATATTTAGTGCTGCCAGCAGTCTGGAAGGCGTGGGGTGTCAAGCAGCTTTGTCAAAGTCTTAACTTCTTTAGGATTCAGGTAATTTATAACAGTTCACAGTCGGTGATGAGAGTTTCCCAAAGATCACGACACGATGAATAACCTGTGTTACAGCTCTACTGACGTGCACATTTTTTTCCACTCTTGGAGGATTGAGATTTACTAAATTGTACTACGTTAATTTAGTTTCAACTTCTTCCTCATGGAAATTTGAATGGAAATGGCTAATTTATGAAAACTTGATTTATTTTCTTGTAGCTCTGTTTGTTAGCAAAATGCTTTAAACCTGCCCTCCCGTATCTAGATGTGGACATGATGGATATTTGTAAAGAGAATGGGGCATATGATGCGAAGCACTTTTTATGTTACTACTACTATGGTGGGATGATATACACTGGGCTAAAGAACTTTGAAAGAGCACTCTACTTTTATGAACAGGTAACTTTAATGGTAAACTGTGATTGAAAGGCAAAAGTAGCACGTGTAACGGTACTGAGAGAACAGATCTTCTTTGAGTTGCCACCAAGGGTAGCGATAGGAGCCATGAACCTAATGTAAAGTACGAGCAGCCGCCAAGTATTTTCATTCTTAAGGACATGATTCTACTAACAGCTCTTTGCTGCTGTCATCATTCACGCAGCTTTTGGTTCAGCACGTGTGTGTTGTAGTCAAACATAAAACCTGAGCGGGGTTAGCGTCGGCTCTGTTACGGAAGGTGCAGCCCGCGTGGAGCTCTGTGGTGTATAAGGCGAGGGAACAAGCGAACTGTCTTTAGAGGCGTTTTCCTTTAAGAAGGTCTCTTACAGCCAAGTAACTATTGCACCATGAAACTATGCAACTCAAAGGTTGATGTTAAATTTATCTCACTATAAATATTTTTCAGATGCCTGCTTGTTACTGCTAGCATAGCCACAGTTCACAGGCTGACAGGTCAGAATTGTGTGGTCTTGAAATAAAAAATAGTTCAGTGGCTTTGCTGAGACCTTTGCTAATTTTATGAGGGGAGTTACACTTCTTCGAGGCTATGACAATATTTTGTTTGCTTTTACTTTCTCTGTGAAAGCAAATTGCAAAATTGGGAAAACTCTGTGAGTATGAGAGGGAAGTGCTGTCAAATAGGCGAAATAAACCGGTACGGCATTTTTCCTTTCTGTAAACAAGGGTCAGCTAGCAGTGTCCTAGTGAACTAAAATCCCTTTTCCCTGTTCTGCAGACCTCTTTCAGCATACTTCAATATGAGAGCTGATGATGTAATAGCTTTATAAAATCTCTTTAAGGATCTGTGTAAATCCAGGTCGTACAGGAACTGTACAATCATTCCCGGTAACAAGTAGCTACAGGTGACTTCTAGTACAACTTTAGATGTATATCGAGGAAAGAAGATTTGATTTGATCTGAACAGGGTTATTTTAAGGTAGGCATCGCTGTAACATGATATGTTTTGAGTAGCTTGTATAGAATTTACTTTTTTAGGACATTTTTGGGTAATTAATTTTGACAGAAGTTAGTTAAGCTTTAATGCTCGAAGGTGAATTTCAGTGTATCCTTTCTGCATGCAGCTTAAACTGAGATTTTTGTTAATGCAGTAGGTACCAGGATCTACCAGGAAGTACACTAAACTTCTATTCCATTTCTTTCTTGCTTAGGCAATAACTACTCCAGCCATGGCAGTCAGTCATATTATGTTGGAATCGTATAAAAAGTATATTCTAGTTTCCTTGATACTACTTGGCAAAGTTCAGCAGCTACCAAAATACACCTCCCAGATAGTTGGTAGATTCATTAAGGTAAGTCTTGCAAACACAGCTGAATAATAGCACAACTAATCGGAATTTGTAAATGATCTTTTTTCCTGCCCTCACGTGATGTTACTGTTTAGCGTTGCAGATCAGGGGAAGGAATGCACAACGTGCCAGGGTACAACCTCTTGCTGCCTTTCTAGTATGCCGGAGCGAAAGATTGTTTGGCAACTTCTACATCTGTTACAAACAAACTGTGTTGTTCATATTGGCAGTACGGTTCTTAAACTGGAATTTGGGAAAGCTTTAGGGTTGAATAGTACTTACTGATATTCTCCTCACTGATACTGCACATCCCTTGATGGCATTTTATGTCAGAACTGAAGTAAGACTGAGATTTCACTTGGCTTTCGATATGCAGTGTCCTTGTAAAAACAATCAACTTCATCTAGTTGAAGTATGAAATGCAAAATATTTTATATAATAGTTTATTCCAAAATAGTTTATTCCAAAACTCCAGCTTTATAAAGAATAACAGCATCTGCTGCAAGTTTGGAGTCTGTAAGCATTCTGATTAGGAGTTATAGGGTGGAAAACAAACTGCTAGCGGGAGTTCTGATTCTAGGTAAATAACACGATTTTAAAAGTTCGTTAGTTCTTATTTAACACCGAGTTTGTTGATTTGTGACTGGAATTTTAAAGAGTTCCAAAAACCTCCTTCTAACTTCAGATACTAATAAGCAAGCTCCAACAATTGCCATTTTAAAGTAATTCAGGTGAACAAGTCTTCACCCTCTGACTCGCTGTGGTCCGCGCTGTGGTGCATTGTGAGTGAGGATGACAGTGTCTTAGAGGGTGCAACAGATACGATGGGTGGGCAGTGACTAGTCCATACGCTGCTGCCCTGGAATTCAGTTTGCTTGGTACACTGGTGTCACTGGAGCTGTCATGCAGAGGTCCTGGCATGATGTTTACCAAATCTCACGTTGCAGTCATATGGATTTAGCGTACGAGGCTCTGTCGCTGCCATAAAGCCACGTGTGGGCATCACAGGTTTCTTACGAGGTGCTTGAGCTACTCACTTGGATGCTTGCACAGCTTCTAGTGTTGAAGCAGTGCATAGATTTTGTGAGGCTGGTTGAAGACTGTTCGTTAAGAAGGGTTCTCGTTTTTTCTGATTGCAGCCCCTTAGCAATGCTTACCATGAATTAGCGCAAGTTTATTCAACCAATAAACCCTCAGAGCTTCGAAATCTGGTGAACAAACACAGTGAAACATTCACAAGGGATAACAATATGGGGCTGGTTAAGCAATGCTTGTCATCTCTCTACAAAAAGAATATTCAGAGGCTAACCAAGGTAAGAGGTAGGGGGGTGGTTTTGCTGAGAAATTGCGGTCAGTTTTTCTCAAAAAGTCTCTCTCTGAAATGTATTCAATTCACAGCGAAAGGATGATGTAATAATTTCATGGAGAAATGGCTTAAACTGGGATTTGTGTCTCTGAAACAAATGAGGCTGAAATGCTTTATATGGAAAACCGATTCAGTTGACTTCTTAGGCGTTATTTAAAGGGCGGTTCAATAGGTCTGTCCGTCCAAGGGGTTTGCCCATGAGATTTTCATACATAATCAAAGAAGTGGTGAGCGCTGCTACCTGATGACCTTCATCTCTAGTCGAAAAATAGGAAAACTGAACTTCACAGGCTACTTCATGAGAAAAGAGTGAGCGAATAGGACAGATTTTGGAAGTGTCTGAGGTAAAAGGAAAGCCAGAAGCAGTGGAGTGGTGTGCTCCTTCAGCTTAGAGAGCAGATTAATCCTTAAAGGTGATCGGGGAAAGCTCTTTTTGGTGAGCTCTGATGATGTTTGTTGCAGTAGAACTCACCTCAGAAGGAACGCAATACGTGCATCTCTTGAAGGAAATTCAAGGGACGGACGATCATCTTGTGTAAAAAGGTGAGGGCGGAGGTTGGAGATGGGCAGGAGTGTGTCTGGGGTAAAAAGGAATTGCAGAAACGGAGCGATGACTCCATTAGCTTGGTCCGTGTGCATTATAACAAGTTGTGTCTTTGGAGGAAGAACTGACTCCACTCTCGTGGTGCTTTTACAAGTCATAACTAGGTGTTCCACTTGTTTCTTCCCATCAGACTTCAAAAAGTAAGATTGGATGGGTCATGAAGGATTGATGGGGAAAGTTCTTAACAACTAGTTTTAATGGATGGATACTTTCTACATTTCAGACATTTTTAACGTTGTCGTTACAAGACATGGCAAGTCGAGTGCAGTTGTCGGGGCCCCAAGAAGCAGAAAAATATGTCCTCCACATGGTAAGACTTGTGACTTGGCTAAACTATCCTAAGTTTAAAAACTGACCCAATGTTAAGACTCTTAAGTGTTTGGGTTGGCAGAGCACGTTCTGAATGGCTGAACTACGGTTCTTCTTCAGGGTGGAGGAAACGCGGTCAGTCTGCTGTGGTGTTTAGACTGTTCTCAAAAAATCTTGAAAGAGAAGGCCTGCATGGTTTGTCTTTGGGAAGCTGTTAGGAAGTAAAAAGCGAACAAGTTGAAGACAATCCCACAAGAAGTCTGTGTGTTGTAGTTACCTGAAATTCTGCGCTTAGTCATACCTTACGTTAAACCCTCTCTCATTCCAGATAGAAGATGGTGAAATCTTTGCAAGTATTAATCAGAAAGATGGTATGGTCTGTTTCCATGATAATCCTGAAAAATATAACAATCCAGCTATGCTTCATAACATTGATCAGGAGGTAAATCTTTTAAGATTTTATCTGCTTTTGGAATTCCTACGGAAGAACCTTAATCTGTAATGGGAGAGCTGCTGGGAGAAGCCAGCGTAGGTAACTTGCACGTAGTGAGTGAGGACTGTGAGCCATTATTTGACTGTTCCGCAGTACCGGTATTTAAAGGCTTTGGGTTGGTGGTCAGTTGCTGTCAATGTGTTCCCTGTTGTATCTTGTTTACAGCTTGAGATGTTTCAGGAGATGGACTGCTTGGTGTTGGTGATGTGAATGGATTAGAAAGTGTGGGGTTTTTAGAGTTTTAGACTTTAAGGATCACTTCCACTGGCTGTCGATAACCTGCCTGTAGGTTGAGGTGCTTGACCCTCATGGGACTGTCTGTCAGTGGGGTTAAAAAGGATTGTTAGGAAGACATGGATCAAAATAAGGGATTACAAAATGTCTGACACTTTGGTTTGGGAGATGGGGGATGAGAACATTTTGACATGGAACTTCTGTGATGGCAAAAGTTACTGGTTCAGCGTAGCACAGCCATGAAGTGTCTCGAAGATTGTGTACAAACTGGACAAAGTAATCAACTTTATGTATTTTTAAGATGCTGAAATGTATAGAGCTTGATGAACGACTGAAAGCCATGGATCAAGAGATCACTGTGAACCCTCAGTTTGTGCAGAAGGTAAGGGATTCAGTGTCTTGTAAGCGTACGTGAGAGATTCCGTGCAGTGAGTGTGTTGCACTGAACGTCGGTGTTAATTGCATAATATTCATCATACCTGCATAAACATCATGCTTTGAAACAAAAAGGAAGTGCACATTATTTCGTATGCACTTTATTTTCCTACCTGTTAACTTCAAAGAACTGTCTCTCTCTAAGGTAAACCTTCAGACCTGTTTTTGAAAAGAAATAACTCTCTCCCTTCCAGAGTATGGGCTCTCAAGAAGATGACTCAGGGACCAAACCATCCAGTTATTCTTGAAATTAATGTTGCTCGCCACTCCGCTTTCAAGTAAAAGCTTATGAAAGAATCACGCCTGGAATAGGGCATTGAGGAGTTCCACGAAGAGAGCAGAGAGAACTGAGCTTTGCTTTTCACCTGGACATTAAGAAAATAAAAGAACACCCTCTCAGTACTGTATAATATCAGAAATATTCTCTGCAAAGAAAAAGGAAATCTCAAAAGAAACTTAAAAGTCTGTTGTGGATTTATTTATCTTCAGATTAACATCGTTAATGCATTAAATAATCTACCTTTTGTTTTAAAGGGTTTGAATGTTGCTGTGTTTCTGTAGCAGTCCTTTTTTTCTCTTCTGCAAAAACCCCCACGTGTTATTCAGGGAAGAATACAAACTAGTGTTGGTTCACTTACAAGGTAATTACTGGTTCATTATTCTGTATTTAAAGTTGGCTCAAAGTGCAGATTTGTCCTATGTATGGCAGGGGGAGAGGGGTGGAGTTTTAAGTAAATCCTCTGCATTATGATTTGCGTATGCCCGGTGTAGCTGGCTGCTGCCGATGAAATGACGTTAGAACTGTTCTTCCCGAGAGGGTGAGCGTAGTAACGAGTCCTTGTGAGGCCTTTTTGCTGAAAATCAGAATATAGGGAATCCGAACGTGACAGCTATTTATTATTTTTAGTTTCTGGTACAAAATATCTCCTAATACCATTTGCTCTTAGATCAAACTTGTTAGAACTACACAAGGGGGTGTTTGGAAGGCCTTGGCGTTGTGAAGGATGCTGGGTAGGAAGTCGTTGACACTGAAAGAAATGAAAATTTTTGTTCCTATAAAATTGGCAGGAAGGTGTTCAGTTTTCTGCAGTGGGAATAAGTTTCAGTGAAGGCCATGCTTATAGACCTTTGTTTCCAAAGGAAATAATTCTACATGGACCATAGAATTCTACACAACTCTCAAAATGAAGGATTTTCCTTGGAGAGAACCTGCTGGAATGCTGTCTGGTTTTTTAATTCACTATTTTAAACAGAAAAACTGTTGGATTCTTTAAATGCCTCACCCCTTAAATCGATGGGCTCTTTACTTTTCTGTAGTTCTCGTGTATCTGAAGATTCTCACTGTTCAAACACCTTTGAAAAGCTTCATGTCAGCGCAGATCTCCTACTGTCAGGCAGAAATAAACCTGTCATCAAGTCAGAACGCGAGCAGCTCGGCATCCAGCGCTTCCTACTTAAACGCCTGACTAGGAGCTGCTTGCTACTGCTAACCTGCCAGCTTCTTTCAGGAGCCTAAGTGGGAGCGAAGCTTTTCTGGCTCTTGCCGTGCGAAGCTCGTACGTGTTGAGGTCACCCACGGTTGAAAAAGCTCCATTTGTGCTTCCAGTGCTGATACAGAACTGTTGGGGTTTTCACTTAAAATTGGTGTCTTAATTCTAGCAGAGCCTCTGTGACAGCAGTATGCTTTCTAGTAGGAGAGAGACGTCCCCAGGTTGTTCTCTAGGTGGTGAATGACCTTTTTAAGAGTATAAAATAGCCGTTTAGTAGTGAACACAGCATAGGTCCATAGTCTTAGTAGCTCACCACTGAGTACTCGTGCTTCCTATCATAGAGACTTCCATATTTCAAAGCAACTGTTACACCTGATCTTAAAGCAAAATCTTGGGTTTTTTCATAACTTGCCTTACCAGTCTTGTCATTAAAGATATTTATGATTCTTGAAGGGTTTTTTTTTTTTTTTCCTAGTTCATCCGGCGGCGGTTTCAATGCTGAACGTGCTTATGCCATTTTCATCTCTGGTACTGTGGAGGTGTTAAATGAGTAGATTAGTAACGCTGTGGGCTCGAGCGCAAAGCTGGGTTGTGGAAGCGCTTGCAGCCACGTGCGGCAGGCGTAGAAGGGACCGCAAATGCCTAACCCCAGCCTGCCACCTGTACAGAAAGGCGATGGGTGGCCTGTCGTTGCCAAGGGGCAGCGTGACCGCAGGGTCCTTTCGGGGAGTTGGAGAAGAACCAGAAACGTTCACTTTGCAGTGGCTGAGCTTTTATACCGAGTTCCTGTCGGTGAGCGTGGACTTCCCTGCGGAGAGCTGCAGGATGGCTTTCTGTCTGGGGAATTAGAAGCACCCTAATACATGCAGCTTGCAAGCAGCAGCTACGTTTTCTCTTCTTTTTTGCCTAAAGTAGGTAAAATCCATGCTTGCATCAAAAAGATGGTAGAAATAGCTATGTAATGGTTTCAAATGATATAGTACACTTTTTCTTAATCTGGTTTTTAAGAGGGCAAATGCTTTTAAAGTTGGAGAACTGCTGAGCTCCCTTTTCTAACATGGATAGTTGTGCTGTTAAACTGCTGTGGAAGATTCAAGGTCAGGTCCCACCTGCAGAATCGGTAGATAAAGCATTCACCAGAAGTGCTTCAGGGAAGGGCTTTTAAGTCATAGTTGGATAAACACAGACAGTCTGGCATCTGCGTGTCTTGAGACGCTGTTGAAATTAAGTCAGATTTTTCATGAAGTAGCTCCTTCAAGTCTTGGAACTAACGGCATGGGCTGTGGCCAGCTGGGAGAACGCTGGAGCTTTCTGGTTTTAATTGGTTTATTGCGGGGAAGGACTTTTGATCGAATAGAACACTGCGTGCTCTGCTCCTCCAAACTTAAGGCTCTCGGGGTTCCTGTGGCTTGTGCTTCTGTCGTGCACGGCCACGGGATGTGTTCGTGACCTCCTGAGCGCATGCTTTGGTATCCTGCACCTATTTTCCTGCATCTTAATTAGCAAAGGCACAAAATGCAGCTCTGACGGGAGCGTTAGACGTGCGATTCCACGTCTTAGCCACAGGAGGGGTCTCTAGTTCAGTGATCATTCGCAGCTAGGAAGATGTTTCTGAGAAGAAAGGGTTCGAAGCTGTTTGTGTACCGCCACCCAGGAGCCCGGTGGGTGACCTCCGCCGACACCCCCGCAGCGCTGCCATTGCGCCCCGTGCTTGTGCGTGACTCCAGCTGCCGCCCCCCCCCTCTACAGCGTCCCCTCTCCGGTCTAGAGGACAGCCGCCACCCCTCGCACGTGTTGTCCGGGGCGATCTGTATAACCTAGGAACTGTTTTCTGCATGGCCAAACTGCCTGGGGAGGTTAGTCCTGAGAAGTTGTTTCAATGTACTATTGGAAAATAAAGATAACAAACGAGTCGTCCTTAGTTTGTCTTAAATGAGCTCTAGGGCTTTTGTATTCGGCTTTTCCTTAGGTTTTTTTTGGGGGTGGGGGGGGTGGGGGGTGTTGTTCTTGTCACTTCTCAGGACGTACGATTCTGGCCGACTGGTGGGAGGCTGCTGGTTGTCTGCTGCGTGAGGCAGCGCTGTCTCCTCAGGAGTGGTTCGAGCTCTGCTGGTGGCTTCTCGGAGCTCTCCTGGACACTCTCTCTCAATTAGAAATACTAGTTCTGTTTGTGCAAACAGGTCCTTGTCCGAGATGGGCTGCAGGATGAGATCAAACCTTTCTGTTCATATCTGATCATTGTGTTACAATAATCGTCCATCTCACCGACCATCTGAGTGTTGTCGTCTTCAGAGGTGTAATTGTTAGTCCAGGCACAGCTGCTTCGATCCGTATAGTGCAGTGGTGTCACTGACAGCTGCTCTTTCTTGGGATTTAAGGACAAGTTTTACTCAGCCGAATGATCTCTGCTGTTACCTTGTAGAAGACTTACTACTTTGAATTGTTCAGACTTGGGTATTTAAAACTCCATAGGGGTCAACTCCAATGTAAAGGGAAGGGGGGGGATCCAGTACTTTATTATATTGAAGCCCCAAAGGATTAATAGTTCACGTGGCATTTGGTTTATCTTTCCATCATAGCTTCCTAGAGATAAATCATCCTCTAATAAATCTTGAAAAGAAACTGGAGTAGTGCAATGGAGAGAGGATCCGTAGTGAAGAGCCTGCAGCAGGCTTGTCTGCTCCCTTTGAAGGATGTTACCTGTGTGAACGGCTTTGGAAGTGGAGTGGGAAAAGGTAACGCTTCCTGGGAGCCGCCTTATTCTGGAGCAGTTGAAGGAATGGAACCCCAGGACGGGCACTGCCAGTGCTTGTATTGGCTTTAAGGGAGAAGCCAGGCCCAGCTTGCGGCGCTCAGGCCTTCGTCCTGCGGGGGGGCGGGGGGGACACGGGAGGGGACCGGGGGGGGCTCCGCGGGAGCCGATCGCGAAGCTCCTTCCCCCGCCCGGCGCTGAGGCCCCGCTTCGCCTCAGCCGGGCCCCGCCCGCGCACCGCGCCTGCGCACCGCTCTCCCCTCCCAGAGGCGGCCGGTCACGTGACCCTCCGTGCGGCCCGCACCACCTCGCAGCGGGGGCGGGGGGAGTGGAGCCCTCTCCGGGTGCGGCGCCTGTGGGGTCGGGGGCGGCAGCTCGTCCCCTCTCGGCTCCCGGCGGTGGGACACTGTTGTCGACTCTCTGCGGCGCGACAGCGGGGCCGGGGATAGCGAGGGAAGGAAGGACGCGTTTTCCGCACCTTCTCGTCTTCCCCCTCTCGTGTCGAGGTAATGGCTCTGCCCAGCCCCTGTGGACAGGGCGGCCGTGGGCCGAGTTACTGCCGCAGCCCGGGGGGGAGACGGGGCGGGGGATCCTCGGGAAAGCGGCGGGAAGGACCGGCTGGGTACCGCGGTACGAACGGCCTCCTCCTCCCTCTCTCCCGCTCCCTCTTCTCTCCTCTCGCCGCCCCGTGGCGGCGGCGGGTGGGCAGCGGGGAAGCTGTCTGCCCCTCTTCCCGCCCCCCCAGCTGCCGGTAGGGATGGTACGGGCCGGTGGGTCAGTCTGTGTCAGGCGCCCGCTGACACGGGACGGGGCGGGCGAGGCCGGAGCGGCGGTGAGCGGGGCCGGGGGTGTCCGGGCACGGGGAACCTGCGCTGGCCGGTCTCGGAGCGGGAAGGCCGGGCCTCGGAAGGATAGGCCGGCCCGGGTCCGGCTGGGCCTGAAGCGTTCGGGTTCGGGGGCGGTGAGCAGGGCCGGTCCCGACCCATGACGGCCTGAGGCCTCCGGGCACGGGGAAGTTGGGCCCGGCCCGGCAGGGCCTGAGGCGTCCAGGCCCGGAGGTCTGTCAGCCCCTGACCTGTCCCTGTAAGACCGGAGGTATCCGGGCACGGAGGGTCCGGTCCAGTCCTGTTCCACCCCCGCAGGGCCTGAGGTGTCCCGGCTCGCAGTCAGGGATCCGGGCACGGGGGGGGATCGGTCTGCCCTCGTCCCATCCGTGAGGGCGCCAAGGGTTGGTCCTCGCTCAGGTCACCCCTTGGTGGAGTTGTGCTCATCCCTTAGGCTGAGCTTAAGGCCAGCCGCTCCTGGAGGGATGTAGAGCAGGACTTGAACCTACGAGATGCTTTAATATTTGTTGTGCCGATGTTGTGTGCTCTCTCCCTTGCCTGCAGGAGGCCTGACGCATGTGCTGAGCTCTCACTATGAATGCTATTGTTGCCCTCTGCCATTTTTGTGAGCTCCACGGTCCTCGCACCCTCTTTTGTACGGAGGTTCTACATTCACCGCTTCCCCAGGGCGCCAGCAGTGGGGATATCTCTGGGCAGAATGAGCAGGCAGAAGAGGAAGAAGGTGGCATTCAGATGAGCAGTCGGATCCGCTCGCACAGCCCAGCGGAAGGTGCCAGCGCCGACTCCAGCAGCCCAGGGCCAAAGAAGTCGGATATGTGTGAGGCAAGTGTGAAAATCGGTGTGCGGACATCGGTGGCCCTTGGCTTGACTAAAGGGCTCTTAGATTCTCTAATGCAAATTGGATTGTTTAAGAGAGGGGGGGAAAAAAGAGTGAATGGCCCTTGTTTTGTGTGTGTGACTGTTAGTACAAAGAAGACCTCCAAGTCCTCATAAATTGTAACGAGCCAGGACAAGAGGATGAAGGAACTGTTGTTGAGTACGTAGACCTTGACAAGATGGTGTCTTGAGGTCTCTCTAAGCCCTGTGATCTGTGATTCTCCTGTGGCTGAGAAATGCTTCCCTCATCCTTGGAGAGCTTTGCTTTATTAGAATAGGTCTGGTCATTTATTAACAGCAATTTTAAGAGCTTTAAGATTAGGAAACAGGAAAAAATGCAAAAGTAGTTAAAACAGTAGATAAAATGTACGTTCTCAGTTGTTCTCATGCTTGTTTATTATTAGTGCTTGTTCTGAGGTGTTTGTTACGTACTTTCCTTTAGGTTATGGCCAGTTGTGTTAGGCCAGTTGGTTTCAGAGCTGCTGAATTTTACCACTTGTTGAGCCAGCATCAAGTTCACAATCAAATTAAATTGTGGAAAATGAGCAGAGGAAGTAAATTGCAGAGTGTTCTGTGGTGAGGAGTTGGGTTCAAATCCTGACCCTGGCTCACATTTGCTGTCTCCTGAGTTCTTGTGTTCTTATCTATGTGCGTAAGTAACGTTTCCCTACGTTTTGAAGGGAACTTGCAGAGGCTTTTGGAAACCTTCGATAACTGCATGCTCATTTACGGCTGGATTTGCTTTTCTGTCTTCAGGGTTGCCGCTCTCTTGCAGGAGGGCATCCTGGCTATGTCAGCCACGACAAAGAAACTTCAATCAAGTACGTCAGCCACCAACACCCAAACCACCCCCAGCTGTTCAGCATCGTGCGCCAGGCCTGTGTGCGCAGCCTGAGCTGTGAGGTAACTGCCGTGGAGCGCAGGGAGAAACCCGTTTGTGGCCTTATGTGTCGCTTCAAATCCAAGACAGTGCTTTCCTGATCCCGGCTGCTGTGCGCAGCCTGAAACTAGGAGGGAGCGGAGGTGGAAAGACGGACACGCAAGTCTGTTCGTTCCAGGATTGGTGGTAATTTTGAAGGTTCATCTTTGGTAACCTTGAGGGTTCCTTCCTTTCACTTTGTGAGACCAAAAATTTCCATTTCTTGTTTTTTGCACATATGCATTTATTGGTTTTCTTTGTAAGATTAACTGGTTTTGTAAAAACGTTGGAATCTGTTGCTCAGTGCCAAGAAGCATTTGATCTTTGTAGACCATTAACGTTCAGCATCTCACGGAAGTGAAGGGAAAACCTTACAGATAAATGAGTATTTGTGTGTCAGGATCAGCAAAATCCCTTGATTCTCAACAGGATTGTAGTTGAACAGAGCGGAATTCTTAAACACAGTTAAACTGAAGGTTTTGTAGTGTTTGTAGGATACCTCCAGAGGTCTGTTTGCCCTTGGGTTTTGGATAGGAGCCTAAAAAAGGCTTGTTTCATTCACCAAGTGTGTGTTAAAGAGCAGAAAGCTTTGCTCGCTTTATTGCTGTTGAGCTGCATGATGTGTTTAACTACTTTGGCGTACGTGTCCCTCCCCTTCAGGTCTGTCCAGGACGTGAAGGCCCTATTTTTTTTGGAGATGAGCAGCATGGTTTTGTGTTCAGCCACACCTTCTTTATCAAAGACAGCCTGGCTCGAGGTTTCCAGCGCTGGTACAGCATCATCACTATCATGATGGACCGGATTTACCTCATCAACTCCTGGCCTTTCTTGTTGGGAAAAATCAGAGGCATCATTGATGAGCTTCAGGGCAAAGCGCTTAAGGTAGGTCAGTGCACAGAGTTCGTTTGACTCAATGTTAGTAAAACGTTACGATAGCTGAGCTAGAGCTGAGTCAAAAAGCTGATCCAGCTCATGGCAGCCGGGGCGGACGTTAAGGTTGACACAAGGGACGAGAGGACAGTGCGTATCTGGGGGTGGAGGAGAGGAGGAACAGGGTGCTGCCGCTGTCATTTTAAGCCGGTTATAACACAGACTGAACTGCTAGACAACAGCTCTGTTAGAAATCTGAGTTACTGAAGTTGTGCAGGCCGGTGGTTTTGGAGCACAAGTGTTACTTAATGATCATTTTAGTCAATCGAAGTATAAGATGTCCCTTCCCTCTCTTTTCCCGTAACTTACGATGTATTCGGGATGAGGACGCACCCTTTTCGCTTTGTGGTTTTGTTGGGGTTTTTTTTTGGCCCAGCTCTACGTGAGCGCTTTATCTTTTTCAGTCTCTTACACTGCCCTTCTTCTGTGGTGCAGGTGTTCGAAGCAGAGCAGTATGGGTGCCCCCAGCGCGCCCAGCGGATGAACACGGCCTTCACTCCCTTCCTGCACCAGCGGAACGGCAACGCAGCCCGCTCCTTGACGTCGCTGACCAACGATGAAAACCTGTGGGCATGTTTGCATACCTCCTTTGCTTGGTAATGCCACCTGCGTTTCTAGCTTCTGCAACTCCTTCACCAAGGGAATTTGCCGTATTTTGAAAAGGCGGAGATGCGATTTGAGTGTTTGGGTATTTTTTTCCTTGGGGTGGTAGGTTGGACTTTGCTAAGTAGTCTCTGAATTGGAAGGAGCTAAGCGTGGAAAGCAGCCTTTGGGGCAAAAAAAAGTTCTGGTTTCTGTGAAGTAAACCTACTAGTGTGGCTGCTGGGAACCGTGTCTATTTAGGTGGAAAAGGTTTGCAGGATAAAAGTAAGTGTGGAAGAATGCAAGAAAAGATGCTCCTTGCCCCAGTGCGTTGTACCTCGAATTCCCACTTGAAGTACAGCGGTGGTTCACCTGGACGTGCCCCTGTGTTGTGATAGGCAGCGTGGGAGGTGCAGCCATTTGGCACCGTAGTGTGTCAGTGGGAGTCCAGTTGCTCCAGTGCCCAACTTGCTCATCCAGCTTCCCTGGAAAGGTGCCACAGAGAGGATTGCAACGCTGGCATGTGACTCGGGTGGGGGAGAATTACGTTGCACAAAGTAGTCGCGGAATGGTAAACCTTTCGGTGGCGACTTGGGGCGGCAGCGGTTGTACGATGCGTCGGTAGTTCCCACACGGAGGAAAGCGTAGAGATGTGTTGAAAGGAAACTCAAAACTTGTTTAGTGGTTGGATTTTTCGTTGAGCTCGTTGCACTGAGTTTCCTACTGGATTTCTGCACCTGACAGGCAGGCTTAATGAGCGCTACTTCTGCTTCTTTCCATGTCTCCAGGCTTTTGAAAGCTTGCGGTAGCCGACTTACAGAGAAGCTTCTGGAGGGGGCACCAACAGAAGACACCCTCGTTCAGATGGAAAAACTTGCAGGTGAGGTAGAAGTTTCCAGAGCTGGAAGACCCTCTGAGAATGGTTTGGATGGTAAAAGACCAAGTCCTTCCATCAGCATCGTAAGCGCAGCCATCTCGCGTCACTTTACCCTCGTGGTAGTCTCTGCAGTGGCTGATGTGCTCTCGCACGTGGAGACAACTGACAGGAATGGGAAATCAAAGCCCTTGGCCTCGTAGGCTCTCTGCACGCACGTGTGGTCTTTGTGTTTGTGTAGGAGTGTTGCATCATCACAGTGATTGTTCTCTCTGGCTGGGTTGGCCCTCCCCGTGAGTCTCTACAGCCAGAAGAATTTGCGGTCACAACATAGGGACTTCTTGCTCCTTTTTCTAGAAAATTTCTAAAATTAAGAGACGTTTGTTTTTTCTTGCATCGAATTGTTTTGCTAATTAATTTAGACTAGAATCTACAAAACCTGCCTCAAAGCTTTGGCCGTGACCTTTAAAACAAGCATGGAGAACACATAGCTGGTCAAAAGATGGGACTTTGTGTTCTGTAGAAGATGAAAATTCCTTCTTGACCCTTCAGTGGTGGTTATCTCCTATCTGAATTAATGAACTTCATTAACGCTTTGGGCGTGTCTGTGATGCTGGTACTTTCAGTTACTGCGTTCCGAACTCCGTCTTCCCACACAGAGCCACAACCAATTGGCTGCAGCATGAGTAGGCACTTTTGAGGCAGTTCCCATTCCTAGAGAGCAGCCATTTTTATGACCACTCTGCCTTTTTTTTGCTAGACCTGAAAGAAGAGTCAGAAGGCTGGGATGGTTCTGAGGAAGAAGAGAAGCCTTCTTCCCAGCCAGATGTTGTGGAAGGGCAGGAGCTGTCTAAGTGCTCGCCCGAAACATCTCTGATGCCGGATTGCAACAGCTGGAATGTAGCTCACCGAAGGTTGTCTGTCTTCCGCTCTCTCAGGCACATGAGACAGGTAAGAGAGGAGCACAGTTACTCTGATGCCGAATTCTCAGGCTAATAACCTCTTTTTTCTTGATAATGTTTTTTGAAAAGATCTATTTATTTCCTGCAGTCTGCACTTCTTTCCCATTTCTGTGTTCAACACAGTGCCTGCCCAGCTAGTACCATGGTGTTAACTGCATCTCTGAGGACTCTCCCTTTGAGATCACGTGGGCCTCTAGCAATCGTCGGTCACGTGAATCATATGATGTCTCTCAAATTCTGCACTTTTGTTCTTCCCAAGAGCAGTGACAGTAATTTAATACAGAGGTCATGCAGCATCTTCAAAGCCAAGTGTTATTTGTTTAAAAAAAAATGTTTCAGGGGGAGAAAAACGGTTTACAAACAAAACAAGTGGTTCTGTACAGATCTGACTAGTGCTTCCAGTTACCTGACTGAGGGGGAAGGTTCAGCACAGTTGACCCACAATCTCTTTCACACCAGCTTGTTTTCCTGGACGCTCCTGACAAATAACCTCCTGGATTTTTGATTTTTATCTCTTTAGCCTCCCTTTTGTTCTACTTTCACCTCATTTTGGAATGCTCGAAGC
The DNA here is from genome assembly GCF_034619465.1 of Leptosomus discolor. Taxonomy (NCBI): domain Eukaryota; kingdom Metazoa; phylum Chordata; class Aves; order Leptosomiformes; family Leptosomidae; genus Leptosomus; species Leptosomus discolor. The sequence continues at coordinate 3,700,297 of NC_141404.1, forward strand.
TGTTAAACTACACTGTGTTGCAAGTGTGTGCCTTTGGAGGCTTGTCTAAGGCTATTGTTTCATCTTCTATGCCTGAATCGCTGTCGTGAACATAACCCAGATCAGAGAAATGCCTGAAAGTTGTTATCATCTAATAGAAGTTCAGTCCCATTCCAAACAGTCCCGTGTCCTTCTTCACAAAACCGCTGGTTTGGCCAACAAGTGGGCTGACGAATGCAGACTAGCCAGAGCACTGAAGAGTTTGGAGCAACCTAGAAATGAAACTGCTGTTCTTTTAATGTGCTTGATATTGACTTGGATCATTGATTGGGCACGTTGGCAAAGTCGTGCTCTGCTGGTGTTTGTTCTTGAAACCACAGAAAGGGGCGAATGTTGCTTTGCGTGAGGTGACGCCTTTCACACCTCTCAAAGAAATACTTGATCTCGGTGCCGTGGTTTGGAGCTGTTACTCCACGCACAAGACCTGCCACATTTTCGTGTCCGTTTCTGCTGTTCGGTTTAGACATTTTCTTCTGTGGCAGTCACGGTTTTGGCAGGGCAAACGGGACTTTTCACTAATTTTCGTAACCAATGGAGAATGTTTTCGGTTTGGTTTTGTTTGTTTGTTTGTTTTCCCAGGTTCTTGGGGCATCAGCGTTCCGCATGCTGGCTTGGCACGTCCTGATGGGGAACCAGGTCATCTGGAAAGCTCGAGACATGGATCTCGTCCAGTCTGCTTTTGATGTGCTACGGGTAGAAACCTTTTCCTTTGTTTCCTGACTGCATATTTCTACATATATTTCTGTAGTCGTCCAGCCTGTCTCTGACACGTGATCTTGTGGAGAATGTGTGTTAAATGATGTGGTTTGGGGTAGGGAGACAAACCAAAAAAAAACCAAAACCACCGACCTTTGCATGTCTTTGTTGTCCTCAGCAACTGCATAGTCTTTCAAGCTGAGTAAGATAATTCTGATCCCACAAATCAGGAGCATCTGCCTGAGCAGTGCTCCAAGTCTTGACTGGCCCTGGAAGTCCGGGAGAAAATCGTACTTTACTGGTTTAACTCCCGTGTTTCTCTTGACGTGTTCCCTTCCGTCTTTAGACCATGCTGCCTGTTGGTTGTGTGCGGATCATCCCCTACAGCGACCAATATGAAGAGGCGTATCGGTGTAACTTCCTAGGGCTTAGCCCACACGTCCAAATCCCGTCCCACATATTATCATCTGGTAAGAACCTGTTGCAGAACCCTCTCCTTTCCTTTCCATCTGATGTTAAGAAGATGTTTTTTGGGTGGGTTTTTTTTTTTTTTTTAATGAAGTATTGGCAGATTAGCCTAACAATGTTGCAGGAACTAAAACCTGTACCACTTCATTTTGGTTTCCCCATTCCCTTGCCCGATCAGTAGTTGGAAGGTGTGACACCTGCTTTACGCACCGATCATACCATAGCTGACAGTCCTGGCTCCTACTGAGGAGAGGTTCATGCTGGGCCAAATATCGTGCGCTGCCAGAGCTGCGCTTTCTCGGATGTAGCTGTATTTTAGAATCTGGGCCAGTACAACTGATGTCATTTTGGGCTCTTCTTGCTCTAGAGTTTGCGGTCCTCGTGGAAGTTCGCGCTGCTACCCGGTCCAGTCTCTACCCGACTCTGTTTGATGACGAGCAGTCCCTCAACAAGTACGAGTTTGTTGTCACCAGCGGTAGCCCTGTTGCAGCAGATCGAGGTGGGTGATTTGAAAGCAGAAAGAACTGTATCACTGGGGTTAAAAGAGCATCTTGGCACTTAAAGGAGTCTTGAGTAGAAGCCAGGTCAGTATAGAACTGGGGTACTGCTATTTGAGGTGAGGTTTACCACAATTAAAGGATTTTCTTTACCAGATCAGCATTTTGCTTATTAATTTCCAAAAATGAGAAACTAATTCTGTGACATGGATAGCAGCAATTGTAGGGAAATTCTTCTGTAACCCACAATGAACATTTTCTGTCCTGGAATACTTGTGTGTTTATTTGGGGTCAGTCTAGCTTGTGAGGGCCATGACATTACTCATTGCCTGTGCTCCATTTGATGGACCAATACAGAAATGCCCAAATCTTTCTTCTTTTTTTGCCTACTTTGTTCAAGGATTTGAACACTTGAACCTAGAGGTGATTTGAGTCAGATCCATCAGTCTCATATTTTCTGGGAAGTCTTAATTTAGATGAATTGGCGTCCGTGACTGTCTCAAAAGCCGTGGCAGATGGCTGTAACCCTTCCTGCTCTGTCCTCTGAAGATACAGGTGCAATGCAGAGCAGAGACTTACTCTCTCTGTAGTGGGCTTCCCATTGCGGATCCCCCATGTCTAGTTACAGCAGTCTACTTTCCATCTGACCACTGACATGTCCAGAAGCTTCTGGACAAAAGAGATCACTGAAAGGTCTTTTTCTCCACCACAACGTCAAACTTACTAGGCCGTGGAGCGCTGGGAAAGTGGCCTCCTAGGGAATCCCAAAAAGTGGTCCAGGAGAGGAATGCTTTGGGTTGGTTGTTGGTTTGGTTTTTTTACTAAGTATCCTGGAACTGCCCTTAACAAGAGGAACATTAAATCATGAGTAAGTGGAGACTTTGAAATTGAGGTTTTATATTTTTATATATATATGTATGTCTATTGTACAAAGCACAAAGATTTTTCATAACTTTGCATTTTTTTAATGAGCTTTTGATACGGGACTAGAAACAACAAAATCTAAACAACTTCTGTTTAAAAGTGCGTCTGAAGAAAACAAAGGCCCCTGAACCAGGTTCATTCACAAAATTCCATGTTGCTTCTTGGATCAGGTGTTTTTCTAGTGGGATGATCTTTAGCTCCTCTTCCACGGAAATGAAATCAAGGCAGGCCACTGGGCGGGGGTGTGTGTATATTTTTCCACCTTGTAGAATAGGTCGGTTTCTTCCTAACTCGAGGAAGGTTTATTATCTGTGAACTAATCAAGCCAAATTCTGTGTTGAAATTGGCTGTGCTGTTATTAATAGCGCGGCTTTCTGCACATAGAGGAAGCTTTAATGCACCAGACCAAAGTACTGGTGAAAAATGAGCGCAGGCTCGTGCTCTGGAACAGAATAAGAAGTGGAACAAATGTGTTTTCTTGTCTGTAATTCCAGCAGGCATCACAGAATAAATGGCCTAGTCCTTGCTAATGGCTAGTAAAGGTGTAAGTGGGTAACCTATAGCTTGCGTGTCCCTTTTCTCACCTTTTCCCCCTCTCCCTGATCCTGCAGTTGGCCCTACGATCTTGAACAAGATCGAAGCTGCCCTGACCAACCAGAACCTTTCCGTAGATGTTGTGGATCAGTGCCTTGTTTGCCTGAAGGAGGAGTGGATGAAGTAAGTACGGCTACAGCGCTTCCAGAGAAACAGCTTTGGCCCCAGTCCTGGTTACAGCAGAGTACAGGACAAACTTGCAGTCGTGTAACTTCAGCTGAGAGTAGTTGCCTTTACCGTTGGGAGCTAAGCCTGTCGGAGTTGTTCTGCTCTAGTCCTAACTCTCGTTTTGGCTTTCGGCAGTTCTTGACCTTTCTGCCTCAGTTCACACGTCTGTAGGTTACCTACATGATGGTACACGTCTGCCTTACACGCATTAGAGGACTAAGTATGCAAATACACACATGCCTGTCAATGTGCGCTATATTCCAGCGCAGATAACATGCCAAAGAGATGTCACGATCGCACCTTCAGGCGCTACATTTCAAAGACGCGAGTTATATTATAAAGGAAGACCAGACAGTCATGTGAAATAATTCACGGAACATTACAACTTTGTGAATTTACCTGAAGGGCAGATGGGCACTCGATGTGTCTCCCAGGGAGATTCCCAGTTGTCACAATTAATTATTTTACTTTGCTAGGATGAAAAAAACCAAACTAGAATTACGCTTATTACTACTGAAAAGGAGTAATCCCCTTTTTTTAATAACCCCTTTTCTTGTGCTCGTCTTCCCCCCACCTTCCTCATTCAAAGCAGGAGAATAGTTCCCATAGAATATTGTTTGAAGCTTTTATTAACATTTAGTTGTGGTGGGTACCGAGAGAAGCTACTATTGCTGCTCGTTCTCTGTCGGATGTGTGCGAGTCCGTTGTCGTGACAGGAGTTTCTTGTTTCTGCAGTAAAGTGAAGGTCCTCTTTAAATTCACTAAAGTGGACAGCAGGCCCAAGGAGGATACCCAAAAACTGCTGAGCATTCTGGGAGCTGCAGAGGAGGACAACGTCAAGCTGCTCAAGTTCTGGATGACCGGCCTGAGCAAGACATACAAGTCGCACCTGATGTCCACAGTTCGCAGCCCGACGTCCTCAGAGTCCCGGAACTAAAGGGTGCCCAACCTCACTTGCTGCCTTCAGAGAATCGCAGGGAGCCCCGAGTTACCGCTGCTGAGCCTGCAGCATGTGCATTAGGCAGGTAGTGAAACTTCATCACTATCCTTCTGGTCCTCAAACTAACTTGAAGAGTGACTTGAGTCTTTTCTAATTGCTGTGAGACTGGATTAATAAGTGCTAATAAATCGTGCTGCTGTCTGTCCTGAAACTCAGCTCTAGATCTCGACCTCCACACTCAAGACTAAAATACAGCAACACTCAAAGAATCGGCCCGAATTAATGAAAATCCCATACTGTCATCGTTCAGCATCATGGTGTGGCAGTAGACCTCGGTTTTAGATTTTGTCGGCAAGACACGATACCTGTGACAACGTCCAGAACTCCTGGGATTGGATACAGTTCATCTCTCCGAATCCCACATAAATCTCCTAAATGCGTGAGAGAACAAGAACCAAAAATAAGTGACACATCACAGGGTATGGATCCCATGTAAATTATTTCAAACCACTTTATGCTCGGATTTAAGAAGAGACTATTTTCTGCTGTAGCGTAAGTCAGGATATCCCGTCGGAGTCCTGTCACTCCACTTTATTTATTTATATCTTAACTTGAGACAGTTTCAGCATTGGCTTTGGAAATCTTGTCTGGGAGGGAGAATTGTGACATAAGAAGTCTCAAAATGCAGCTGGCTTCCTCTCTAGAGGGCAAAATACTCGCCTTGTTTTGCCTGTGGTCGCAAAACTTCCAGGTAATGAAGATAACCTCACTAGGGTAAGGTTGCTGGTGTTCTGTCTTCAGAAATAGTTTTCTGGCTTCCTAATTAACTTAAGCGGAACAGATCCAACCTGTAGGTGCTCCCTTCTTATGTAACTCTATAGTAGCCATTTTTGCTTAATAGCTCACGGAAACATTGGTGCATTTTTTAATTACCTAAACAGATATTCCTTATCTGTACTGTAAGGAATTACTGTTTCTGTTGTGAAGTCTCTTTTTTTGTGGGTTTTGTTTTTGTTTTTTTTCCTGGATCATTGTTGGGAAAACTTGACGTTACCGTAGACATTTTTAACAACCTAGAGGCAGGTTTTACCAGGTGACCTTCTACACTCATCCAAACAAGACTCGAGCTCAGAAGGGATGTTCCAACTTGTCACGAGTTCTGTTCTTATATATAAATATGCAAGTTGATCTTTGTCTGGAACATCTGTAAAACGGCAACAGGCATTAAATCTCATTAAGAGCTATTTTTGTAAAACGGACAAGGCCTAGTGTTGTGTTCATTTTCCGCGTGTGTTGGGGTGGGGGAAGCAGCAGCTGATCCACACGGTAATTCCTGCATCTTAGCCTTGGTCTAATTTACAGAATTTACCAGGTATTTTCCTCTTAACTTTGTATGATTATTTTCATGTACATATGGAGCAAGAGGTGCTGAGATATAATTGAAAATTCGTGACTGGACATAAAACAACCACAGGATATTCAAACAGCAAAGAGGTGCTTGGAAAAAGGCATTGCTTCAAAAAACTAACCACTTATTTAATTTCAGGTTTTGCAAAAAGGCTTGCATTTCCCAGTTGTCAGTAAGGGAATACGAGACAAAAGAGGTGCTCAAGCTCTATCCACAGGAAAGGAAGCTTTGAATAATAGATGCGTCTTGCTTCCTGCGTGCTAGGTGCTAGTTATGAGAAGAACAAAGCCCGCTGACAGCGCGATAAAAGCGACAGAATTAGAAAAGTGGGGACTGGTAAATCAGAATTTCCAGTGCAAGGTCTGTGCTCGCTCTCGTGGCTACCTTTTATGTGATCTAGTACGCTTTATTTTTGTACTTGATAGCTATTTAGGTCCAATTCAGAGCTGCGTAACGCAGCAGGTAAGGCGTTATTTGGCATTTAAACCTCGATTGCTGAATTATCTTTTACAGAATAGCTCTCCCCAGCCATCCAACGTTAAAATCTAGTCTATCTAACCCCCAGTTGGTGCATCAGCACCCGTTAGCAAAGCCCGTCTTTCTGAACAGAGGTGTGGTTCCTTCCAAAATGGTGAAAAGGCGGTCACGAGGTCAAGCCCGAGGCTTCATCCTCTTACACAAGCCAGGGGTGAGTTGTACACAATGTTGATCGCTCTCTGCCCTCATCTGCAACAGGGCTGTGTCACGGACAGCCAGACCCTGGAGAACGTGTCCTTTTTTGAGGCAGGGCAAAGAAACCACTAACTGAACACTTAGAAAATGCCCATAGGAAAGAAGGGGGAAGAGCTGCTAAATCTGTGAACCCAGGGCTCCTGCATAGCATAAAACCAGATGCGCTTGCCTGCCAGAACAGATCTATACATGGGATTACCAAATCATTGTCTGGGCAAGTTCCCGCAGCTCGCAGATTAGGCCCCAGGCATTCCTTTTGCCATCAGCAAGGGCTGGAATGTGCACGCTCCTCTTAGCACAACTTAATTAACAAAAAAACACATCTGCAGCCATCTTTCACCACCCTCTGAACTTAAACTGCTTAAAGCAGGATGTTTCTTCATTCCGCCGTGATTTCCTTTTCTGCGTGGCCCCGCAGCATATAGCTGGGAGGGAGGTGGGAGCAGCAGTGAGCCCCCCAGCTGCAGGCTGACAGAGACCCGTTGCAGCCAAAGCGGTTTTGCACCAGTCCTACCACCCCTGTCCCCTCCGCCAGGCACGATCCAGCTTCAAGGATCTGGGGCGGACACGCAGTGCAGCCGGCTGGTGTTCGGGGGAAGGGGTTGGAGTCTGCCGCTGGGCCTGGAGCAGCTCTAGGAGTGCCCGTGACCCCTCTTTCCCACAGCTCCCGGGGCCGCTCGACACCTCCCCCCCCCGCCCCGGCCGCGGCGGCGGGAGCCTCCCTCAGGAAACTTCCCGCCCGAGCCGCGTTCCCCTCCTCAGAGCGACCGCGCATGCGCCGCGGCGGCGGCGGCATGTGGGCGGCGGGCGGGCGGTGGCGGGCGGGCCTGGCGCTGGCGGCGGCGGCGCTGGGCCTGGCGCTGGCGGCCTGGCGGCGGCGGCGGCCCCGGCCCGTGCGGGAGGTGCTTTTCTTCCCCTCGGCGCCCAGCTGCACCGAGGAGCTGTGGGCCGAGGTGGTGGGGCCCGGTGAGGCGGCCCGGCCCTGCTCCTGCCCGCTACCGCGGCGCGATTGCTCCCTCAACCGCCTCCTGAGGCGGCTCCTCTCCGCCCGCCGCTCCCTCGAGATTTGCCTCTTCGCCTTCTCCTGCCCACAGCTGGGCCACGCTGTCCAGCTCCTCCACCGCCGCGGTGTCCGGGTCCGCATCATCACCGACGCGCAGTACATGGGGCTCCGGGGCTCCCAGATCGGCCTCCTCCGGCACACCGGTGAGGTGGCCTTCCCTTGGCAAGGGGCCTCTGCGGGGCCGGGTCCTCGGGATGGCTGCGGCCTGAGTGATGGGTTGGGTTACGGCTGAAGAGGTGGTTGTGTTTTTGCAGGGATCCAGGTACGCCATGACCAGGAGAATGGTTACATGCACCACAAGTTCGCTATCGTGGACAGGAGGATGCTCATCACGGGCTCCCTCAACTGGACTGCTGACGCTATCCAGAAGAACCGGGAGAACGTGCTGGTCATGGAAGATGCTGAGTATGTGAAGCCTTTTCTGGATGAGTTTGAAAGGATTTGGGAAGAGTACAATCCCAGGAACTACAGATTTTTTTCCAAAGACAATAAATGATTGAGTTGCCTCCCAGGGCTGGTAGGGTACTTAACAGCTAGCATTCACGGGCTTTATTGTTATTATGTATAAACATCATTGTATTATCCGTCTGGGTGTAACTTAGGCCAGCTGTCTGCCCTAAAATGCCACAGGTCCCTTGCCGTGGGTCGTTCCCCCTAGCACAGGAATGACCCAACTGTTTGGTGAGTTGTTTGGTGAGGATAGCTGTGATAGGACTGCATTTGTAGAGCTTAAAACTACGGGCAGGCTGGTTGCTGTGCCCTGGTGCAGACCAGGTATGTTCATACGGTGCTGGGTGAGTGTTTGAATGGTGAAACCAACATTTTCCAACTTGGGATGCTGCAGAATGGAATTGGAGCCTAAGGGCTTCTCTCATCGCTAAAGATGAGAGGGCTGCAGCACAGCCAGAGTTTGTACAGAGAGATTTAAGCACCTCAGTTACATTTCTTGTTGGCATTACTTGTTGAAAGTTTGTATAAAGGACATTTGTGGGAAATCCAAAGACAGAAATGAGAAGTACGTTCTGTGCACACGTTTCCTTTGGTTTAAGATTAGCAGAGCTCCAGAGTAAAAGCGTGAGAACAGATCCAACGGCAGCTCAGCTGCCAGCAAGCAAGTGTAGGGAAGCCTGGAAAGAAACGAGAGAAACTGTCCTTTGGGGTCAGTTGGTCTTGAGAGCGGCCACGGCTGCGGGACACCGTGCTGGTGCGGTGACTTCGACTGCCGGTGCTGGCAGCAGCAGGGTGGGGGGACAGCATGTGGATAGCAAGAGGGAGGGAGGGAAGAGCTCTGTCCCTGCAGTTCAGGGTGGAACAAAGATGGGGGTAAACTTGAGAATGTCAATAGCTTCTGTGTAAGAACTTTATACTGAATCATCTAAAGGGCCTCAAATGAATAAAGGTCTGAACGTTTTGCTACCAGTTTTGCTTGACAGCAGTGCTATGATTTGCACTACTAAATAAACCCTTTTCACAGAAAAACTTGACACCATCTTCTGGTTTTTGCACCCCGGGCAGTCCTTGGGGGCTGGATGTTCCAAAGATCCAAATCACGAAAATTTCCTGTGCATCCTTCGGTGTTATATACGGGGAATAACATCACCAGATTGCAGATGTGCTTTGTTCTGTTCGAGGACATTGGCGTGGGTCTGGGGGGAAAAGCGTTACCGCTCTGTGCTGAGGCAACTATGGAAGAAGCTGAAGAAGGTTGTTCTCTAATAAACCCCGCTCAGCAGTGTTACGTTTACACTACTTTAAACATCTTAGTGCTATTAAAATGCTACCTGTCGCCTTTTCTTTGTGAAGTGTGACTATAAAAGCAATCAGCTCGCACGTTTTCAGGCTGTGGCCGCTGCTCCCTTCTTTCTGTAGCAGTGTCCTTGTCGGAAAAAACCACCTCGCTACACAGCACGCAAAGGGTGGTGCAAAAATAGTTTATTACGATATAGTTAATGTAAAGTTAGGTAATTATATTTACAAAATAAAAATGATCAGCTACATCCATGGGAACCTAGCATGTCACACAAGATTTTATAAGGAATAAATACTGTGAGGAAAAAGTGACGTTTCTATTACAGGGAGCAGTTTTAAGTGGCTCTTAAAAAAAGCGTTGAAATAAACTGGAGCAGAAGGGAGAAGGGAAGGGGAGAGGAGCTCACATGTACTGAGGAACGGCTGCCTCCAGCACCCATTCCCCTTTGCCGAGGGAAAAATACCACCTGTGAGACCTTATTTCCTGGACTAATCCGTGGGGAAAATGCCCCTGAAGAGGCCGTTTGCCCTACGAGTGTACAGGGCACGAGGTCAACTGTGCTTCTTCCTCCTCCTCCTCCCCACCACCCCGCTGTGATCGTTCCTGGAGCTGAGCCGCATGGATTGCCAGGAGCTGGGAGGCCGCAGCGTCCCGGTGCTGCCCGGGTCCCGCTGTCCCTGCTCGGAGGCGGAGGGCTGGCCGCCGGAATGGGAAATGACTCTTGTGTCCGCATTGCTCACAATCCCTTCGGGCTGTTTCCAGAGCTGAGCGTGGTGCCTGCGTGGGTTCAAATCCCGAACAAGTCCCCTTCGGTTACGGGGCGGTCGTCGGTTACGGCGGTGCTCAGAACTACGCCGAGCCGCCCGCTCTCGTTAGGACGCTAGAGAAAGACCGACCAATAGTACCCAAACGGCCGGTGCCACTACAGATCCCACCCCCAGACTTGCAGAACTTCCTTCTCTCTCCCCAAAACTTCAGCCTTTCGATTAATTGATTAAGTGATCCAGAACTCCAGGTCCCAGCGGGTGGACGCGGGTCAAAGACTGCGCCTTCGTATCGGCTTCCTACTTACCGTAGTCCTTGGTATTTTACAACGTACTTTGCTGTCTCCAGGACGAAGAGGGAGCGCTCGTGTCAATCCTGCGCACAGGCAGCGTGTGAAGAAAGCGTGAAGAAAACAATTGTCACTGCACTCATGATGTACCAGCTCACGGCCAGCTGGCTCAGCTCAGGCGGTACCAACTTGTCTGGCTCATCAGGTTCCTGCGAGGAAACCCCACGCCCTCCGGTTTCTTTCGTAGCCTCCAACCGAGGCCGGGCGAATTGCTGGGGCTGACGCCTGTTTCCAGCCCACGTTTGCATCCTCTCGTACGAAAGGGGCGGTACTGCAGGATCCCGGCGGTCCCACTCAGTAGTAACTACGTTGTACAGAAAGTTACGGTCGAAGCTCCGCGCTGGAGGCTGCAGCGCGTGCCCGTGCTGCCGCAGGACGCGTGTCTGCGGCGGGGTCTGGCGTTCCCTTGCAAAGTCCCAGAGCGCCTTGAAAGCGCCGCACGACGCGCCGGTGCCTGCCAGAGCCGGGGGCTCGGCGCTCGCTGCAACGGCCCCACGCGACTGCGCCAGGAGAGCGGCGCCTGCTCGGCCCCCCAGGGGGTCACCACTGCTCTGGATAACGCCTTCGCACGGTGTGAACGCCACTATCAAATACGAGATCACCCAGTTCACCGGCTGGACAAAACCCCCCCCTGTTTATAGCGCAGGAAGGTTACAGTGCTCAAACAGACTGTGCACAATCTTTGGACAGCTTCAAAACTGAAGGTGTAAGTCAGCAGAAAAGGTTTGAACAGGTATTTGTAAGTCACCAAACCCGACCGAAGCGGTTTCTCAGGGCAGCTGGGGCGGGCTGGACACGCAACACCGCGTGTTAGAACAAGATTTAAAAATCAAACCCACAGCTTCGGTCACAAAAGAGACACACCCCACCCCCCCCCCCCACGAATTTCTGAGTAATAAATATTTACATTGCGTGCTTTGAATACTATAGAGGTTTTAAATTACTTTTTTTTTTAAAAAAAAGAGAAGAATAACAAAGCTTTTTGTGGGTTTTTTTTTAAAAGAAAGAAAAAAAATACAGAAGAAAGGCAAGCTACACCGAGTGTGCATGTGCTTAAGTGCTCACAACAAACTAAATACTGCAGCCGAACCATGGGAAAAAAAAAAAATGCAAAGGTGTAGTGGCAGTGCAATCGAGTAGAGAGCTGGTACAAAAGCGACACGTTCTACGATGCTGGGGGCAGCGCTGGTAACGCAGTCCAGTCCCCCTCGGCTACAGGGGAAAAAAAAAAAATGAGACTTTTGTGGTTTGCAAGTCAGCACACAATGCTGCTTTTGAAGCAAACGGATGCAATTTGCTTCTTTTTATATGTGGACGAAGAAAAGGCCGTATGTAAAGAAGGATTCGCTCCGTTTCAGGGGAGACGGTGCAAATGGGAGGAAACTTTGATTAGAAAACCCCCCACTTGGCGCCAATTAGAAGGCGGCTGTGGCTGCGCCTTCGTTGCCCTTGACTTTTCCTAAACCTCACGTTTCAGGACTACCGCGCGTGCAGAACAGTGTAAACCGCCGCAGCTTGCGGTTACCCCGGCCCATGCACCTGGGGAAGCAGCACAGCCCGAGGCCACCATGGACCCCATCAGCAGGCGAAGCCCCCGTGCAGACGGACTTTGAAAGCCTCCAGGGCAGGCGGGGAGCTCGCCCTCTCTTCCCCGTACCCTTTCCTCCCTCTCCACACACTTTCCAATTTAAACAGCCACTGATTTAGCTTGAAAGATGGAAGAAGCCTCGGGCGGGACGAAGCAACGGGGTAACTAAGGACCACTGCTATCAGTAAAAAGCTTTCCCGCTGGCTTCCCCCCCCCCCACCTCCCTCATTTTAAAGCACTGCTCTCTGCAGAAATATTTCTGTTTTCAGCTGGTGCTGCAGGTTCTCTCTCTTTCTGCAACGTAAAGGCAGGGAACTACCGCCCCTGGCTTTGGAGAGATGCTTAGGCAGCTGCCAGACTGCAAGCGGAGCAGAGCCCGGAGGCTGGAGCACAGCCTCCAGCTGTCCACCCCAGCTGTCTGCGTACCACAGCATCGTCCCTCCTCCTTCTCCTCCTCCTCCTTCTCCTCTTTGGGACCCCCAGAACTCATAGCTACCGCCCTAAGGCAGTGTATGCAGCTCCCACCCGGTGAAGTGCTGCCCCGAAGGGTGAGGTTGATCCTGACGATGCCAAGAGGCCACTGCTCAGCCCCGCAGGCACCTTCCGTACAGCCGAGCCAGGTTCCCTGTTTTCATTTTCAAGGGAGCCTAACTCCCCAGTGGAAGACGGCTGCTCCTACAAGCTACACCATATGAGACCACCACCACCACCACGTTCATAAAAGACTCCTTTGCTTAGCGATAACCATGACCTTCTGCGCCAAGATGAATGGATTTGGCTTGTCAGGCATCGCTGTGACCCCCACAGCTCCCCTCCTGCCATCGAACACACCTTATTTCAGCTATACCTGGGGTTAGTGCCAGGGTTGTTGGTTTTCTTTCCCAGCAAAACTGTCTGCTCTGCATTTCTCAGCTCTCTGAAGGTCCAGAGAAGCTGCCCAGTATGAAATAAAAGTTCCCTGAGAGCAAACCTCTGAGCAGTGGATCCCCGGGTCTGCTCCTCTTCATACAGGAGTTTGAGCAAACTTCAACTCAAACCCTTTTACAGATGTTTCAGGGGGGTGGGGGTGATGGTGATGTGAGGACTGACATTTTGTGTACAGTAAGGTAAAAACAAACTAGAGGAAAGGGAGGAGAAGAAAATCCAGCTTCACTCCTGGCAGTGCCTCACGGGGAGATGCAAAACACCGTGTGCGTTGCCTCGGGTGAAGAACTGACACAAGCGGCCCAGAGGTTATATACGATCCCTCGCTTGGAGTATGGGCACGTCTACAGGAAAGGAGCAAGAGCTGCACAAGGGTTCCTGGGTGACCTCCTCCACTAAACATCAGTGTGTTTTTATGTGTACAAACAAGCATGTTCCCCCCACGGCCTCGCTTCACAGGGCAATTTGGGGCCCGAGTCCAAGCAGAAAGCACATCCCTGGACCCTCCCTGTCCCTGTGCCACTGCGTTTTTGTCACGCTTTCTTCTGCCTTCCTGCACAACCCACCACCGAAGTGCTGCCACCTTTGCCAACGCGCTGCAGCGCCTTTCTGCCCTTCCTCACCCCTTTAAAAGAAAAAAATAATGTATTTACACACGCTGAGTCAAACGCTGGGGCTGGATCCCCACCCGATCGCTCTGCCTGTGCTCCCCGCTGACCCCGCTGGTCTCTACGTTAAGCAATAAGGCTCGAAGCAGGGGCACTGGCAAAGAAGTCAAGTGCTCTTAGTTGCGAGGGTCAATCCCTAGTCCCAGGCAGGACACTAAGCTGCAAGAGAGAATTTCTTGGTAAGAGCACGCGCACAGCAGAAAACAGCCCTCAAGATGCTCAGTGGCACGATCCTGTATCAGAAAGGGTCCATCTTGTGTCCTCCACACCACCGCCGTGCCAGGGCAAACAGCAAGGTACATCCTAACTTCTAGCCCTCACGCTTAAAATCAGCAAAGGAAGGACGCCAAGCAAGAGCAGGCTTTGCTAGGGGACGTAAGGAAGGGCAGGGTCCACAGGGCGAGAAGGAGACCAGCGCGTGTTCTGCTCGGTTGGCTAAAAAGGACAAAGTCTCACCATATGCCTTGAGAGAAGAGGAGGAGGAAGAGGAGGATGGCGTCCTCCTGGAGCCAGCGACACCTTGTAAGGGAAGAGCAATGACGATGACAAGGCCTCCAGGCCGTCCTACTGCTGCGTCCCAAGGCCTCTCTGCCAGGAGGTCACAGCTGCCAGAGAGCAGAGCTCACCACGGACCCGGAGCAGCCAGGGGGGACGTGTGAAGGTAATCCCTGCTGAAAGCTGGGCAGATGACTTCAGATGGGACCAAGCCAGGCGCCTGGGCCAACCACCTCCTGACACGGTCGGAAACGCATATACAATATGCAAAACGCAGTGGATGGAGTCACCATCCCACCCAATAGCCCAAATTTGGATGAACCTGAGCCACAGCACTGACGGCTCTGCTGGTCCTGCAGTCTGCTCTGCTTGGCAGGCGCTGGTGTCCCTGCTTTAACGTAACGGCTGCTTTTAACCGCTCGTAGGTGCCACTGAAGTGCCACGTTCGCAGCTGCTGCGAGCTTGGGGACCTGAACACGCACCCTTCACCCCACTGGGAGGTTACACCGGAGACCCAGTCAAGTGCAAGATGCCGGCAGGGAGAAAGAGAGCGAGACAGAGAGAAACAAGAGAGAGAGGTGGGGAGAGAGAGAGAAACCCTGCACCCAACTAGTGACAAGGGACCCTCTCCTTCCAAAAGCGGACTTCTAAGCACAACACACGCGCCCTTGACCTGGAGAAGGCTGAATTTGGGAAGGGCTACAACCAGGGAGAGCTGCATCTGGATCTCGTCAGCTGGAAGGGACGCAGGACCCCATGCCACGGCTATACAAAGCCACTGCTACGCATTACCAACACACGCAGGTTTATCAACAGCCTACGCTTTAGATGGCCGTTAGCCAGCTCAGCGTGGTGACAGCGGTTATTTCCACAGCTCCGGGACAGTGCTAAGGTGCCCGCTTCCACTTTGGGGCTCCCCAGTTTGGACTCCCATCATGCAGGCAAGAAGCTGATGGTGAGCAACTTTGGGTGCACAGGCCATATTCCTCCAGGGTGGGATGGGAGGAGGACTAAAGCGGCTGCTGACTGATGGGGGAAAGCAAACACAACGCCAGGAGCAGCACTGAGACTCCTGGGAGCGACCGATGGAGAGGTGGTCCAGGTGGGTCATGGCTGGGAAGCTCCTGGGTCCTCCAATGCTCAGATTACGGAAAGCTTGGATTAGGGTGAGCAGTTGCCCATCAAAACATCCCCGCTGACAAGGAAAAAGCCTTTGTGTCCGAGTGGTTGAGCATCTTCCCACCCTGCTCTTATCTCCAGGACTTCCACGTACACCCAGGGACAGATGACAGAGCATCACAGCAGGAGAGCGTCCCTGTACGTGCTCTGCCCGCGGCACGGTGCTGGCATCTTGGCTGGGGACAAGTGGGGCTCCTACGAGCAGGAGCGGAGCGCTGCCACGCGCTGCCGCGAGTGCCCCGGGAGGTGTCAAACCGAGCGCTTGGCCACGGCAAGGCCACAGAAGCTGGACGAGAGCCTGAGTCACTCCGTGGTTAGATGATGTCACCTCCTGAGGGTCTGACGGCTGAAATGGAGGCTCGCTGCTCCGAGCGGGAGGATGAGGGCGAACTCTCCGGCACCTGCCATGGTCCAACCTGGTAGGATTGGAGATCCAGAGCTGCCACGTGAGTTTACTCCAAGGCCTGCGCTTGTACCGCCGCCTAACCGACCCAAAAATCGGCCACGAAAGCACAGAGCTGCCTGCTTCAACCACGCGTTCAGCACCCGAAAGAGGAAGCTTTGCTCCACGTGAAGGCTGGGGCGTATCTTTAACAGCCCAGCCCGATGTGATACGGGTTGCTTGGGGCTGGAAAGCCAACGTGCCAGAGTGCTGCTTCAGCCCTGCTCCGGGCCAGGGTGATCGGTGAGGCAGGACCTGAGGTCTTTACAGGTGGCATCTTGAAATTTAGCCCAGGATGATGCCACCATGCCTGGGCAGCCCTGCTTCTTCTAGGAAGACAGCCTCTGCTCGGCTGGCCTCGTGCTGCATCTAGTGCTACCAGCTCCCTCCACTCACTTTTAGTTTGTTTCCGTTTAACGGCCTCACGGTGCTAAATTGGATGCTTTAAATACAAAAGCTATTAGGACTGAGAAGGTCTGAAGCACATACTGGTTTTGAGACTTTTATTTCAGGAAAAAAGATTAAAGAATTAAAATAGGAGCTGCCCTGCTGACAAGAAGAGTTGAATTCAAGAAGCTGATAAAAAAGGAGCATTATATGCATTGAGCACTGTGCATTTTCAGTCAATATTGGCTCTACTTTCTACTCTACTTTCCTTTGACTAGGAAAAGGGAGTTTCACATGCGCACAGACCCTGGGATACACGGGACTCAATGAGAGGAAGGGAGTAACAGCAAAAAAAAAAAAAAAAAAAAAAAAAAAAAAAGAGAGTGCTGGGCTTGATCTAACAGAGGCAAGAAAGTGATCTTACAGCTTGGCCCCCGAAACACCGACTCCGACCACCAGCGAGACGGGAGGCAAAGACACGCCGATGGGGCGGACTCGACGGTGCACGTGAGTATCTGCAGCTCCCTACCCATAACCACCTGGGCAGCCACCGAAGCTCGCCGGGCTTCGGTATCGCCTACATTCAGGATACGGCACAGTCACGGGGCAGGAGAATCATTTCTTGCATCCTTCTCCAGCAAGATGTCAAGTGGTGCACCTCCGGGCTGCGTACGCCGGCACGGACTTGCGCTCCCCGACAGCTTCCCCCAGACCTTTTCCCCCCCCCCCCTTGTAGGTGCAAGTAATGCAATCGAGATCAATGGTTAGATTAGGCTCCTGGTGTGCTCTGAGCACTGGGTCTCTTGACAGCAGTAAGAGCTAGGTATGGCCGATATACCACCCAGGCCCTGCTTGCATACCAAAACGGTTGGTACGACAGAGCTAGCTTATTAACAGGCTACTGAGCCTTAATACTGACACTTAGTGTAATGGTTTACAGTAAAGGAAGGGTTCTCCTACAAAGCGCTGAAGAGAGGGGAACCCCCCCCCCACCCCCTTCCCTTCCTCTCCCTCTCAAGAGTCTCTGGAGCGTCTCACAAGCAGGGAAAGGAGCTGGGGAAGCGAGGGGGCGGCAGGGGGCACCGCCACCGCGGCGCCGGGTCCCGTCGGGGGCGTCAAGACGAACGACAGCAAGGACAGTCGTAAGGAACGAGAGACAAACGGTGCTGGTGCTGTGCTGCCTCAAGCTGGGAGGTGCGCGTGGTCAAGCGGAGCGGGGAGAACTAGTCTTTCTTCAAGTCCCTGGATTCAAAAAGCTTCAGGCGTTCTTGCACAGTCAGGCCTTCCTTCAGACTCTGGGAGAGATAAAAGACAAGACAGCGTCGGGCACGGGCGGGCGGGAGGCGGCGGCGGGCATCTGGCACACGGAAAGGGTGCGATGCTCAGGCAAAGGAGACGTGGGCAGCGGGAGAATGGGCTCCTTGGCGGAGAGATTAGTGGGACATGCTAAGAGAAAACACACGGTTATGGAGGGTGGTTACTGGTGAATGGTGCCTAGAGAGAGGGTGAGATTGCAAACGAACCAGGCGACGTACCAGAAGCAAATGAGAGGCACACCATGCTGCAAGCGGGATTAGCTCGACTTGGAAAAGGCCCCCCCCGCCCCGGGGAGCCTGCGGTGCAGTGGTGGCTCAGGAAATTTCAGCGGAGCCCTGGTGCTGTTGGGAGCCCTGGGCAGGTCAGCTCGGGTCTGCTACGCTAAAGCACCACGCTGCTGAGCAGGACCTGCGCATCGGTCCTCCCCGCGCCACCGCAGCACTGACCGAAGGGACGGTCCTTGCTCCGGTCGACGTGCAGGCTTTGCCCAAGCAGCCCTGGAAACTTGCTTTTTTTTGTTGCCAGCGACAATCCCACCCTTTCTCTAACCCCAGCCTGGGGGCTCTCCCAAGCCAAAGCTGCCTCTACTGCACGGGGTTAGACAGAGAGCTCGCTAAACGCTTGCTTCAGGTCTAGCGGGATCTGATGGCTGATCCGATTCAGATGCAGCATCCAGATTTCAAGCCACGACACTCAGCGAGCCAACAGAAAAGCCCACCCCGCTCGCCCTCGGCAGCTGGATTTGTGAAACCTCTCGCCTACGCGCGGGGACCCAGGAGAACAGCACTGCGAGGGGGAGAAACCCAGAACCCAACTGCCTGCCCCCTGTACGACAGCTTTAACCTGAAACTGGCCCGAGGAGACGCACAAGCCCAAAGCCAGCCTTCCCGCCTTCCTGCAGCCCCGAAGCTGGGGTGTAGGAGCTTCAGGGGAGCAGAGCACCAGACGGTGAGTTGTCCCTGCTTGCTGCTGCTGCGGAGGCACAGGCATCTCCCTAACCAACAGCCAGGCCCACAGAGCAATGGCCCTGCCCCTACAAACGGCTTTCGTTGCTGGGCTGCAGGGGAACTGCTGCCCGCAAGCCCCTTCCTTGCAGCTTGCAGGGAATCCACGCTGCAGCTGGAACGGTATTTACTTTACAGACCAAGACGTGGCAGCTCCAAAGGGCCCAGAACCTGCACGCCGAGCCCCTTCTGTAACGGGCAGCCATCTCCCCTTTTGCTTCTCCCTCCCTGACCGTGGTGCCAGAGGACTGTACAATCACAGCAGCAGGTCTGACTTTTGGGCTGGGTTTTAACGTCTGTTTATCAAGGCAGAACTCCACGATAAACTTGCCCCGAGGCTGTGCAGATTCCCATGGTTACTGGATTTCTTTAAACGTTTCTTCTCCCACAGGCCCACAAATGCCGAACGGCTTTGCGAAGCGGCACGGAAATGAAAAGCACTAAAATGGATCGGTTTGCCTTTCCAAATGCTGGATGCTTTCTTTCCGACGGGCAGCAGAGTCTCTTGGGATGCGAGCCTCCGTGCACGCACTTCCTAAAGGAAGTTTACTTTGGGCCTCTACATGGGCAGCAACCCATGCATTCCAGTTTGTACAGCTGATTCCTCATTAGATGGAAGGAGACAACAGAAACCATTAGCCTGCTCTGCCTGATGGTACGAATTCCAGCAAGTTCACCCCTTAGGCAGTCTCACAACCCACTTGAGTGGCTGACGAGGAGAGCTTGATGAAGGGAGACTAATGTAGGATGAAATCTGTGATAAAAGGATCCTCCATCAGACTTCCCGGGACTCTCCAGCCGCCCCTCGACCACTGCACTGGGAAGCTCCCCTCTTTTCTCTAACCTCCCTCTGCAAGTGCTGTAACCTCTGTCTCTACCACAGACCAGTAAATTAACTATTGCTCCAGTTAGTCACGATATCTGGGTCATTAGGATAGGCCTCATTTTTCATCCGCTCCCTCCTTTTGCAGGATGAGCTCGCGAGCCTCAGGCCAGCGTGTGGGATGGAGGCGCAGTGCCAAGGGATGGAGAGCAGCGGGGCGGACACCGGGGAGCTGGAGGAGGCCTGGAGAGCAGGACGAGGAGGTTACTGGGCAAGGAAGACTCTTGCCCAGCCACGGATCAACCTAAAGAAGCAGCAATTACGGGTAAAGGAACTTTAGGGCAGCCCAGGACACGCCCTCTGCACCTGAGATGGGGGCCACCATTTCACATGCTACAGGCCTTAGTGGGAAAAGCATTTGTAGGCATCACTGACCCACTCCTCCGCCTGGCTAAGAGCAAAACGGCTATTTTTTTCTCCAAGACCTGGCTGTGGCTGAAGTTTAGATCGAGGCATGCAGAGTCATTCAAGCATGCACACTCAGGGTCCCGCGCTCCCAACACAGCAAACAGGAAAACGTGCCCCACCGTGTCCAAATCCTCTCCGTGAGGGCTAGCTGTGTTGGCAAGGGTGGGAGGAGCAGAAGGTGAGAAAGCCGTATTCCCCAGGGAAGAGCCAGAGAGCCTGCATTTCATACGGATCTTGGGCACACTGACTTCTCCCCGCCCCTTCCCCCGTGAAACAATTAGCCGCAAATAAACCAGTCAGTCATTAAGAGAAGAAGGGCTCTCGTTTGCCATGGAGGTGTGAGCAGTGCATGCAAAAGTGGGCCGCTCCAGTGGGCAGCTGCGTCGCTTGGTGGGTGCCGGTTTGTTTACCTACGTGGCAGGGAACCTGGGCTCGGGTTCATTTCAGTTATCCCATGAGACCTGCTCAATAACGGACTGTTGAAGGAAAAAGCAAAATCAAGAAACAAACCAAAAAACAAAACAAAACAAAACAAAACAAAACAAGAAGCTCATAAATCCTAAATGCATTGGCGTTCGCGCAGCCCCAGCTCCCCCCCCCCGGCCCCGGCAGCGACGCGAGCAGGCAGCGTGCCCAGGCAGAGCCCATGCTTGCTCTCCTCTCCTCCTTCCCCCGCCGAGCCACACACACGGGAACACCACACAATGAGTGAGCTGAGTTGAAGTGGGGAAGGGAAACCCAACATCAGACCTGGCCCAGAGGGTCTGGGCTGCCCCTGAAACACGCAGAGATGCTCTCTGTGTTTACTCGGTGCAGCGCAGAACCCCCCCCCCCCAAGCTGAGGAGCTGCTGCTCGCAGAGCTTGGGTGGGGACCGTTTCCCCAGCACGGGCACCGAGCTAGAAGAAGCCTTTTTGCCTGCCCGGCTCCTCTCTCTGCCCAAGGTCCCAACCACTTCAAACATCAGCACGAGACACCAGGTATCCAGAGGCAAAGCAGCTTTTGCCCATGCTGACCTTCCTTCCAGCTGACCTATGGTTAACGGTGACTTCTGAGCGGCCTTATTGGCCCTTTTCATCCCTGTGGTCCCACAGCAACAGCTCTCATGTAACCCTGGCTGTCAGCAGGCCAAGCAGGTGAGCTTGGCATAGCATTGCTGGGCTTTGGGACCAACAGGGAGTACAGAACAGCCAGAGAAAACACGGGGCCATCTGCACCATGTTCACACCCAAGCAAAGCGTGTGTTAACTATGCCCAGGCCCAAGGCATCATTGTTCCATAAAAACACCAAAACTCTGGCAGCAAGGAACACTAAAACCTAGAACGATGTGCACATTTCTACCTATTGACACCACCTAAACTTCAACTGAAAATACTGGGAGGGTCCTCCTGTGAAAGACCAAAGAACAGGGTGAACTTCATCCTTTTTTTTCAAGCGGGGAGCAGCTTCACCCCTCGATCTCAGCAGAGTCAGGAGTGTGCGTGCCCTGCCGGGCATCCCAGGGGGATTGGGCCCTGCCTGGCTGCACAGCCAGATGTTTCACGGTCAAAAGCTCGCTTTTCATCCCAGTGCCATCCAGGTGAGCACTAGTGACTGGGAAATGCTCTGTTTTCTTCCCCTACCCATTTCCTCCCACCTGGGACCCCCACCAGAGGGTAACGCCGGGCATTCCCATCACAGAGGCAGGAGATCTGAGCTCACCTTTGACCTGATATTCCTTAGTTGCCGGCTAACACTGGATCTGTCTTTCTTCAAGAAATCAGGGTTGCTTTTTGATTTCATAATATCTGGGAAGAAACAAAAGAAACGGCGTTAGGGTGGTGCCCACTGCCTTCCTGCAAGGAGCAGGGCGGGGACTCTTCTGCCCTCCCAGCCCCGGCAAGTGCCCCGATGAGCCCGCCTCAAGCAGCGCTGCTGGAAGGGCAGAGGGGACTCTCGGGGGTCTCTGCTCCTCGGCACTGTGGGCAGCAGGAGGTTTTCCCAATGCCAAGTGCCAGAAAGCTTTCAAAACCCATCAGCTTCCCATCTGCGGGCTGGAAGGAGAGGAACTGCCACAGCAGGGCAGCTCTGGCGAGGCTCTGCGAGGAGCGGAGGTGGGAAGCAGCAGGGAACAGTAAAAAAAGCACCACGCCAAGCCCTACACTCGGACCCGTTACTGCACAAGGGCTGGTACGCCAGGGCGTTAGCTCGGGAAACCCAGCTGCCAGAGGAGGACTGACCATATCCCGATACAGTGGTGTTCACAGGGGATTTCTCTCCCTGAGCTTCTGTGGCTGCTTTCAGCTGCTCTTTCAACCTGCTGATATCACAGTCTGCCTTGGCCTTCACGATGCTCAGCTCCGTGTAGATGTCTTTGTACTTGTCGCTGGCGTATTTCTTATCCTGGCAAAGGGAACAAGAACAACCCAACGGAGTCAGGCAGACAGCTGGGGCCGAGGGGTTTGTGAATGCACTGAAGAGGAGCTTGGCAAACGCTGACGAAGAAGAGCTGGCACCGGGGAGAAATGCTCAGCCGGGGCAACGCACACACGCTCTCAAAGCAGCGTCTAACAGCAGTCCGGGACTTGAGGTGGTCAGAAAGCCGTGAGCCCAGCGTGAGCACACAGCGCTGCCCACACACGCAGCCCCTCCGTTACAGGATGACTTGTTTGTGGGTTTTCATTTGAGCAAAGGCACGGAATTCAAGCAGAATTCCCAGAAATGGCCTTGGCAAAGAGGCTGTCCAGAGCAAACCAGATCCGATGCCGGGAGGCTGGGCAGATCTCTAACACTAATTATTTTTGCCATTGAAGTCTGATTTGATGTGACAGGAAATGGGGGGGAAAAAAACACTGAAGGGGATGTTTTCCCACTCAGTCTCTCTTGTGGGGGTAAGTCCTAAGCTGATACGGTTGTGGAGTGCTTTACTGATGACACCAAAATGCCTATTCAATTCCATTCAGGGCAAAAACTACGTATTGTCTCAAATCTGGGTGTAAGTGAGCTGAAACCTAAGCACACACACACAGGAGCAGAGCACAGCCTGTAAGAGGATTTGCAGAAACATCCCTGGCATTACCCTCAGTGCTGTCTGCAGCTCGTCTTTGAGGGAGCTGATCTCCTGCTTCAGGTACTGGATTTCTGATTCTTTGACCCGCAGCAGGACCTGCAGGAACAAAAGCAGCACGTTTGCCCCCAAGCAGACACAGTACAACCCCGAGACACTCGCCTGCTGTGCCTGGTGACAACCGAGCCAGGGCTGGAGGCTCAGCCCTGTGCTGACCCCACGCCAGCACCGCTCAGCTGCTGGTTCACTTGTCTTCTGATTCACAGAAGAAAATTACTCCTGGGTCTCGTGGGACCTTGCCCAAGCTTGCACCACTGATGTGCTCCCTGCACACCCCTCGGTTTCTGTCCCCAGTGCTTTACATGGACTGGAACCCAGGGGAGAAGCAGGGGCTGCAGAAGGAAGAGCGTGTGTCCGGCTCGATGTGGTGAGAAGGGAAGATTAGGACTCCAAAAGCTCATGGCCCCATTGTACCCCACGACGCACAGCGCCGACCCGATGCGTGGAGGGATGGGTGGCTGTGGGACGCTCCCGGGGGTCCACAGGGCCCACCCATGCTGCCCTGTCAGCCCGGCAGCGGCAGAGCTCACCTCCAGCTCGTAGGCATCCTTGCCCTGCGTGAGAGGCGATCCAGCAGCCTCTCCCCCGCCCTCCCCGGTCAGCAGGGTCCGCAATCGCGTGATCTCCGCAGCCAGGCGGTTATTCAGCTCCTGGGAAGAGGAGGAGAGGCCTTGTGGGAAGGGGGAGCATGGCTACGCCTCGGTGCAGAGCCCACCGTGCCGCCCGTCAGGCTGTTGGCCCGTCACCCCCCTCACTGCCCACGCTGGCCACCCCAAGGGGGACCCTCACCTGGTTGTGGGCGTTGAGCTCCTGGTTCTCCCGCTGGCACTGGCGGAGGGCCTGCCTCTCAGCCTCCAGCGCCTGCGCCAGGTGGGCGTTCTCCAAACACTTCTGCGAATACTGCTCCGAAAGCACCTCCAGCTCCCGCTGCACCGACTGCAGCTCCTCCCTGGCGAAACACACACCGGGTAGTGCCCTCCCTGCACACGCACACTCTTCCCTCCAGTGCCCCAGGAAAACCCATCAGGGATCTAAGCACCGAGGAGGAGGACGTGCACGCTTTCTTTGGTAAAAACCTCAAGCCCCGAGCAAGCCAGCCCTTCCCTCTCCTGGCACAGCAGTGCTTGGGCACCAGAGGGGACGGGAGCTCTTTCTCTAGGAGGCGAAATGGCAGCATTTCCTCAGGTTTCCAAAAACCGAGCTGAGATCCAGCAAGTTTGCCCTGGGCATTCGGGTCCAGGTGGATTTGCTCACCTACACCTTTTAGGTAGATGCATCAAGGGTGATAAAGCTGCTGGGCTGTTTTGCACAGCTCCGGTGTGAGGACAGCCTTGCCACCAAAAGCCAAGTGCTTTCCCCTCGCCTGCTTAGATTTGGTTGAACAACCCTGCCGCTGCAGCTGCGTGACAAGCAAGCACCGTGCCTGCACATCTGCCACTTCTGGTGACCAAACCTGCGTGGTCACGTTGACCTGGAGCCGGAAAGATTACAGGCAACCAGGAGGCTCTGATGGGCACAGTCAAGGCTGGGACCAAGGGAAGAGGTGTCTGCCACAACAGGTCTGCCCCTCAGTCATTCTCAGAGCTCTATTCCAACCTATATTCTATAAATCAAAGAGGAGAAAGGGGTCTCCCGCATGCGTGATCTTCCTGAAGGACGCAGCAACAGAGGACGACAATGGTCTTACAGGTATTGCCTTCGGAGGGCCTCGATGTCGGCATTGACGCTGCTGATCTGGGAGCGCTGGGACTTCTCCAGCTCTCGCTCCAGCTCCTCCCGGTGTGCGTTCTTCATGGCTTCGATGGCTGCAGGGGACGGCACAGCGTTAGCACCCAGCACCGCTCTGCCCAACGCCGCATTTTGTGTCTTTTTTTAATTAAGGGAACAAGAATCAAGTCACCCCAGCGTGTCTCCCTGCTGCTTTGCAGCCCCTTCAGTCTGTGCCCCTGGATGTGAAGTGGCAAAGGAGCTCCTGCAAAGCCCACTATCTAATAAAACTCCAATGATTGTCCAATTCACGTTGTTTCCTGAACTGTGGGACTCCTAACGCACAGGCCCTGGGCTCCAGCACTTTAAAACTTCCTGGGGCCCTGAAGAATCAATTCAGTGTGCAATCGGCAATCAATTAACCACAGGAATGATTAATGCTTTTCTGAGATGGAACAGAAAATGGATGAGACCATGTTACACTCAAGGAGAGGGATATCAAGCTTGAAGAAGGACCAGGAGATGGGCCTCCATCCAAAACATATGTCCCACCAGCCTCTCCCCATCTCCCTGCGATTCCCTCCCAGCCCTCGTCCCACCCCACGCTCTGCTCCTCCACACGGGAGCAAGCGCCATCCCCGTGTCCCCATCAACACGGAGCTGCCCCACCGCTGGGGACCCTCAGGCGTGCCCCCGTACCTGAAATGGTGGCAGCCGTTTCTTCGGCCAGCAGGCGGTCTTTCTCCTCCCGCAGCTTCTCCAGCTCCCGCTGGTGCTGCCGCTGCAGGTCCTCGATCTTCTTCTGGTGTGTCTCCTCCATGGCTGCAAAGCCCCTTTCACATGTTGCCTGCAAAAGGGACGAGGGGAAGGGGTTGGCCCAGGAGCCCCCAGGGAGCAGCGGGTAGGCCAGAAGTTCCACCATGGGGATCTTCTCCCTCCCCAACCATGGAGGAGCCGGCCGAGAATGGACCTTGCAAGGTCAGGGCTTGTCCTGCAGTCGCTTGACACCTGACAGCTCCAGCGAAAGGGAAGGACAGGGTAGGCCTGGGGTCAGACCCAATCAGGGAATGCAAATATATGTCAAAACCAACATCAACAAAAGCCTACTGTGCCCCTTCTGCTCTTTTTTTTTTGCAATGCCTGATTTTATGCGGCCACCTCTGGGGTGGAAAATAAATGACTCGTGACAGCAACAGGACCTTAATTCCCAACCGAGTATCGCTTCAAATACGGCACAGGCAATTATTTGCTAATTGCCTTACTGGGAGTGACCTTAGGCCAGGACACAGGAGCACACTCTGGGGACTTGGGGGTTGCCAGGAGCGAGATCCTGAAATCCAGCCCGGTCCTTCTGCCCCAGGCACAGACCCTGCTCCCGCCTCTGCAGCAGGACAAACTCAAAAGCCTGTTTCCAGTTCAGCCACCAGCCCGGCTGTCCTACCCAGTGCATCAAGGATCCCGGACGGACACACGGCTGCAGGACAGAGGCAGGATGGGCAGGCTTGAGCCCCATCAGACATCTGGGGGCAAACCTGATGCCAAGCACCGCACCAGGCTTTTCTCCCTCCTAATGTTATAGGCTGGCTTTATTTCCTGATTTCAACAGATTTCTTCTTGATTCACAGTCACGTTTTCCATGGTAAGAGAGAAGTGTCACCTAGGGAGCTGCTGGGACTCCATGGGAAGTTTCAGGGGGACAAATTCACTCTCCCAGGGACGAAAGTGCTCATGACAGCCTAACACCCGCTGACCTACGCTAACATACACTCTTCAGCATCACTTTGTTGTCTAATGCTCTGTAACCTGTGCCACTCATTCCCAGTTTTCAGCTCTGGTGCTTTATTCCCCTCCCCTTTAAGTTTGAATCATGAGGCATTCTTCCTTTTCTCAGCTTTTTTTTTTTTTTTTCCTTGAAACTCGTAACTCCAGAACCTGTCTGGACTTGGCTGACTACGGAGAAGCAGCCTTGCAGGATTCCTTCATTACACCTCTAACGCTGGAGGAAAATGGTGAGTGCTCCTCCATGGGCCTGGCTCTCGATTCAGTATTTAATGTATTGTAAATGCATTGCTGTAAATCCAGGACATTTGAACATGTACAAACCAGTATCTCGTCTTACTGGTGTTACATTCTCCCACCAGCTTCAGAAGAGAAGAACTGGGCACATTTAAACTGTAAACTGGACAGGTCTGCGATCACCTGGTTAGCTGTCTCACCAAGGGAAGTTTCTATTTGGCTGTCTGTCCCTCTGCTCCCTACAAAGCTGCACAGACAGGCCAGGTCACCCCGCTCTCCTCCCGGACCCCTCTGCCCAGAAGTTGCCGCTTGCCTTCCCACCAGGCAACCTGCAAGTTTTGGCAGAGCGAAGCTGGAAACACAGGCAGGAGGTCAGGTTCATTGCTCGTTGTTATTTTTCAGCCTCTAAATTTTGGTTCTGGCCTTTTTGCTTCTTCCAAAGCAAGAACATCCCCCGGTACAAGTGACCCCGTTCAGTGCCCGGCTTGCAGGACAAGGCTGACTCGAGCAGGGGTTCAAGAAGGGCTTTTCCTCCCCAAGGGTTAAGATGGAGGAGACAGGCAGCATTCAGTGAACACCACTGCTGCTCTCCCATCTCCCCAGCAGTTCTCCCTCCCCTGAACACCCGATTCACCCCCCATGGGATGCAGCAGAACTACTGCTCTCCCCAGGCTAAAACCAGCTTTTGGCTGGAGCTGAGCCACGCTTTACCCTCAGCCCAAACGTGCGCCGAGGATCTCATGGCTAGAAGCAAGCTCTCCCATGTTTTTGCCGACTCTGAAGAACGACTGCTCCGTGAAGGCCTCGCCGGTGTGGCCTCTGCCTTTTGGCTGCCCGTTCCAGCTGGAAGCTTCCCTTGGTGCTGCTGAGAGTCCTCTACTGCCCCAAACCCACTTCCTAATGGAAATGCTCTCCAATGAAAAGCAAACCACCAAACCCAAGAGGTTTTTTGAGACGCTGCACCATCTCAGGCTAGCTTTGCAGCCAGTCTGACTGGCGGAGCAATCTGAACGACGGCATTTCATTGCCAGTGGTTTTTTTCTGCACCTAGCCTGGGTTTCCCCTAACTGTGCACTGTTTGTTGTGTAAAGAATCACTGGTGTACGTCACCAGGGTGGTTCTCCTCGCAGCCTCATGCAGAGGAGCTTTGCTTTGCTACAGAATTTCGCATCCGTTTGCAGCCACTTTCCCCAGGAACATACATTTTGAGAGCGTTAAGTTTCCATTTCATCCTACGTTTTTGAGGGCAGCAGAGACAGACTGGAGATTTGATCAGACTGGGAAAGACAGAGTTGAGGAACGCTTCTAAAGGGAAGTCACGAATAAAATGTACGCCCCAGGTACGAGGAGAAACACCGTGGTCTTCACACTGAAGGAGAGCGAAACGTTACCAAGCTCCTCTGAAACCCTCCCTCCCTCTACGCGCAGAGACCGTCTCCAATCATCATCCCTCCCACCGAGACCAAGCCCTCAGCAATGCATTTAGAATACCCCAGCATGGAGAAAAGGGAAACACCATGCTTTACAGAGGCCTTTCCAACACTTTGGGGCTTGCTTCGGCATGCTGGCTCTCTCAGGGGACGCCCCTCGGTTCAGCAAGCAAACCCCGGGACCGAATGCACCCTCCCGTACGCTCCGCAGCGGAAAGCGTTAAACGTATCAAGACCTTTAAGTTTTCAAAGTCTTTCTGGTATTTTTCCCTCAAGGTGGAAGCATTCCCCTCCAGATGCTTGTTCTCCAGCTCGTCCCTCATGACGTTCATCTGGGCCTCCAGCTCCTGGATGCGTTCCCTCAGGCCGTGCATGGAGTCCAGGTCACCGCCGGGGCCCTGCCCGGTGCCACCTGCCTCACCGGCCGCCCAGGCGTCCCCATCGCCCGAGCCCGCCGCGGGGGACGCCTCCGGGTGCTGCCTCTGGTACTCGTCGAGGGTCTCCTGCAGGCGCTGCAGGTTCTGGCTGTAGTGCTCCTGCAGCGCCTGCAGCTCCTCACCATGGATGACCTGCAGCTCCTTGATCTTGGCCTGGAACTTGTCCTCTAGCATTTGCATCTGCTCCAGGTGATACTGTTCCATGTTCTGCTTGTCACGGACAATGGCATCCAGCTGGTTGAGGCCCTCCGTCCTCTCGGCCTTCAGAGCATCCTCTGTCCTGTTCAGCTGCTCTATCACGTTTCGAATCTCCTCCTCATACCGTCCCTGTAACTCGCTCAAGCTCTTGCTGTGTTTATGCTCCTCTTCCTCCAAGAGCCTTCGCTGACTGTCAAGCTGGGACACCTTCGCTTTGAGATCGGCGTTCTCCCGTTCAAGCATGGCGATCACTTCGGTGTACTCACCCTGCTGCTTTCTGAGCAAGTCTTCGTACTCGTCCCGAAGGAGAGAGACGGTCTTCACGCGCTCCTGGCAAAGCGCGTCCATGCTCTGCAAGGACTCCTTGTAGGACTTCATCTCTCTCTCGTACTCCAGTCGGACTTTGCAAGCGGCATAACAAACCTGAGCCTGAACAATTGCATCATGGACTAACAAGGAAGAATACCGTTCGAGGTCTCCCATGCACGAATGATATGAAAGACTCTGAGATATCTTCAGGAGCTTCTGACAGTCTCTCATTGCCTCCTCAGGAGGCAGAGAGAGTAAGGCAACAGATATCTCCTTCAGAACATTTGATTTGTCCTTTAGTTGTTGGGCAAGATCTTCCTGAATAGAAACAAGAGCTTCACTACTATGGTCCGGCAGGCTGCCAATCTCCTCCACCTTGGCTAAATCCTGACACGACACCATTTGGAGACGGCTCCCGTCCCAGGAGATTTGGGTTCGTTCCGAAGCATCTTTTTGAATTTCAAATGCTTCAGAAATCTGGTGCATAACTCTGTCAAAATCAGGAGTCCTGTATGCTTTAATGATCTCCTCCAACATGCATTTATGCTGCTGGAGAGCTGTTTTAGTATTATGGAGGTCTTCTTCGATTGTTTTTAATCTCTGATGAAAAGATTCTCTCATTTTCTGTGCAACAAACCCAAGTTCTGCCTTGATCAACGTAGCATCTGCTACAGCACTGAGAAAACACGGAGAAAAGCCCAAACCTGTTGTTTCTGTTTTGCCCTCGGCTTCTCCTTCTCTGGCGCTCAAGTGCACTCTCAGCTCCTCCACCTGGCTCCAGAACTCACCTTCCAGCAGCAGCTTCTTAGATAGGACGCTGGCCAAGTCGACTGCTGTATGAGAAACATTTGCTGGCTCCAACAAAGCCACCTCAGCCGTTCCCTGGATCTCTCTCAGAAGCTGAGATATCTCAGAGCTGGCGTTTTTCAAAGACTCCGCTATTTGGTTGATGAGAGAGGCCTCAAATGCCACTCTCTCAGAAAGCCATCTCAGCTGGCCGGCGTCAAACATTTCTGCTTGCTGCTCCTTGGAGACGTGCTCCTCTTCGCCCAAAAAACCTCCTTCTGGAGCGGGGCTTTCCGTGATTAGGCTTTCATTCTGCTGATACTCCGATGGGACTGGCGCCCCTCTCAAGGCTTGGATTGCATTTGATAAGGTTGTTTCCATGCTGGACAGAGTAACGAGGAACAAATCACCCTCTTTTTCCTTGTCTGATTCGGGCAAAGATCTTAGTTGCTCCCTGCACTTCTCTAAGCAAGTCAGCGCTTGATCATTTTTCATTTGGAAACCTCCCAGCTCGCTAACGTGATTTTCTATGAGCTTGAACTTTTCCTGCCTCTCGCTCTCCAGCTGCGAGATCAAAGCACTGACTTGGGATAAGCTGGTCTGAAGTTGTTCCCGCAGCTGAGACTCTGTGCTGGCCCACTGATGGTGGAGGGCGATGAGCGTCTCCTGATTATGGCCGTGCTGGCTCTCCAGCTTCATCGTTACGTCTTTGAGTTTTTCCTCTGTAATATAAAGTTTGGTTTCCAGGGAATGGATGATTGAGAGATAGGTGTCAGAGTCGCTTGTCCCTGACGATGGGTAACCAAGAGCTGGCTCTGATGACATGCTTTCTTCAGACAGCGATCTGTCTTGGCTCGTGTCTGAAGAGGTGCTGCTTGTCCAGTTTTTCTCCGATCCATCCGGATGGATGTATTTTTGGCACTGGATGCTTGAGAAACGGATTCTTTGCCTCTTGGCCCCCATGATTCCTACATCAGCCTTTGCTAAGGCTTTCTGAACCAACTCTTGGTCCTGGAGCTCTACAGCTTTGGACGGGGAGCCAAAGTCCTCCGCTTGCCTCTGGCTGGTCTCAAGAACCTCGTCCTCCTCCTCCTTCAGTGCGTAAGTCAGAGCTGGGAGGACATCCTGAGTTTGCAGAGGCTGCCCCAGTTGGGATGGATGACTTTCATCAGCCTCGAGACTGGGGCCAAGGTCTTCTGCCTCCTCAGCACATGGACCTGTGCCTACACTAGCTAGTTTCTTTAAAGCCTCCTCCTTGGCCTTTAGCTTTACTTTAGTCTCCTCTAAACTGCTATCTAAAGCAACCATTTTAACAAAAGCCTCACTGAGATCTTGATCTTTCTTCTCCACAATTCTCAAGTGCATTTCCTTAACATGTCTCAGCTCTTCTTCTTTTTCTTTCAGCACCTTCTGCACACCCTGGAACTGATCCGACATCTCCTCAAATGATTGCTCCAGATTCTGGTAGTTGGTCTCTTCCATTTTCAACTTCGCTTGCAGCTTTGCAACTTCGTTATCCGACTCAGCAACCTGATTCATGAGCTCATGGAACCGACATTTGATCTGATCTCTCTCTCTTTCGAGCTCCTTGATGTGCTCGGCGAGCTTCTGGATGCTGGCCTCCTTCATCACCAGCTGCTCCTCCAGCTGGTGGACAAGCTCGCTGCCTTCAAACTTTGCACTCAGTTTCTCCTTCTGCAGAATCTCCATTTGCTGCTCGCTGTTTTGCAGCTGGTTCTCATACTCATTGGCCTTATCCTCCACCTCCTTCAGGCTCCGTATTAAAACCTGCTTTTCCCTCTCGCAGCTCTCCAGCAGAGCCTCGTAATTCTTCTGCAGCTTCTCCTCCATGAGGATCCGCGTTTGCTCGCTCGCGTTCAGCTGCCTGCTCAGGTCCGCGATCCTGTCTTGGAGCCGCTGCACCTCCTTCTGATGGTCCCTCTGCAAAGCCTGCTGCATCTCGAGGTCCCGCAGCTCCTGAGTCTTCTCCAGGAGCAGAGCCTCTGCACTCTTCAGCTTCTGCTCGCTGGCCTTCAGCTGGGAGCTGAGCGCAGCCTCACCGTGCTGCCACTCCTCCAGCTGCTCTCTGGCCTTCTCCTTCTCGCTCCTCAGGTCGCTCCTGAGCTTGGCCAGGGTCTGCTCCTTGATGGAGAGCTCGGCCGCCGCGTTACTGAGCCTCGCCTGCAGGCTCTGAATCTCGGCTTCGTGGTGCCGGATCACGTCCTTGGCCTCGGCGTAGCTGCGCTTCAGCGACTGAATCTGCTGATTGATCAGCTCTTGACGCTGGCATTGGGCTTCCAGCTCACTTTGGAGGTCTTGGTTGACTTTGTGGAGCCTCTGCCAGGCACCTGATGGCGAGGCGGCCACCTCGGTCTTAAAAAAATTGATTAAATACTAGATTAGTAACACTCTTGGCTCTCCCTTCTGAGTGTCACACCTCTGGCCAGGCAGGCCACGGAAAAGCTCCTTGCAGTGATTTGGCTGCTACCCACATGCTCCAATTGGGATGATTTGTTCTTGGTACAATTTTTGTTTGTTTGTTTTAACCAACTTTTTTTTTTTTTTTTTTTAAATGAGCGACAACTGCTTTCCAGTAACAGAAAACATGGACCACAACATCAAAACAGCTGTACAGTAACAGGCTAAAAGGAAAAAAAAAAAACCAAGATCAAACAGAACCAACAAAACAATGAAAAAGAAACACCAGCAGTAAAACAGAGACAGACAGACGAGAGAAAAACGGGAAGGGTGAGAAGGAGGAGGGGATGGGAACAGGTCGAGAAGAAAGGAACTGCTTTTTTAGTGTGTTTGCTCATTTTGTTGTGAAACAAAAAGTGCACAGTTCAGGTAACACAGTCCTACCGACCAAAAGCAACAACAGAAAGTGAGGTGACAGCAAATGACATCACATCCCACCCAAACGCAGGGAGACAGGACAGCCGGCGTGGCGATGTCATTTCTGTGACTGCCAAACAGGACTTAGTGGCTGCTCATCGCATTAAAGAGATGTTGTTATGCTAAAGTTTAAGACTAGGGAGGATCTAATTTCTCTACCTGCAAAAAAAAAAACCAAAACCAAACAACAAAGGACAAAATAAAAAGCCCGACAAGTGAAGGGAGGGAAAAGGTGTGATGAGAACGTAAAATAAAAGAAACCAACCTTTGTGAGATTCAAACCAAAGCAATGTAGCATGCAAAGAGAAAACTCACAGAGAGAGTCATGCAAAAGGCGACAGAAATTATGTATCTTTAAAAAAAAATACACAGACAGGAAGAGGCGAGAGAAGCACAGCGTTAAGCCTAGGAATTTGGCCTGCCTTGCTGTACTCTGGTTGCTGATAAGGAAAGCCCACAGATGTGACACTCAGTTATGTTAAGTTAAATTTCATGCTTTACACCAAAATACATGCAAGAACATCTGCCCGGGACAGGTTAGTACGTGACCCCTCCCGCCCACCGTCACCGGAGCCAGGGGATGTCTCCGGCCCGTTTGCGAGGAGCAGGAGCCCCTGTTGTTTCTCCCGGTAGGGCTCAAAGTCGGGGTGCCCCGTCCCGAGGAAGCTCAGAGAGAGAGAGGGGTTACACGAGGCCGGAGAGGCTTCGGTGCAGGTCACATGCATCGGGGTGGGTATCTCAGTGGCCGCCTTACGAAACGTGCAGCATCTTTTATGTCGGGGCAGTGTCTGGGGGTTCGTACGGGGCTGGCACATGCTGCCAAGGAGGGGTTGGTGCCCCCTGGGAAGCTCAGGAGGGATGGGCTGGCAGCAGTCGGGCTCCTCCACTGTCCCTCCCCATGGACAAGGTAGGAACCTCTCTAAAATTAGGCATGGTGGAAGTGGGGGGCACATGAAATTCAGAAGATCTGTCCAAAAAAATGCTGCGATGTTTGCCCACAGTCCGGGGCTGAAGAAATGCCCCCAGTGATTCCACTCCCTCCACCCCAGCAGGGTTTGGTGGGGGTTACTGCCTTCTGCAACAGGACTTTAATCCCTCTGCTCCCGGGAAAACATAAGGGAAATCCCCAGAACAATTAAGACTGGAGCAAGCAAAAGCCTCCAACCCTTCCAAAACCCCTCTCAAACTCGTAGGTCAAAGTTTGGGTCACTTCTCACTGCAGCGATGATCTGCTCAGCCCTTCTGCAGACTTCCCCTCTTGCCCCCCCTTCTCGTATCGAGGTGCTACAGCCAACTTCAACATGCCCAATCTGACGCTGGATTCAGCATCCAGCTTTTAGCCCCATTCCCTGATTTTTCTGGGCTCCAGGCAAAGGGAGGTCAGATGCTTTTGCCCCAAGGAAGCGGGGTTAGTTACTCTTCCAACACCGCCCAGTGAAAATGGAACACCTCCGAGCAAGCACTGACAGCTCGGAGACTCCAGAAATAAATCTATTAATAACTCCTCCAAGGAGACCACCAGCAAGGAAGGCAAGATGCCCCCCCTACCTGGGCTGGCTCCACTTCTTGTGCAACTTCTTCAGGGGAAATTTCTCCGTGAGAAATAAGGGTGTAAGGTTCAGGGTCGACACCGGGTTTGCACGGCCACACCGGGTTTGCACCGGCCGTGCACGGCCACTTCGATCCAGAGCCAGTTTGGCCAAGTAGACTTGAGCAGGTCTAAATGCTGCCCCTGCACAAAACAGGACTACGGACCCATGAGAGCAGCCAGAAGCTGCCCTGCAGCCGTCACAGCTCCTCCGGGCATGGATGTTCCCAGAGGAAGGGCTGGAAAAAGTCTGCTTTGTTTGGAGGAGGGGAGGAAAAGCTTCCCAAGAGACTCTCTCATCTCTTTTGCCAGAACCTTCAAAACACACTTCCAGGCTTTGCTGAGGAAAGGCAGCTTGTAACAGAAGAAACCACCAAAGAGATCCAAGACAACAGGTCATCCCAGTGCAAATCCTGCTCTGGCTGCAGGGAATGGGCCCGGGAGATACGCCTGCATGTGCTGCGTTTGCCCATGTAACTGCCACACGAACTCCCCGGCCAGGAGCAGCTGCTGGGCTAAGAAGATGCTCAGAAAGCCTTAGGTGCACCCCAGTACCTGAGGGGAACATCTAGGGCACAGAAAGGGGGAAAGAGCTGTTGCATAGGCAAACAAGGTACAGGAGGTGGACTTTGCTGAGGTTCTGTCTGTCTACCATGGCCGTGTTTCGTCTCCCCTCGCGGACGCTAGTTAGCAACGCTATCATCTGTCTGCTGCATCCCACATCAGAGGTGGTGTTAAGCAGATGATCCTGGTAAGGCTACAGAATGGGCAGTATTTGCAAGAAGGTCCGATCTCTCGGAGCCCACTCAGCGGTGCGCATCTCTGCGTGAAGCGGGATGCCCCCACAAACACCCTGGACTGAAGCCCACCAGGGTCCCTGCTCAGGCACAGAGGAAGACAGAGTCCTGCCTCCTCCCCACTCTCCTACCTGCAACACGTAGCCCTCCCGGGCGCTCTGCTCCCGGCCCAGTGCCACTTTCAGCTGGTCCTGCAGGTGCCGGTTCTGCTCCAGGAGCTCCAGGGCCTCCTTCTGCTTCTGCTCCAGCTGGAGGGACACGAACAGAGACAGGGTCCAGGGAGTGGGCAGGGGGTCGGCCATAAGGAGCGAACGGCTCGGAGGGGACGTAGAGCAGAATGAACGGGGCTTTTGATGGCACCGCTGCTTTGCTCTGCTCTGGGATCTGGATTTCATTTTGCCAGGCAAAATCCCTCCCCCCTGAAAGAATTAAGTTACGCATTAGTTTAATTCGTAAAGCTCACTGCAGCAAAGGATGAACGGCACCAGCTCGTGCCAGGCATGACCCCAGCAAATCCCAGCCCCGTTCAGATCGGCGATACTCCTGGTTACTCCACGCCTGCACCCCTTTCATTCCTGCTAATACACCTTAATCCCAACTAACAACCACCTTTGTTATCCCAGGCGTGGACCTCTTCCAAGTGACCTGAGCCTCCTCCTTCCTTTTCCTAAAATCCTAAGATTGTTTGATGTAGGCTCCACAAAAAAGGGAACCTTTGTGGCGTGTGCTACAACTCAAGCCAGTTTATAGGTTTGTAGGCGTAACTGCAGGCACAAATCTCTACAGCGGCAGTGGCACACAAAATTACGAGCTTGAATTTAGAGTCTGGTTGACACACATCACTTGTACCCATCTCACCAGAGGCAGGCTGGCTAACAACCAAGGACAGCATAGGCTGCGTTAAATGGGAAGGGGTAATGAAACACCACCCTTGCAAGAACAGCCCTTTCTGCAGCCATGGCAACGTGAAAGCTGCCGGCAGAGCTGTACGGGAACGGACACGGATCTGTGCCCTGCCAGCTCCCCAGGGGACCCTACAGCATCCCCCCCTCGCTGCTATTACCAAGCAGGAATAAATGCAGCTTTTTTAAGCCTTGCTCAGGCTTCCGACAGTGGCCTGAAGGCCATTTCAGCAGGCAGCCTGCACCCCACGCATCCCGCTTTACCTCCTTCTCCAGCAGCGTGGTCAAGTGTTGCTTCGTCAGCCCCTCGTCCCGCTCCTCGGCGTGGGCGAGGTGCAGGGGCGCGATGGGGATCTGCTTCTCCTCCCGCAGCGGGGTGGTCTCCACCTGGTGCCAGCGTTGCTCGATCTCCACGTGGACGTTCTGCGGTTTGATGTCCGCCGGGACGGGCAGGATCCGGTCCACCTCCATCCTCAGTGCCTCTTCTGACCCTGCCCCGTCCACGGCATCTATCATCTCGAAGCGCTTGCGCCGCTCTTCCCGCCGCCGGGCCCGTTCCCGCTCCAGCTCTCCCGGGTCGGTGTCCGTGGCACCGGTGTCCCTGGGGAAGGCGGCAGAGCCGCTCTTGGAGGAGTCTGCAGCGTTTGCACGCTCCTGCGCTAGGGCTTGCTGGATGGGGCGAAATTCAGCCCAGTCAAAGGTCTTGGACCGTCCTTCTCGCCGACGCTCCCGGGCACGGCTCCGCTTCTGCTCCGGGTCCAGCTCGGCTTGCTCTGCATCCAGCTTCTCGCTCGGCTTTGGACCGGTCTCGAAGGAAGAGCTTGTTTTGCTTTTCTCTTCCGGCAGGGAGCTGCGAGGACAGAGAGAGGGTGAAGGAAAGTGTCAGCGGGTGTTTGAGACGGCCGGGCGCTCCCATGCATGCCTTGAAGAGCCAGGTGGAAAGGGGCTGCTGGAAGCCCAAGCCAATGCCACGTGGGTGCCCCCCTGCCCCTCCATCTCCCGTCGCCTCTCGGGCGCAGGAGCCACCGCTGCCCTTCCCCGGGGTCGTGCTGGTGTGCAAAGCCTTGGTGCAAGCGGCCCCGGCTGCTCCTGGGCACCCCCCGGCCCCCGGAGAGCGGCCGTTCCCGACCTCGCTCCTCCTCGGCAGCCGCCCCGGGGCCAGCGACCACGACCCAGCAGCAGCCCGCGGCCAAGGCAGCGACCCCGAACTGTCCTGCCAGGAGGGGAAGAGGCTTCAAAAGCTCCTCCGGCGCCCGCTGGCCGGCTCCATGCACACACGCTGGTCGACGCGGCCATAGTCACGTGCTTGCGGGGAGGACGCCACCAGTCCCACCAAAGTCAGTTTGGCTGCAGAGCTGCGGGGCGAAGGAGCACAGAGCAGCTCCCAGAGGTCCTGGGTAACAGGGGGAAGGTTTTCCTCATGCTTGGTGAAGTCGGGGTATGAATGAGTCGAAAACTTCTCCGTGCCACTATCTGCACTGAAGGCACAGATCTCCCCTGGGGAAACCAGCCTTGCGGGCAGCGCGGGGGCTGCACGCCGCATGTGTGCAGTTGTCGGTGCAGCAAGGAGAGCAAGAGTTATTCAACACACTGCAGAAGTCACTGAAAATGCCGATTTCTCAAGCAAGGAATGATTTTTTTAGTGCTGAGTTAGAGGGTTGAGAGGGGAGACATACTCGTCAAGCAGGGAAAGAGAACAGGGGAAGAAGGCAATACCGTTTCCAACCTACGGATAATCCATAATGCAGTATTAGCTTATTAATAAATGTAGACATGCCAGCCTTGTAACATGCAGATCAAAATTAAAAAAGAAAACAGCAATATGCTAAGTTTGCAGAGGAAGCCCATCCCGAGGGAGCGGCAGGCATTTGCTGAACCCTCTTTGCTATCAGAAGCCGCCGAGATGCCTCCCGAGGCACAGCCCTGCTGCTCAGGCTGACTCCTGGCTCTCCCTGCTTCCAGTACAACCACAGCATCCCCCCGGGCTGCAGCCTCCAGCGCAGCCTTGACAAGCTTCTTAGAAGGGAGCCGTGGGAAGAGCTGGAAAGCAGCTCCCCGGGCCCTTCGCTGCAGGCAAATCACCGCTAACGGGGCTCTGACCCACGGGACCGCGTGCACCGAGACTGCGGTGACCGGGAGGGAGCAGCAGCAGCACGGCTTCTCCTCCTGCCTTGGTAACACACCCCAGCTCCCGCAGCCAACAACCTCATGTATGTGCATACGCCCAAAACAAAGAATGGAGCAGAAGAGATGACTCTGCATGGGTCCAGGGCTAGTATCTTCCGATGCACTTTCATCCAGGATCAAACCACAGGCTCAGTAGAGCTGCGTTTCAAGAAACTCTGGCAGCTACAGACTAAAAGCAGCTCAGAGATAATTCCTTCGTCAGCTCTGTCACTTGCAGCTAATAAAATAAATCCAAAAGGCACCAGGAGGAAACCTCCTCGCTCCTCGACCATTAGAAGATATTGCATGACTCCAAAGCCAGGCACTCAATCTGGAGCCAGTTAGTGATTACAGCTGTATTTTCAATAACTAAAGCGGGGATGAGATGGAGTCTTAAAATGGAGAGGAGCACTAGGAAAAAAGGGGGTCCTGAGGCCCCTCGGACGTGTCGAGAGACAGCAGTTATGCTGCTCTAAATACCACATGGAAGAATCTCAACATTTCTAGAGGTGACATGCTCATTTCTCCTTTGCTGCTTTCCAAAGGGCACGGGATGTGTGTCAGGGAGCAGAGGGACGGCCGCTGGGAACTGAGTTAAGAGACTCAAGAAGACTGACCCAAAGTTTCTCATTTCATCTCCCACAAGCGCCCCACGGCTATTAATTCTGCTCAAGCATTTCACGTCTCCTCCATCCTAGACAAATTAATCCACATCACGTGGGGGCGGGGGGTGTCTTTGCCTCAAAATGGTATTTATAGGTCAAAACAAAAAGTGTGGGTTTTTTTTTTTAATAGGGGTGGCTGGGAGAGCGGTGCAAGCGGCGAGCCGAGCACACTGCGGCAGCGTGCAAGAAGCACAGGAAAGCTGCAGGGAACTGGGGGAGCGCTGGGGAGCTCAAGCTCACCGGGGCTATGAACTGAACAAGGACCCAGAGCTGAAGCGGCCACCTTCTTTCTTGTGGGTGTTTTGTATCTGCATAGTCATCGTTAGCAGAGCGTAATTAGTGTCTCTGCAGACTGCAGGGCACTGCTGAGGGCAGGGAGCAGCGCAGCACCTGCCCCCCTCCCGAGGTGCTGACACATGCAGCAATATAAACAGTAATTAGGACTTGAGTAACCGAGAAAACGTGTGTTTGGCTCGGTGGAGGCATGGCAGCGGGTTAACGAGACGCGGCAGAGGGCTGCAGGAGCGCGCCGAGCCCAACCGGCCCCGGGGGACGGGGTGAACACCGCCGCCCTCCCGGCACAGCCGAACACCCCGACCAACGTCCCTCTCGCGCCCCAGGTGCGCTGCGCAGACCTTTGCCACCCCTCCGTCGGGAGCCTTTGGCAGTCCGTCCTTCGGCTCTCCGGCAGCCCCGTCCACAAGCCGCTCCCCGGGTGTGGATGTTAACGACGTGCCCAAAGCCGGGCGGGATGGGCTGGGATACCCCGCGCCGCGGCCAAGGGCTTGCAAGCGGGCACCGGTGAACACAGCCCTGCCGCATGCACGGCGCAGCCCTTCAGCTCACAGCAACGACCTCTCAGCAACGTGACTAACCCACGCCAGGCTCTACCCCACCCGAAACCAGCTCAGTGGCCAACGACAGAAGGGCGCCTGTCATTCCCTTTTCCCCAGCTCAGGACCGAGATTCACAGCCTAGTTATGCAGCGTAACAAGTTACTGCCCGACTGGTACCTGCGCTTGGACCCTCTCACGAGGGTAAGCCAAGTCAAACCACTTCATGTGGGCTTGGAGCAGATGCAAAGGCAGCGAAACACAGGACTGCTGTGCTGCAGTAACCTGTTAGGCTATAAATATATCTGGCTCTTTAAAGGCAGAGAGGTCCCCTCAAATTTCCTTGGTCTTCATCTTCACATCTAGTCACATCGGAAGATACCAGTGTGGGGAAATCAAGTGTCAAGACCAGGTTGCTTCTTCCCTTCTCTCTGGCTTTTGTTTAAAGAAAAAAGGAGGGGGGAAAAAAAAAAAAAAAAGAAAAGAAAAGAAAAGAAAGAAAAATAAATGGAAACTGCAGGCCTTCCCATCCGAGGTGCAGAAAAGGAGGAGCATGCAGTGAATCACGAGATATACAAACCACAAAACGTTAATACAGGAGAGAACACAGTTTTCCAACCTGGGCTTCAGCACGGATAGTTTCAAAGAGAAGTTTTTCCTGGGATTGCATGGAAATCAAACATACACAGGAGTGAGGAGAGAGGCGGCTCCCCCGGGACCCCCGCGAGATCCACCAGAGCTCGGGCAGGGCTGGGAAATGGTGGCCAAGTGCCAAGCGGGACGGGGAACGAGAGGCTGGAGCATCTCCAGGTCAACAGCACTGGGTGAGAAGAGCCATTCCATCCATGTGGGGACAAACCTGGCGAAAACCTGCTCGCTGCAGCTACGTTAAGGACAGGAGATGGAGTTAATGGTGCGACCGTGTCCACGAAGCCTGTAAGAGGTGGCCAGTACAAGTGTGGCTGGCGCGGTTAGCTGTGAGGAGGTCAAACACCCTTTACCCGCAGCCGTAAGCGCTCACAGAAGGTACTCTGTGAAGCGGAGGGGTCCCTTCCTCTGGCACTGACGGCAGGAGGAGAGGCGAGCATTACTAACGGTTAAGGGGAATGAGCTGCAGCAGCTATCTGGAAGATCAAAAAAGGAAGGAAGATGATTTGCTGGCTGGAGTTTAATATATATCAGAGCCAAACAGCTTCTAAATTGAACCCTGGGCTCGTGCTGCCGTGACCCGTGGAGGGGATGGGCAGCTCGTGCTGAACAGTAGCCAGAGGAAAGGGGGAACCCAGCACAACTGAATCCAAGTGGTTTCACAATACCTGGTGGG
Organism: Leptosomus discolor; assembly: GCF_034619465.1. NCBI lineage: Eukaryota > Metazoa > Chordata > Aves > Leptosomiformes > Leptosomidae > Leptosomus > Leptosomus discolor. The sequence continues at coordinate 3,741,144 of NC_141404.1, forward strand.
AATCCAGAGGAGCCTTGATATAGGAACAGTATTTCATATTCCTATGCACAAATTAAAGCCACATTTTCAACCCTCTTTGAAATCTGCACGCGTAAGAGTAACTCAGTATATCAGCATCCCCACAAAGCATAACCAAACTAAGCCCAGAGAGAGGGATGCAAGAAAGAGCCGCAGCTTCCAGGAACGGACAGGCTCGGAAAGATGAAAGAAAGGGGATAAGGGAAGAGTTACTCCTGCACAACAAACCGGACAACTACAGGGGCTGCTAAACTCCCCCCTTTACCTTGTTACATCGGGAGCCGTGGTGGGGCGAACGTGCTTCATGATGGTCTGGATCCAGTTGCGGCGAATGCCCGACGTCATGGCAGAGAGGGTGAACTCCCCTTCCTTCGTCTAGGGAGAGAGGAGGACGAGCTCAGAGCAGCTGATTGCACCCACCAGCACCTTCCCACCCCTCCCACCATCACCCCGCACCCGGCCCTGAGCACCCAGCGCTGGGGCACTGCTCGCCAGCCACGCGGAGGTCGCACCCAACCCCCTCCATTCCCCATCACGCTCACGATGGGAATTAGCATTTCTCAGCAATCAGGCTAGTTTTGCTGTAGCTGAGACCCTAAGGCTGAGACAAAACCTTCCCCTTTCCCCTCCATTTTTTTGTGAACCAAAAAACTGGCTCTCAAACCCAAGGCCAGAGCTCTCTGGAGCACCGTGAGGGATGCCGGGTGCCTGCGGAGATGTTTTCCTTGCCACGGACGAGCATCCCCAAGCAGCGGCACAGCACGAGCAGCCCCATTGGCGGTCCTGCAGCCAGACTCTTCCTCCTCCCCACATTTTCCTTACGTGGATCTGGAAGCCGTAGTTTCGCTGAACCGGGTACTCAGTAACATCGTAGCACGTGGATAAATCGATTTCTCCATCCAGGTCAGCTGCCTGGAGAGGGAAGAGGTACAACAAGCTGTCATGCTTTGCAATCCCAAAGCACGGTGGGCTGGCAGGGAGGCATGGCAGGCCCTCGAGAAGCACAAAGCCCTGAAGAGTGATGCTCCAGGACCTCAGCATCGGGGAAGACAACCTGCCCGGGGTCAGTTTGGGAGCGCCGGGGGCTTCCCTGGGTGCAGAGCGACGGGTTGAACGCCGATGGGGAAGACACTTACCTCCTCCGCCACTGAATCCCGGTAGTATCTCAGGCTCTGGTCGGTCAGCACAAACCAGTGCTTCTTCCACTAGGAAACAATCAAGACGGGGCAGTTACAACCCTGCTCCTGCCCCCCTGGGCAGCTCGTCACAGGTCGGCCGGCAGAGACGCCCCGCAGGGAGGCAGCTCACAGCCTCTCCCCTCCCAGCTCCGCACCTGGCTACACCAAGGGAAAGGGGAGACCCAAACAGGCAGCAACGTAAGGGACACCACAGTGGTTTGCACCGCCAGGACCCCCCGACTTCCCCAGTGCTGCTGCACTGGCGGATCGCTGGATCCTCAGCGGCACCAAACCTGCGTGAGATGGTGAAACACTGCGAGAGCCGTGGGGGCAGTCAGAGCCTTCCCATTAGCTCCGCTGGCAAGATGATGCTTTTAGTGGCTGTACTTAAAGCCTTGGAGGGACCATTTAAAAAAAAAAAAAAGTAGTAAAACATTCATGTTTTATCTGCAGTACCTACAAATTGAGCTGGAGCCTATTCCCACCCCTTGCTCTATACAAATACGCCTTCTGCACGCTCCCAGTGAGGCACGGGCTTACCCAAGGCAGTTTTCAGTTAACAAAGCACTCGTTCCAGCAGCTGAAACCCCTCCAGCTGCCTACAGACATGCCCCTGGCCCCAGGGCCCAGCGCACCAGTGGGTACCCGCAGCAGAGCGCGGGCCATGGCGCTCACAGCCGTGGGCAAGTCACCCTCATTTTCCCTCAGGAGGGAAGGAAAGCCAGGGAAGGGGCAGTCTGCAAACAGCCAGGGCATCCACGCTGCCCCGGCATCAGTGCCAGTTTCTAAGGCTCCAGTAGAACAGCACATCCCACATCTCTAGGAAGGGACAGGAGGAAAGCGGCAGTGGCTGCTTCCCTCAGTGCCAACTCAGAGGCATGCACTTATTTCTCGGTCTTGCCATTTTCCCGGCACTCAGGAGACTTTATCTGAGCCTCATGACTGACGCCAAAGAGGTTGCTGGGTCGCAAGGGAGATGAGACTAATAAGAGAATGGGAACACAAAACCAGTGCTGCTACCCAAGCTGCCCCACCTCCCTAGAAACCCACGACATGATATCCAGCTGTGGGGCTTTGAAACGTCCCCAGGCCACAGCCCCAGCTATTCCTGCTCCAAGACAAACACCATTTGCACAGGCCTTGCACACAATCACTGCTGCCTGGCTCCAGAGTTGTACAAATACCCCGTTGCTGCTCTGCCCAAGCACCTACCCTTGGTTTCTCCCGTCTGGAGCGCGGCCCAGTACGGATCTGCCCTGCAAGGACACGGGGGGCTTCATCAGCGCCGAGAGCAGCCCCATGTGCAGCCTGCCAGAAACCCGGACCGACCACAGCACCGAAGACCAACACGAAGGGCAGAGCTTCCCCTGGACTCACCTGCCCGTCCTCGTACTGCTTTGTCAACCAGCCCTTTTTGAAATTCAGCAGGTCGGGCTGCAAGAAAGGAGGTAGGAGATCAGAGGGGAGAAGCGTCTGCACGCAGAAGGCAACATCAGTGGCTTGATAAAACACAAAGCAGCAATAAAAGAGACCAGCAACAGTTAAATTCATAGAATCATAGAATAGTTTGGGTTGGAAGCGACCTTTGAAGGTCCTCTAGTCCAAACTGGATCATTATACTGCACGGTGGCTAAATGTTTGCTCCCAGGAGGAACAGAGACCTGCTGTATGGTTTATTCAGGCTGTCCCCTTCCTAGCACTTCTCCTGCAACTTCCTACCGCTACACCATCATAACAGAGAGAGGAGAAGCAAGGAATTAGCAAGACCACAGGCAGTTTTGTCCCTCTATTACATATCCCGAAGGACAAACTATGTGCTATTGATGCAAGGCTGCAGGGTTCAAAACAAGGCTGAGTTCCCAAGGCTGGGAATACAGGGAATCCCAGCACTGCACCACCCGAACGACACCTGCTCGTTCCTCCAAAGTGGGTGCATCGGGATGCTGAAGCTCTGAGAAAAGCAACCAAGACAGCGTGGGATAATTCCTGCCAGCCCCTCCTCCCAGCCCTGCCCGCGCGCGGGGAAGGATGTGGTGGAAATGCTTTCGCTCCCTCGAGGCTGAGCTCCTCCAGCTGCTCCATGTGCTGCAGAGCGGAGGAGGAAAGGACAGCCGTGTGTGAAACGCAGCTGTAGGGTCTGAAACAGGCTACAGCAAGGGGAGCAACGGAAAACTGGGGTCTGGAAGCCCTCTTCCATCAAACCCATGCACATTCTACATTCGGGTGCTCCCATGGTGGCAGGAACCCAGCCCCCGCTCCAGAAAAACACAGGGGAAAGTAAATGCTACCTTGCCCTTCCCGAATCCCTAGAGGATTGGAAGAAGGAGCGGGCAGACACCGGCCTGCACAGCCCTGGCTGTGAGGTGGCTGCAGGCAATAAACCCGCTGAGCCTCAGCAGGACCTGCTGACGAGGCAGCGATAAGCCACAGACCAACGATAAAGAAAATCACATTTGCAATTTCCATCTCTGAAGCAGGCTATGAGAGCTGGGCAGCCTCATCTCAGCCCTAACGTACCCTCAGAGAGCGATAGCACCCCTGCCTGCTTCTCCTCTGCTGAAGTGCAGGTGGGATCGTGCTTCCAGGATCGGGGTCCTGTTTAAGCTCCTTCTTGTACAACAGGAGAGCATCGAGCAAAGGATCTACATTTTGGATCAAAAAAAACCAGCTCCCAACCACGCACTTTGCAGAGAAGGAAAACAGAAGGACCGAGAGGGTCACAGTTGCTCACGGGCTTGTTATTTATCAGCTGTGAAGGAGCAGAGGGCAAGAATCTTGCGCAAAAGCAGGTAAATCCCTCCTTAGCAGCATTCATACTACTTTACTACCCTCTTCAGCTTCCTTAAAATTTAAGCAAAGGTGTAGAAGCAGCCAGATGCTGATAAACAGTATATGCCACGACCGGGCTGCAGCGAGACACTACAGAAGCACCCGAAGCAGGAAGGTTTCTCCTGCGGGTCCCGCTCCTCCACAGAAACCCCCTTTGCTCTCCTCTTGAGTGCTCGGGCAGGCAGGAGAGTGCAGGCTTTGCCTGAAGCTGCAAAGCTGCTGAAGCATGAAAAGTTTGGGTCCAGCTGCCGCTGAAGGGTGTAGACATTAGAAACCAAAACCAGCCGAAGCACTTGATGGAAGGAGATACCCACGCAGCGCAAGCCACAGCTCTGCTGTAACCCACTGAGCCTAACAAGGGATGAACTCTCCCTCGGCTTTTTCCTGACGGATACCTGATCTGATCTGACACAGTGAACTCGACAGGCAGGGGAGAGTCTCGCAATCATGGCTGCAAGCCAGCAGGCGTGCAGGTTTGTCTTACGTTGCTGCTTTTATAGCAGGAGTGGCACAATAAAGGCGTACTTAATACGAGAAGGTTTTCTTCCCACTGACTGCATGATCTTCTTGCTTGCACGAACTGATGTGCCATTGCCATTCTTGCACCTTTTTATTACCACCAAGAATTTAAAAATCACTCTCGTGGCTGTACAAGTCCACATGAAAAGCTACTACACAAACGCCAAGCTACTACATTTTTCCGAGAAGTCCTTCAACAGAAGCTGTCCATCCACAAAAAATGCAGCTCATATTTACAATGACTGTGTAATCTTTCTGAGAGATTAGCAAGTGTATTTATTTTGCTCCTACAGAAGGCTGGTGAGTGAGAGGAGAGCACTTTGTGTTTGTTCTGTACTGTTTGCCTCCAGGTCTGGTAAGCATTTGAAATACGCAAAGGCAGGAAAGCTCAGGAGGGCAGGTTCAGCCCTTCCTCACAGCCTTCGTCCCACTCACACCCACTTCCCACTGCATAAACATCAAGGAAGCGGCATTAGAAAACCAGGCCTTGTGTTGGTTCTCTTTCACACACCACGTGTGAAGCGTGAAGCCACATCACTGAAACCTGTTCCAAACTCGAGCATATCCTATGTCCTACGTGCTGGCTACGGGGAAAGCAGCAGCCAGTCCAGTTTCCACTGGACCTGCCTGGGAAAAGCCTCTCACGTCCTCCCCCAAGGCAGAGGACACGGCCCCGGTGGCTCACCGTCATAGAGGACTCGGTGGACCTTCTGTCCAGGGACTTTGCCCGGCGATGCGGGGACAGAGGAGACGCAGACACATCCAGGATGGAGCCCACCGCTGCACCTTCGCAAGCGAAGTCCTGTGTAAACAGCATTAGCCCAGATCAGCGCAGGAACTAGGACGGTGAGTCCCACTCTCCTGGCTCACGGCATAAAAATCCGCGTATTTAAGGGGCAGCTCAGGCTCAGGACAAGTGTCATTTAATTGGCAACACATTTTTTTTTGTCCTCTCAGGCATTAACTTGTTCCAAATACATCTAACTGTATCTGGGACTCTCAAGACTGCCTGTTTCTTTTGTTACTTCACCCCGTCCTGATGTATCCCGCCACACCAGAAGTTTCCTTCTTTCTATTTGGGAGCAAGGAGAAAAGACAGCCTCATTTTCTGCTCTGATCTGCAGCTGGGCCAAGGGAGCAGAGCAGCGAGCAGCAAACCTGCACAGACCGAGCACACCCAGCGGTTTGGCTCCTGCACGAGCCTGCCTGCGACTCCAGATCCCCTGCTCCACCCAGGGACAAACCCTAGAGCTAAACTCAAGAGCTAAACCCTCTGTCCTGGGCTGGCAGATCCCAGGTGCCATCCTCCAAACCCCACCAGGAGACCTCGGCCGAGCAGCTTACCCTTTTCCGCGGGAAAACCCTCTTCTCACTCCTGCCCTGCCGCGTCTCACTGGAAAGGGCAGCACCGGCCGACACATTCGTTTCCATGTGCTCCGCGTTCTCAATATCTAATGCCTCAAATTTTTCAATTACCTGGGATCGCCTGGAAAACAGAGAGAAAGGGGAAACCAGAGCCGGTTTAAACACAAGTACAGCAACGGCGCTGAGCTGTACAAGCCCACAAATTTAAGGTTGCGGAATTGCTCGACCCCAGTGTTCATGCACACCTGGCTTTTGGTCCCTGCTTCTCTGCAAGCTCTAGCGTGCACAAATCCAGGGCAAAACGCCCCGATCTGACATGCACCATTTTACCCGTGGCCAAAGTGGGGGAAAAAACCTCACGCTACTCAGCTCCACGTATAGTACCTTCTTAAATATCTAGAAATACCTTTGCAAAATCAGCAGTAACTTTTTACTTGTACATTTTGCAGCCCTTTGACAAGCAGGGATTATTGAGCAGCTTTGGTTTACGCTTTGCCTTTACTCTCTAGCACTGCAGCTATCAACGGCCCCCCAGGCCACAGAGCAGAGACGTATCAGACCAAGCTGGGGGGCAGAAATAACAGGTGGCTGCGGGTCACCCTGTGTGTTCACTGCAACAGACACCCTGTAAAAACTCAGCCCCACATGGGTTACGTCTGCAGGACTGCACTGAGTGAGGAGTGTCTGTAGGTGCCTCCAGGCAACGGGTCTGGCTCGCGGGGTGCGCGAGCTGAAGAGGCATGAGGAGCCGAGGAGCACCCTGTGCAGGCACAGCAGGGCATCCCCTGCATCCCTGGGGCTCTACCCTCCTCTCAAACTGCTCCACAAATCCGGTATGGACAGCAGGGAGCACAACTTGGGCTCTCAGACAGCGCCTCGGTGGGCCACCACACCGTGGCACACATGTCTCTGAGGACGGAGGAGAACTACGAAGAAATGTGGACGGAGCAGGAGCCAACCCCAGACCAACCCCAAATGGGATGCTCCTAAGAATGAGCAAACAACAGGCCTTTGCAGGTGGAATCAAAAGTGTCACTTCAGCATGAAAAGCTGCTCGCTGACCCACAGGAGAGGGAATACTGGAATTTTCAAAGGACCTCCTGGTGTCTAAGTTTGCATGCCCAGGGGTTTGGGCAAGTATCAGCCTCAGGTCTTTATTCACAGCTCGGGAACGTGAAGCAATAACCCACCACCAACACACATGCCAGCTGAGCTCCAAGCTGTGAGGTTTAAAGCTCAGTTTCGAACCTCCCCAGAAAGCTCAATCCAGGTGGGTTCTTGACACAAAATTTGGACCCACGTATCCTGCATCTAAACCCGGGGCTGTTTGCTCTGTGTGAACCTCTAATGTGCATGAAAAATCACAATCAGCAACCAGGTAAGGGGAAACAGGTTAGCCAAAAACCCATTTTTAACACTTCCCACAAAAAGGAACAGCAGGTTAAGAACTCAAAAAACATGAGAAATTCAGTTTTCAACCAACATTTGCACCGAATTCCATAAATGAGATGAACAGTCCGAGCACATCCCATCCCCCAGCGGGCTGGGGGCCCCCCACTGCTGCTCAGAGCCAGGCGGCCAGGACTGGGTGCTGAAGCCCGCAACCAAAGAGGAAGGGACAAAACCAGTGAGGAAGACCTTGCTTTGTAAATCCATCCGTCTCTGATATTTTTACAGGACATCTGTTCGGCCCCTGCTGCCTCCCAGTTTGCAGACTGGGAGGGGGCAGATCCCGGGCCCGTGCAGAGCTCCCAGTCCCCCTGGGATGTTCTGCTCACGAGATGTCCGTTCACATAAGCCAGCCTGCAGAGCGTAAATCCACGTCCCCAGTTCACCAACAGACGGGGAACTGCTGTTTTGGAGTCACCATTTTTTAACCCTTTTCACACTGGCCCAGCCTTCTCTGAGTCTCAGTTTAGGAGGGAGGAAGAGGCCCATGAATTAACATTGTCTGTGCCCTATTAGGTGAAGGCCTGAAGAAAAACAAATCAGGAGAAAAAAAAAAAAACAAAAACCAAACAACCCAACCGAAAACCATAAAACAAAATCAAAAGCAGGTTGATTTCTCATGAAAGGGGCTGCACCACCAGGTTGTTCTACGGCTTGAGATTGAGATGAGATGGTAGCGAAGCAGGCGAAGTAAAGGCGGACACGTCACACAGCAACACAGCAGGAGAAGGTGGAGAGCAACAAGACCTGGAAGAAAACAAGGCTGGAAAATGAATGAACAGAAGAGGAAATTATATATCTGCATCTACATACAAAACAAAATCAAAATCATTCCAGTAATTCGTCATTGAAAAAGGGAGAAGAAAAATAAATCACTGCAACCAAATCACAGCCCCAAGGGTTAATATCATCCGGATTACAGGAAAGAATTGGGTTTTTTTTCCCATTAGCTCAACATTTCAGAGAGGTTACCCTGGGGGAATGGGGAGGGAATGGCCTCTCCTCCCCAGCGTGCTGAGGAGAGCGCTGCTCCCTCTGAACAGCAGCTCCGTGTTGACAAAACAAGGCTGCGGACAGGTACGAAGAAGCGTTTTTAAAAGCTGCGGTGCCATTTAGTGCTTTCTCAACTACAAAGCTCATCCCAAGGAGTTCCTCGGCCATGCAGGCTGTTAATCTTTTCCAGGCCACTAAACCTGAGCTGCAGATCTCGGCTGTTAGGTGGAGGGGTGTGTGCAGTGGAAAGAAAAGCTATAAAAACCAGCACGAGCTATCACTAAAGTGATTTTCTTTGATTGGAAGAAAGGCCTTGTTTTTATTGGATTCATTCATTATTTAGCAGCAAGAAAGACAGTGAGTGTCAAGAAAAGGAAGAGGAATTTCCCCAAAAGGTCCACAAAAATGAAGAGGATAGTTTTACATGAAAAAAACCCCTATACTTGGGAAAGCAGGCGCTCCTCTCTACGGGTAGAAGCAGCATTCAGCGAAGAGCCTTACATCTCAAGAAGCTCCAGAGAAGGAATTTGAGAAAGAAAAGTCTTTTAAGCGATTTCAGGCAGCTCTGCTATTTATCGAGGCTAGAAATACGCCTCAGCCCCCTGACCAGGCTCCTACAGCAGATCTGGCAGGCGCTACAGAGGACTCTCGCCAGTGTGAGCAGAACGTGGGGTCAATCGGGACAGGCACCGTTTTAAAGGCTGCATCCCTGGAAGCGTGCAAAAAAAGCCAAGTTTGCCCACCAGAAATCCCAATGCTTCCCAGGGAGCTGCAAGAGGCAGGTGGGCCTGAAGCCACACACCCAGAGGAAGAGGCTCCGGGTCTCTGCACCCCAAGGACTCCCCATCTGATGGCGGTCTCATTCCCAAAGCCGCTGGCACCCTCCCGAGATGTGCCAGGATTTATCCGTGCAGCTGCAGCGCCCTGCTGGGACACAGGCACCCATGTCCGAGGACGTCCTTGCAGCCCCCTTCAGCTGTGATTTTGTGCGCAAAACAGGCTTCGAGATTCATCCATGGGGTTTCCAAAGAGCTGCCCTTGCTCTTTTTCCCTAGGGATGGGTCTGAGATGGGAGACCGGAGGCACAGCTCGACCGCTCTGGACACAGAGTCTCTCCCCCGCCCTGGCTGGGCATCCCTGCACGGTGCTGGCAGCCCCGTCCTGCTGCGTGCCAGCAGAGGGAACTCGCACTCTGCCGCTCCGCCAAAATCATAGAGATTATCTCCTCTTTTCTGGTTCACGTTTCCGAGCGGCTGCGAGCTCAGACGTCTGCACGGGGCGTGGAGTCAGCATCAGGTATAAATGGTCAACGTGGAAAATTTCCAGCACGGTCCCAGAGTTAAGTCACGTAATAACGTATAAGGAAAGAGGACAAGGAGCCTTAAAAATCTGGAGCTAAGCCTAAAGGTGTGTCACTCAGGACGCAGCACTGGATACCTCACATAATTCTTTTCCATCCATAGCTCTGACACTCACACTGATTTACAGTGGGTAAACACAAAAATAAACGGGAGGAAGAGCCCAAAATACCAATAGAATCAGAGCAAGATTGTTCGGCTGCACTGAGAGATGAATGGCAGATCTGAACGACGCCCGGCTGGCACCTATGGGGTTGGCATGGGGGCAAGCGATTTCAGGCAAGCGATCCCAGATGTGTTAGTGGGTTACTGAGATGGATTATTAGAAACGGTGTTAAACCAGGGGGGGAAAAAACCGGACCTCACAGAATGGAAGTGAGTTATTGTATTTGCTCAAGCTCAAACTGAGCTTGGAGGAGAAAAATGAGAGGGATATGTGGACTAAGTAAACTCAAATTTAAAAAGCAGCCAAGCCAAGCTGAGCAGGGTGCTGGTGAATGTTAATTCTCTGGTGTGATGCTGGACTGCCTCTCTGTGCCCTGCAGAGTCCACCTGAGCTCGGGGACATGGCCTCTCCACCCATGCCACCGGCGTGGGCCAATTCGCAGGTTACCAGAGGAGAAAGCACACATGCCTGTCCCTAAACACTGCCCACTGAGCCGCTCCTGCTCACGTCATGCTCCTCTGGCACCACGAGCTGCAATCCCCGGCCGAACACCTCCTGCAGGTGGGGACCCCTTGCCCTGCTCTCTGTCATCATCCCCCTCCCAAATACTGGACCGGGCTCAGCCCCGTGGGCAGCAAGATCTCTGTGCCTGGTGCAGCACCTACTCCTCTCCCTTAGCCCGTCCTGCTCTGATAAAGGCCCTGAGCTGACACAGAGGAATTCTGGCCAATACTGATAAAGCAGTAAAAACCTGGTAACAGCTCCAGAAGCCCAGCTGGGCTGGGAAAAACAGACTTTCCCTGGGAAAAGGCACCCCCGCCAGCAGGCAATGAGTGGGGCTGACATTAAAAAAGCACTCTCTGGCAGCAGCGTCCTCTCCCGGGCCCTGTTATCTGCCTGTAAATCTGCTCCTCCCTGTCCTCGCCTGGCACATCCCAGCTCCACGCCGGATCCCAGCGCTGCACGATACCCCCAGGGCTGAAGTAGGGGACTGCAGAGGAGGAACAGGCTGTCCTCTGGCATGGGGGACAGGCGCTGGCCAAGGCGTTCCGTGCAGGCAAACCCAGCAGGGACACGATCTCACCCACACCTGGGCCGACACGCTGCACCAGTTCAGCCTGCAAACCAGCAGTCACCAGTCTTTCCTTAGCCCAGTCCCCAGCTGGGATGGCCAAGGGACCTGTGTGCCATCCTTCTCCTCCATCCTGGGGAAAGACCCAATTCCTAAGGCAGGGAAAGCCTTCTCCTTTATTCCCAGTCCAGCACTCGCTGTGCACACTGCCGGGGCTGCACTGGGTTTGGGATCCTCCAGCCGACGGGCAGCACTGGCACAAAGTTGTGCCGTCCTTCCCAGACCCGCTCCCAGCTTTCGGAAGCCAGACTGGAAAACAGTCCTTTAGGGGCTGGGAAGAAACAGCGAAGCGCCTGCTGAAACTGTGCAAGAGAGAACATGCCCAGAGGAAAAACAGGGCAAGAAAATCAGACTGGCAGGCGGCCCTCTCGCCCGGAGCCCGTCTCCTGGTTTGCTCTGCTGCCCTCACTGCACAAATACGTCTCTCCCAGGGCAAGTCAAGCCCGCCCTTCGCCTCGCCCGGAGAGCACCAAGCGCGCCGGTGCGCGGGGCAGGCGCGTGTGTGGATGCCCTCCTCGTCCTCCTCCGCACCGAGCTGTTTTGCAGCCCTGCCTCAGCGCTGCACCCGCCTCTCCTCTCCCAGATTAATGCTGTGACATTTTGAAACCTCTCTCAGCTCATTAGGCAGTTGCGTAACGCGCCCAGCACTAACACCATTTAGAAAGCTAACCTAATTACTGGTGCCAGCTGCCAGCGTGTGCCGCGCCAGGGAGGGGACGGGGAGGGTGGGCTTGCTTGCAAATACGGCCACCGAACATCACCCATCTCAGCCAGCCGTCCTCAAAGCAGCCCGGCAGGGTGACAACTGCCCGCTGGCACTACTAAGGCCATGGTCGGTGTGGATGGGCGTCCTGAAACCTAAAAGGATGTCATACAACGGGGCTTCACCCGGCAAATACCGCCTGCTCCATCGGGGATGCAGCCTTGCTGCCGTTGCAAGCATGCAAGGAGATCAGCCACTCACCCCTTACCTTCTCTCATGGCCAAAGAGCCGGGCCACTTCTTCTCTCCCAGGGCTACGGGCCCGGGTTCTCCGCTCTAGCCGCTTCCTCTCCACCTGGAAGGCCTCACGATTACTGATCCTAACGGCCTTGGGAACGTCGGCCAGGGTGGTGTACTGCCGGCTGGCTTTAAAAGAAAGGGGACGCCCCGATTTTTCAGGTCCCCTTCCTACATCTCTGCTGCCGGAGTCCTTGTGCATGGGGCAACTGCTCTTCGAGTCCAAGGAGTTCAGAGAGAAGCTGTGAATCATTCGGTCGCCTGATCGGGTACCTGGGGAAGGAAAGGGCCGGGCATGCTCCTGCGAGGGCGATTTGGGATAACTGTACCTGTTGTTTGGGGTGCTGGGGCTGGGTGGGCTCGGTGGGGGCGGCAGCTGCTGCTCCTCCAGCTTCGAGTCTTGCTTGGTCTTCTCTAAGGAAAAGTACCCGCTCTCGACACGCGTCTTCCGCCCACAGTCTATCCGGTCTCCATTCATGGAGCTTTCATCTAAGGGACAGAGAAGTTACCGAGCTTGGTCTGAAGTCAAGAGTTCTGCTTTGAACAAAAACCACCCCGATTCCACCCAAGACGGGGCAGAAAATGACAGCAGAGACAGTCTGGGCCCCAGCTCCACGCTATGCCACCTCTTGCAGCCTTGGCTTTACCACCCTGACAACCCCTCATGCCCACGGAGATAGTGGGATGACCTGCAGGGAACTGGGGATGCTGGCCCAACCCTTGGGTTTGGGCTTAAATGGCTGAAAGACCTAAACCTTCAACCCAAGCAACGGACAGCTGCAGCCACTGCTCTGCACCGATTTCCATCCCTGTCCCGCCCAGCCCGGCATCGACCACAGCGCCGTGGGCGGAAAGCGATGGACACCTCGCTCCTGGCAGCTGGGAGCGGGCGGAAAGCATCCTCCCCCCGCCGCCGAGCGAGCAGATAAAGGAAACGGCCGCAGCGCAGGGGACCTGTCCACAGCCCCAGCAGGAAGAGTCCCCAGCCCTTATTGTTTCAGGGAGAACAATGCTGCAGCCCCGGCGCCTTCCAGGGACTCATCGGGGACACCAAACGTCAAAAGGGCCCTGACGCAAGGGCCGGCGGAGGAAGCGACGCTCGGGGCTTGGCAGCCCTGACAGCCAGGCTGAGAGCAGCGTGGCCCCGCGCCCTCCGGGTGCCCCAGGAGGGGATGTGGAGGGGCTAGAAAACGCATTTTCCCCCTCATTTTGCCCCCAGCATGAGGGTAACGTCACCTGCGAGGGCAGGGAGCCCCGTTTCCCTGGTGGGGCAGGACTGAGCCCCATGCTGTGATTTTCCAGCACGTGATGCTATATTTTTCCCTCCTGAAACCCAGCCCGTAACACCTTACTCTGGTCCCCACACAGCAGGGATCAGGTCTGCTTCCCTCTCCTTGCTGGGATGCTACAGGAACCAAACCCAAGGAAAACTTTTCCCTCTATGGTGGTTTTCTGCCAGCTCAGCTACACAAAGTGGGTCACTGCAGTGTCACATCAGTGCTGGCAGCCCCATCCCTCACCTTCCTTGCTGTCCAGCACGGGATCCTTCAGGGAGCTGGCAGCCCCGGCCTGGCCTTGCACCGGGCTCTGTGCTGGGCTGATGCCGCTGCCCCCATCCGCTTGGTCTTTGCCCCTCATTTCTTCCTGCCAAAGCGTGGACTTGGTGGCAGGGACCTTCTCCGCACTGGGGATGCTGCTGCTGGTCACGGCCATCTTAGCAGGACCGGGCTCCTAAAGAGAAGAGAGCAGACAGCAGGATTAGAGGGGTTTGCCCCAGCTCCGCACCCTATGGGGTGCCTATGGGGCTGTCCCTGAAGGCGTGGGTGCCACACAGCTTGGGGGCTGCCCGGGATGCATGCCGTGACAGGATGGGGCTGCTCAGCCACGTGCCACCGCTGCATTCCCAAGGGGACAAGCTTGCAGGTGGAAACCCTGCCGCGGGGCAGCACGGTGGGGTGACAGGCTAGGACTTCCTCGGCCAAAGGGACCATCGCTGCTCTCATAGAGCAAGAGACAACATCCCTCACCATCCCTCCCTGGGGAGGATTCCCGAAAGTGGCTGCACCTCCCCACCCATCCAGCTGGGAAAAAAAATCCAGAGCAAAGGCAAGGCAACAAAGGCAGGAGACCGGGCTCTGCGGCAGCGGAGGGGCTCTCTGGCTTTGTTTTCGGATAGGAACCGCCCCTCCCGGGGCGGCACGCGGGACACTGTGGCCACCGACACGTAACTCCTTGGGAAAAGCCCATCTCGTGCTCACACAGCCCAGCCCCGAGCAGAGCAAAGCCCCAGCTCTTCCCTGGTGTGCAGGGTCCCACACGACTCTGCTCACAGCCCAGCACAGCAGCTCTTCCCAAAAGCTGTCCGGTGCGCGCGCGCGGGGCTCTGCACCTGAATTCACGTGCAACGCCGCAGACCCGCAGAGAAACGGGTCTCTCAGGTCCTGACTCATGGGGAAGGTGGAAATGCTCCCCTCACCTCCGCCAAAACCCAGTTTGGAGCGCACCCTCTGTAACTGATGCAAATAAACACAGCATCCCCCCACTTCCCTCTGCATGTCCCCGGTCCTTCTGCGCCTCCCCGGTCCCTCTGTGGGCTGTCTCACGGGCAGCCGCTGCCTTTCACAAATACAGACCAACACCAGGCTTCTCTCCTGGGTCTCATTTGCCAGGACTGAATTTTCTCAGTGTTATAACTAACATCAAAAAACCAAAAGAAATCAAGCTAAAGGACACAGGACAGAGAAGAAAATTAATTCCCTGTCACCAGCAGCCGTGCTGTTTCTTCGTCACAGCTGGTTTCCTACGGGCCACTGATAAAACGAATAAAACCCAACCGGTGCTGTACTCCTCCCGGGTGCTTCGGCTGCTTGTTTTAAAAAGGAAATAAAACATCGCGTTGAGCTTTGTGCTATTTTAAACCAATACCCATCATCTTAAATGCTTCTCTAGCTAACAAGCTTCTCTAGCTAACAAGGAGTCCACCAGATGATGATGCCATTTTGGTGGCCACAGCCTGGGCAGCCCAGGTTGGGTGCACGCCCCAGCAGAGGCAGCAGCTTTCACAATTCATTCAGGGTTTGGCTTTGCTCGTTCGCAGATGTTTTGCTGTTGTTGTATTAAGCTTCTGCACTAGCAGATTATTTTCCTTAAAGCCACCAATAAATCAATGACAAATGACCCCCCTCCAAAGTCTCCAGATTGTGGGAAGTTTCCCATCTGCCTGTTCCCTTTCCACAGGGCAGGGGGATTCCAGGAGCGCCTGAGCCGGCAGCCACAGGCTGGGGACACAGGCTGCCAAGAGCATCCCTTCCATCCCCTCTCCCACATCAGCAGAGCCACCGGTGGGTTTTAGCCCTGCACCTCCAAATCAGCATTTGCAGGGCTGCGCTGGAGCCGCCAGGGATCTCCCAGGGAGCAGGTCCTGGCTCCACACACAGCCACAACAAACAGCAAATGACCTCAATTTTTTAAAAAAATCCCCTTGGAAATTTCACTCTGAAGGAATGCAGTGTTGGAGGTAAACGATCCAGAGTTCACGGGCACCCAACTCGAGGGGACCCTGCTTGAGCAGGGGGTCCGATCAATCTCCAAGGTCCCCTCCACCCTCAACCACTCTCTCATTCATTGATCCAAAAGCCCAAAAGCTAATTGCCAGCCCAGGATATATATTTTTATATATCCCCTCCACACACCCCCATATAATTATTTGTAGACATGTATTTAATTAGACAGAGATATGAGGGCCAAAAAGCAGTCTGTAAGCAAGCAGAGAAATTAACTCTTTGCCACTCAGTGGCATAAACAGCTCCAAAACGGAGCGTGCACCAAAATCAGCAAAACCAGCCTCCAGTTGCATAAAGTGTGCCTGGGCACGCTCTGCTTACCCGAGCCCGCCGCACCCCTGTGCAAACCCGTCCTGCAACAGAGGGCAGCGCCCCAAAATCCCACATTTCAGCCCCAAATCCTGTCTCAATTCCTCAGGGACAGCAGGCAGGCAACGGCAGCCAGCCCAGTGTGTCCCGCTGCCTGCAGCACTCTGCCTCAGCACAGCAAAAGCTGGAAGAGAAACCTGCCCTTTTTCCCCTCAGACCGCAACCTGCTTGCAAAGCCAAGCTGAAAACACCTCTAGGATGGCACCTAACAACTCCTGTCCAAAAATTTGCAGCTGGAGAGATAGTCCCAGCTTTGCCTGCGTTGCACCCACCCTGGTGTTTTTACGGGGGGAAGATGCAAAATGATGGGGAGAGCTGAAAAACGGCCCTGATGCCCCAGGAGCACCTGGCTGCAGCCAAGGTCTGCTGTAGCAGACAAGGAAAAACGACATGTGAATGAGAAACAAGCAGAGATATTCATTGTTTAAATTTTTTTCTTAAATCACAAAGGTGTCTGTCCCTCCCTGAGCGGCTCTCAGACATGATCCGCTGCCGGATTAGCGGGCAGCCGTCTTTAGAAAGAAATCAGGCTTTCTCTGCCAGCGCACAGAGAGCGAGCTGAACAGCAGCCAGCTTCAGGAGAAGCCATTTCACAGAGGGGGATCGGTGTCGATT
Source organism: Leptosomus discolor (assembly GCF_034619465.1). Lineage (NCBI taxonomy): Eukaryota > Metazoa > Chordata > Aves > Leptosomiformes > Leptosomidae > Leptosomus > Leptosomus discolor. The sequence goes on from NC_141404.1 coordinate 3,757,697, forward strand.
TTCTCCCCAGCACCCTTTCTCCTTGCGCCCAGACCAGCCGCCTGCATCGGCGCGACTCGGAAAACACCAGGAAGATGCTTTTTCCATCCTCCTTCTGCCTTTGCAGGTGGCTTGTGAGCGCCTCACATCGCAGCACCCGCCCGGTGGCGGGTCCCACGCAGAGTTTGGTTTTGCAAAAGTGAATTTGAGTCTTTTTTTTTTTTTTTTTTTTTTCCTGGCACCATGGGGCCAGGAGCGATGGGATGGAGAGGGTGGAAGAGTAGCGAGCAGGATAGGGCTTGGGGTGGACCACCCTCCTCCCTCCCACACGAGCTTTAGGGAGCGGGGTGGTCCGCCCCAAGCCAAGGGGGAAAAAGTGCCACCAGGCTGCACGCTCACCCCATCCCCAAGCACCTGGGGAGCCCGTCTGCCTGCGGGGAGCCAGCATCCCTCCCGCAGCCGCTTCCCTTATTTGGTGCTCAGGAGCTCGGATCCTGTACAGTTTCCAAGAAGTTGCCATGGCAATGAAATGTAACCCAGAATGATGTTTTTCTGGCTCTGCGCCCCTTCTCCTCTCCGCCCCGTCCCCCTCCTGAACCCAGCCTGAGTTTAGTCTTGCGCCAGGGATGGGGTGAGCATCCCTGCCCTGCTGCAGCAGCTCGCTGGGGTGCCCCAAATGTGGCAGCCCCCTCCCTGGGGCTTGAGGATGGGCAACTCTTGGCCCCGGAGGGAGAAGGCATCCTCCCTGGAGCATCACTGGAGTCAGCACTCGAGGGGCTGTGACGACCCCAGCCCTCAGGAGGGTGTGGGTCAGACTTTCAGACTGGTGGGCAAAAAATTATCATCTTCCCTCGCAATTTTTTTCCCCATTGCCCAGAACCTCTTTATCCGGTGAAGTGGTGGGAATTTGATTCAAACAAACACCGTACAAAACCCACCCATGGCCCAGTTTGCACCAGGACCATCCTGGGGACTTTATCGAAGGGGACTTGAAAACTGGGGCTCAGGGGAGCCCCAATGCTGTTTTCAGTCCCCCAGTGCTGCAGCCCAGCTCGGCCAGAGGAGCCCTCCCACCCGCTCCCCTGTGGCGGTGGGATGCACGGCCGGAGGTCAGGCGGCCTCGGGGACGTGGCTGTTCTCAGCCCCAGCGAGGGACGAGGGTGGCCTCGGGGTCACGTTCCCCATCTGTGGGATTCTCCCCCACTCTGGCCACGTGGGAGCCCGGCAGGAACGAGTGAGTCACGGCTGGCCCCGCTTTTTACCATTTATAGTCAAAGTGAGCACGAAGCCACCGCCGGGTCCCTGGAGAGCCCAGCTCCGGCCCCCGGAGCTCCCAGCCTGGCCCTGGCCTTTAGTATTTTCCTTTCATTCCCATTATCTCTGGGGTCATCTCAAAGGGGGTAACCGGAGCCCGATGGAATTTCATCCTGTTTCTGCCGAAATGGCCCGTGAACGGCCAGCACCTCTTCCCGGTCCCCCACGGGGACCACACGGCTTTGTGGCTGCTCCCGGGACAGAGCGTGCAGGGCTGGTGCCATAAGACAGTGCTTGGGGGGGCGAAAACACGGCCCCAAAGCAGCCACGAAGGCAGCAGCAGCAGCGTTGTGACCCTGGGAAGTGATGAGCAGGAATTAATTCAAGCCATCCTGCTGCCCCGTCTCGCCTCAGCTCTCGCCCGCTGTGCAGGCAGCATCAGAGGGCTGGCAGCCCGCTGGTCCAGCTGGTTTCGGGGGGGGATCTTCCCCGGGAGCAGAGCAATGCCATGGCCCTGAGAGGGAGGCAAGGGACTGGATGACAGTGCCTGGGGTTACCTGGGGAGTTGGGGGCTCTACCTTCCTCTTCTTCTTCTGATTCTGCTTGTTCGTCCTTGGATAGACTATCAGCATCTCCAGCCACCTGCAGGCAGACAAAGCAAAAGGTGAGGTCTGTGCCGTGGGGTGCAACGCAGCTTCCCGCAGGCTGTGGACCCCAAAGCTGTTCCCTGCCACGGGTGGCTCTGACCACACTGCCCAGGGAGATGCTGCCCCATCCTGCCTCCGGGGCAGGCTGCCTGCAAGCTCCAGAGACAGAGCACCTGCATGTCACCCCTAAGCCCAGCCTTCTGGGCTCCGAACTGGAGCTGGGCACACAGAGGAGCTCAGCTTCTTCAACCTAGTCAGGGTCAACGTGGTAAATAGTACCCAGAAATCATCCCAACCGGCTCCTGGGGGGAAAAATGAGGTAGGAGAGGAGGGGAGGAGGGATGACCCCAGGGTGCTTTGGCTCAAACCCCGCTCACTGCAAGAGTGAGGCCGCAGCCAAGGCAGACACGGGACAGGGATTCAAGGATCCCAAAAGACAGCCAAGAGGGACAGAGCCTCCAACAAGACCTTCCCCCTTCAGCGAGGCCAATGCTCGCACACCGCACACAAAGCGCTTTTGTCCAAGAAAGGGCAGCGTGAGCTTGGCCTTGAGAAGTCCATCCCCTGCACAAATCGCTTGTTTGGGGGACCCTCCTGTGCCCTCCCGCCACGGCCCGATGACCTGCCCCCGCATCTCTGTGAACACCACGGGGATCCAGGGACCGCTGGGAAACATTCCTGCTTCAGATGTCCCTGCTTCCTTCTCCTGTTCCCCCCTACTTTGCACGCTGCTGCTGTAAAGCGTTTTGAGATGACCACATCAAGTGGGTTTTGGTTAAGCAATAAATGCCAGAAGCATGCAACGAACGTAAAACAAATTCTCCCCCAGCCGGGGAAATCTTCCTGTCATGCTGCAACTGCAAATGAAACCCGTCTGGCTCAGACCCAGAGCGGGACTGTTTCAGGATGATTAATGTTTGCAGTCAGAAGCAAATGCGCTGCTTCAAAATCCAGTGCCAGGCCAATGAACAATAAATCAGCCCCACCTTGCTCTGCAATGCCTCTCCCTCCCGCGTGGCGGGCAGGACTGGCAACAAAAGGCTGAGCTGCGAGCCCGAGTGTGGGGAGAGGGAGAAGAGAGCAGGGTGTGGGGGTTGGCCATGTTTTGGGGCGCAGCTATTGCTCCTGCCTTGGCTGGAGGACAGGAGCTGGCTCCCCCGTGGCACTGTTCCCCCCGTGCCTCTGCAGCCCGGCTCTGCAGTTGCTGCAACCCCGCTGCCAACGGGGCGAGGGGGGCGGCCGTGCTGCCAGAGGACAGGTCTGCTGGCCCAAGGTGGTGGGATTCACCCACGCTCACACGTCGCAGTAGAGCAGGGATGTTCCAATGCATAAAACGTACCTCTGATCAAAGTCCCAAGCTCTTGGTAGAAAAATGCCTATTTCAACCAGTATGTACCAAAATGGGGGGGAGTCACAATCAAAGAAAATGCTTGGAAATAGGAATCATCTCAACAGAAAGCACTGACTGCTGCTGACAGGGCTTGGGCAAGCAGGAGACACCACGCCTTGGGTAGAGCGGGAAAGAGGAAGCACTTTGTCCCTTCAACTTTCTGCTCTAGTTTCAAGTGTCAACAAATTCTGGGAGCGACGCAACGAGCTCCAGACATGCCACGTGGGGTGCTGCAGGTGAGCAGCAGCACCGTTGCAGTCTGTCGCCGCGTGCTGGCAGCTCGACTCTCCCATGGCTCTGCGCCCTCACCAGCACCAGCTTCAACCCAAGCCAGCACGCGAGCGATGGACGAGCGTGTTTCTAGGTCATCGTCCAACACCTGGAGTTGAGGAATCTACGGTGATTTGCTCATTTTAGTGGCCTAATCTCCAGTGGTGCTGAGCAACCGCATCCCAGCGGCAGGCGCTCCTATGAGTGATGATATATTAATCGTCCTCGGAGCTCAGATGCTTCACTGGGACCAGCGGGGTGGGCTGCAACTGCCCCCTCTGCCAGCCCGCCTGCAGAGAGCGAGCAGGGCGAGGTGGACACTACGAAGGAGAGTCCGAATGGGGATGGGGTAAATGCAGAGCAGGCAGCCCAGGGACAGACGAGGACCAGAGGGCGTATGGTGCTTGGCGTCGGGCATGCCAGCCCCAGGACTATGGGACCTGCCGCTGGTGGTATCTGAGCCAACAGGCTGGGTGACTGATCGGTTGCTGTCCTAAAAGCACCGTGGGGTCACCCCAGCACCCATCGGCTCCAACCCCATCTTGGCATTCACCCTGCAGCCAAGCTTCTTCCCTCGGCCAATAAATAGCTGCTTTCTGCTGGGACTGAAGCTGCCACGGCCAGCCCAGGAGCTCCTCGGCATCAGATACACCCCCTGAGCATCCCACAACCACACCAGTGTAGCTCAGCTCGCTCCCAGGGGTAAATTCCACAGGGAGTGTTGCTCTGCAGGGGGGAGCAGGCTAATCCCCAACAGCAGACAACAAAACTGACCTAAAAACAGTGGACTTCATAAATAACGAGTGACTCGGGGGCATCTTGGCTCCGGGGCCTGGCCAAGGCTCCCAGCAGAGGCTCTGAAAGGTGTCTGGCATGTTGGGAAGCCTCAGGCTGCAGCCCAGCACGGCTGAGTACGTGCACTAGGTGCGGAGGAAGGACTTAAACCATCCACTGCAGCACAGGTCTCCACTGAAGTCAGTGCTTATGCTCACCCTGTAATCTGGTGGCTCAGCGGGTGCTCAGGCCCTCGCTCTGCTGCAGAGCACCAGGCAACGGCAGGAGAGCGGGGAAGGGGAAAGAAACCCTGTCCTTGCCAAAAAGGTGGAGAAGACTGGAGCTAAGTGTGAGGCAGCAGCTACACCCGGCCCCCAGCACTGTCCCTACAGCAGGCTCTGATTGTCACTCAGGGATCAGCCTGGGTACACACTGACACAGCACCTGGCCTCGGGCAAGGTGCTACCTGCCCTCCTCTTCCTCCTGGCTAAGGGAAGCAGCTCCCTGCAGCAGCTCAGCCCCAGATCTGCACTCACCCGCTGATGATCTCCTTGTTCTCAGCCCGGATGAAGTGCTCCTTCTCCGGCGTCAGGATGCACAAGGAGAATTTCTGCCCTGTCCGGCTCTCCCCGTCCACCACATCCGTGCACTGGTTCATGTTGATGGTGCCCTGCGGGAGGGTGGTTGGCTGCAAGGGGAAAGAGAAAGGAGGAACGTTTAAGGAGAGCAGACGAGCGCAGAGTTGAGCCCTAAAACCTCTCCTGGCGGACACCAGGATCCTACACACCAAGATGCTCCGCCCGTGAGTACCCACCGCCATCCGTGTGCCGTGCTGGCACACAGCACAGCCCTGGGCCACACATCTAGGGACACACACCAGCAGCCACAACTCCTGTCAGCCCAGTCCAGTCCAACCCAATCCACTGCTGCCAGCAAGATGCTTCTCCTATGCCAAACGCCCAGGGAAGGATGGCTGCCCCGCTGCAGCACAGGGACACCAGGGCAAGGCACCGAGTGGCTGGCTTTGGGTTTGCAGCTGCAAACCATCTGGGGTGGTGGGGTGGCGCCTGGGGACAGAGGGTGGCAAAGCAGTAAGGCCCCACCACCCTCAGCGCAGGACGGCTCAGGCACTAGAGACACGACAAGCCAGGTTTTTCCCACTAAATTTAACAAAACACGGAGTTTGCCAGGGAGGGACCTTTTTTGTCTGACAGGTTTTGCAAACACAGTGTCACCTCCTGGTCCCCTTGCTCCAAGCAGACACAGTGGAGTGGGACAGGCGGTGGTCCCCCTGGCCCGAGGGGACACGGAGGGTCCCAGAGGGGTGTCAGCACTGACGAGAGCTGACAGGTCCATCTGGAGCAGCACCGGCTCATCCGATTACAGCATGGCCACCCACTCCCGGTGCATGGCACCCGCAGCCCTTCCTCCCCGAGTGGCAATGCCACGTCTGGCCCCCTCCCCAGCCTGCCTGTGACCCACCAGGCTCAGTGACACTGGGGTCCCCCCTGCATCCCAGTGTGAACCTGCACCTGGACCATAAATGACCAGGCGGAGGGACCCCTCCGAGCTTCCAACGGCACCGAAGGAGCACCCAAAGCAGCCCGTGGCCACCTCCTCACCCCACCAAAGCCTCCTTGTGCCCTCCAGATGGCCGGGCCAACAGGGAGATGGATTGTTGGCAGATGCTGTCAAGGTTTTTACCATGGAAACCAGCTCCCCTGCCAATAAAACCCCTCCAAAAGCAGCCTACACTATGTAAAGAAGGGGCGATTAGGGAAAGCTCGATGGCCCCAGCCTATAACCCCAGGAAATTCAGATCAGCCCACCACGGCCCCCGGTTTACCCATCCGCAGGCCATGGGAAACAGCCCCCTTCTCCAGAAAAGGAAGCCTCCTTCCCTGCAGCTGTGTCCCCAGGCAGGAGCATCCTACAACAGCAGTGGCATGGAGCCATCACGTGTGCTGCAGCATCAGTGCCCAGCATGGGCACACGAATGGGACCAGTTGTACATCAGGGACAACAAAACCTCCTGTTTTCCTTTGTGGAAACCAGCATCAACATCCTCAGACCCCTTGGGACGGAGGGAAAGCCGAGCCCAGACCCCCAGCACGGTGCATGCGCAGACGCCCACCCTGCACTGCTGCGGGTAGTCGGCTCCTAAGAGGATTTTTTTTGTCTCAGACAACAAAAATAAAACCCTGCTTTCCGGGAGCTATAAAAACCCAACGGAAAAACTTTCTCCTGCTCCAAGTGGAGTCTTAGAAACGTTTTTGTCTCGCTGGCCTTCAGCACAGCCAAGGCCTCCAGGACTGTAAGGTCTGGGTCCAACCGCCTTCCCCACCCAGAGCATTTCTGCACCAGGGAACACCACCAGGACAGGGGAAAAAGGGGATGAGGACAGCTCCAGGAGGGAGCCCCAGTCCCTCACAGGGACACTGGGACACTCAGCGCACCCTTGCCCACAGGCACCCCTGGACTCCCTGGGAAGCCCTGCAGGGTTTTGGCAGGGAGCTGGCACAGGAGGAGAGGAGGAGACGGCGAAACCCGCCTGCTCTCCTCCCTCTTTAACCCCACGGCAGCGTTCAGGGCGGCTTCCCCCGCTGCTCGCACCCAGCCCCGACCCAAGCGTGCCCGGAGCAGAGGAGCCGGTTTGGGGCCCCCACACTACCAGGGCAGCCCTGTGAAGTGGTTTTGCCGTGTACCCTTCCTTGGGAGGATGAATGCTGACATCTCACACAGACTGACGCATGGGTCCCTGGCCACCACCGTGCCTCCGAGCCGAGACACCAGGAGAGGGGCTGCAAGCAAAGCTGGGATTGCCCCAACTGCGGCCGGGGACACCCCACAGCAGCCCCCTGCACCCCCACACTTCTCAGCAGCCAATTAAACCTGACAGACCAGCAGCTTCGCTCAGTCAGGATGTAAATTCCTTTACACCGTTTATTTCCTTCCTTGGAGGCAGCGCAGGCACTTTAAAGCAAAGCGAAATGCAAAGGGTGCCAGGTGGAAACGCGCACACCCACACGCAAACTCCACCAAGCAAAAAGGATGGGGGTCAGGCAGCCCTGCACCCCAGGAGCACCTCAAAACCGGCCGGGGATCCCTGGCAGAGGAGCTGGCAACGGCACACGGAGGAACCAGGAGAACAGGGACAGCCCTCGCGTGCCGAAGCTGCAGGGCGGTGGCGTGGGAGCAGGGGAAATGGGAGAGGCTCTGCAGCGGGGGACGAGGACACACGGACCCCTTCCCCACCTCTGAGCACCCATTTCGGCACCGGGGCTTTCTCAGGGCTGGGGATGCCCAGGGAAGGATGAGCAGAGCTGGTCCCCAGGCTGGTCCCAGGCCAGACAAGGACTGTGTGGCTCTGACAACTGGACGGGAATAAAAAAATGCAAAAGCAGGGAGGTGTTACGGGGCAGAGACGCCAAAACAATAACAAGGTTGGGACTTCAACCAGCGCTTTGAAGAGCAGATGCTTTGATACAAGGTCGAACCCAGCATTGGACCCCAGGGCCACGGGGAGGCTTCGTGTCCGGGTGAAGCAGGAGTGGAGCTCAGGCTCAGCTCTGGGCTCCAGCTGCTGGCTTCTGCCAGTCCCTGCCTTGGGGACAGCCCTGTCCCCAGGCGATGGCCCTGACTTTGACATTTCCCATGCTGCTGTCAATGGGATGGAGCACACAGCTACCCCAAGACTGGATTTGGTGCCTGAGTGTGTCTTTTAACTGGGGGGAGGATTGGAAGCACAGCATGGTGCCCCAGCAGAGGACACCATTACAGGCACCATCATGAGCAGCAGCTCTCCTCGCTGTCACTGGCCACCTCCGGCCTGGTGAGCGGAGCAGCAGGGAAGGCAGCACTCACACCGTATGAGCAGCTACAGCCCTCCACACTGCCAGCATCAGCAGAGGAGCTGGAGCCAAGAAAACAATAGTGTTGCTGTTTCCCTCTGGTATGACAGATCCATATTTACACACACACGTGCTCACAGCGTCCCCCTCCATACTACACAAAGCCTATAGTACGCTCTCCTCCTCCTCCTCCTCTCCCTTCCCGGGTGCCCGGGACACCAGTCACACCATGCTCTCCACATCCACAACCCCAGCAGCCTCCAGATGAGATGCAGGGACCTTTGGATGGATGCTCTTAGGATGCAGAGCCCAGCAACTGCAGCAGCCCCTACCCTGGACAGTGGAAAGGAGGGGAAGAAAGAACGGGGACCTCTTACAAGCCTGAAGGAAGAAATCCCAAATGGGGTGTTACTGGGGAGACCCAGGTGCTGTGGCAGGAGGATGCGCAGTGCTGGATGCTCTGTGAGCAACGAAATCCCAGGTGCAGTCGCTGATGCTGTAAGTCAACAGGGTTTTTCTGCAAGACACCTCATTTCCATACGGTTTTGCAGGGCTGAGGTAGAAATACAGGATTATTTCATTTTAAAATTTCTAAATTTTCTCCAAGCACCTTCCCCATCATTTCTAACACGCGTGCATCGTAGGAGCTTGATCCAAAATACGACGCAGCTTCGCTCAGCAGCTGTACGCAGGATGTTTTCTGAGCAGGTAACCCCACGGTCAAGCTCCCAAGGAGCGGCTCTGCCATGGCCTCGGTGGGACACAGCCAATGCCCACGCCGTTCTCCAGGGCTATTACACAACACGGGTTGATGAAATCTGGAACACAACCTTTAAAGAAAGGCGATGGGGCAGGGGGAGGAGGAACCAAACAAAAGGGACATTTTACTTTCTGCCAAGAACCAGGAGGGGAAGAAAAAGAAAAAAAAAAACAAAAAACCAACCACAAAACCAACCCACAACCATTTGTCTATCTCACATGGCGGGCTGGTTGCCTTGGCACCAGGGCCCAGCTGTCCCGGGGGGAGAGATCATGGCTCTGCCATCCCACTCCACCGTGATGCTGCACGGGAAGGGCTCAGGCTTCGGCTGGCTCTGCCCTGGCTCCCAGCACCGCCCTGGAGCAGCAGCGAGCCTGCTTCGCCTGGGGAAGAGACATCCACGCTGTCTCCATAAATGTTTCTTGACAAATGTTAATTCTCCAAGCTAAAATATTCATGAGGGTGGCTGCCGACGAGCGCGCTGCTCATTTGCAGCACCCTTGAGTGCTCTGCAAAGGCAGCGGCTGTGTTCGCTAAAAGCTTCACCCATCCCCAGTGCCTGGGATCGGCCGATCACGGGGCTCAAGGCGGGATCCAAGGGGGATTTTGGCTTGGCTGCGGCGTGGGAGGGAGCAAGGTTCTGCCGCCCCATCGCCACGGGTGCATCAGAGCAACGCGGAGTCAACCATGCCTTGGACGAGGGCAACAACGCAGCTTGGACAGGCAGCTCTTGGCACTGGTGGGGCACAGGGAGCCCACACCAGTGCCGCCTCCACCATGCCCACCTGGAGGCCACCAACAACAAAGCACCAACTCCTTGAAAAGTCACAGTGGGCTCCCTTTTCAGCCGTGTGAGGCTCTGCAAGGCCTCCCTAAATCCCCGCTGGGGATGACACCGTGCATACACCGGGGCTGGCTCTGCCGGTGGGCTCGGCTGGGTGCTGCTGCTGGGACACTCAGCCTGATGGTTCCAGTGGGGCGGCCACGGCGTGCCCCGAGCTGCTCCGGCGCCGGGTGAGCAGGGCCAGCACAGCAGCAGGGCTTTAATGAGCGTTTTAGGCTTCCTGCCACTAGGCACGAGGCTATTGAGATGGCCACAACGCGACCGGAGCTCCGCAGCAGGCAGATTTTATTACACTTATAGATCGTCTAACAGGCTGAGCATCCTGGATTTATTAAATTAGACAAAGGCTCTTGAAAACGACCTCTGCGGGCTCTGTAAAAGGATGGACTGGAGCAGTCACCCATCAAAGGGGAGCAGAAGGTTGTGCTCCTCCATCCGACACGCCCCTGTAAGCAGGAGCGCTTCCCCATCCCCGCCGTCCCCACGGCAGCTCTCTCCTCTCCACGTGCCATCCAAGCAGGAGGCAGGTATCCTTTCTCGGCCACCTGAGCACACCTTTCCCACCTGCAGCCTTCCCGTATCAGCAGCTACTGCTCAGTGAAGCCACTGAAAAACCTCTGGCAGGCTCGGGCTGCGCACCAGGCAACAGAAAAAGCAGGTTTTTACCGTAGGCAAGGGAATGCCATGGTGGTATCGAGCAACACGCATCCTCCTGCACTTCTCAGGCACACCTCATGCCCCAGATCTCACTGCTGCCTGGACTCTTCAGCCAGCCAGAAGCTATCACCCCCTTTCACGGACAGAGGCACAAGCGGTGCTCTGGAGATGCGGCCTTGGCACGTGCCGGTGTGGCCCTGCACCGGCAGCAAACCTGGCTCGTGGTACTGCCAGCAGCCACCCTGTGACAAGGCAAGGAGGGGACAGGACACTTGCCCTGGTGTGCAGCCAGTGACGCAGAAACACCCTCCCGGTTGGATAAATGCCGTGACACTTCCCCTGGCCCCATCACACATTTCCTCACCGTTTGCTTGCGCTTGTTCACCACAGGCACCGACAGCCGGCCCCTGAAATTTGTTTTGCCAGAGGAGCTCCCTGCCACCCCAGGTCACCCTCCCCAAGGAACTGGCTTGGGGAGGTGGCCTTGGCAGATGGGTTAGCAAGCCCCAGGCACGCCTGTCCCTGCATGCTGGGCCCCTGTAGAGCCCTCCTGAGCCTCTCCCAGAAGATAAACCAACATCAGCTCGACTTTAACCAAGGGGAAGGAATTTTCTTCCTTGGGAGAAGTTTGGGGAGGGGGTGAAGCGCAGGGGCTGGGCAGGAGAGTTCAGCCAGGGGCCACTTTTAAGCGGAGTCGGTGTTTACATCCACAGACAGCGAGTCTAAACACCGAGCGAGGCCATGAGCTGGCCACGAGCTGCCTGCGAACTGGCCGCCAGCACCCTCCAGCTCCTCTCCCACCCAGTGCCACCTCAGCGAGCCATGGGCAGCACCCACCCTGGGGGTGCCCAGGCAGCAATTTTGGGGCCACGCATCCCATCCGCAGCCCCATCCCCATGGGCACCCATCCGGGGAGCGTGCTCTGGAGCGGAGCGAGCCCAGCCGGGGCTGCGCGGGAGGCTGGAGCTGGCTCGTCTTGGCCTTATATGGCGATTTTCACGCGCTCTTGCAGCTCCCAGCTGCTCCCCACCCCAAAGGAGGGTCGGGAGCTGGCAGCCAGAGCCTAGCCTGCCTCCTTCCTGTTAACCTCTTTCCTGCTGAACGGCCTCCGAGGGTCCCTGCACGACGGGGACGGCCATATCCTGTCCCGACACAACTGCCCACACCGGGCAGGGAGGGTCAGCAAACCTGGTGGTGGTCACCAAGTGGGTGCAACCTCCCTCGGCGCTGGGGTCCAACCCTCTGGGTCCTCGGCAGCGTCCCCAAATCCTCTCCTTTTGGGGGAGCTTGCACCCGTACACATGCACGCTTCCACATCCAGTGCTGCTGGAGGGAAAGAGGGACAAGAAGATGCAGAAGAACAGCGGAACCGTGACAGGAACAACAGCGAGGTCCCACCGGGATGCGGGTCAAGGGGCCACTCTGAGCTGCCATCCTGGCTCTTTGGGGACCAAAGCAAAAGCCCAGCATTGCACCAGGAGCTTGGAGCAGCCACTCAACCCATATCTCGGTTCTTCGGGGACCAAAGCAAAACCCTAGCGTTGCATGGGCACTTGCCGGCCCCACCACACTGAAGGCACCATCTCGCAGCCCTGCAAACCCAAGAGTTATTCTTTCCTCTTGATCTCCGGGATTTAAATGCATTTAAAATGCAAAATGTCCTCCTCCCCTCCCAGGAGGGGGGTGGGAGGAATACTACACGATAACGAATCCGACCCCATCTGCTCGCAGCTGCCAACGTGGCATCTTCCCTGCTCCCTGACAAGCAGGCACCACAGCTACCCAGCCGAAGGGGAAGCAAATATCTGCAGCATTCAAGCAGGTTGTCATGGTAATCAGCCCGATGGCAAAAGCCCGGCGAGACCACGCGCCGGGATGGTACAGGCGGCGAGGGACGAGGGACCGACGCTTGGTGCAGGGACCACGGCAGGCGAGTTGCCTGGAGAGGGAAACGCAGTCGCTTGGTGGTGGGAAGGAAAGGCGGGCTTCATTTGCATCTTGATATTTGAATTTTAGATTGCACTGTTCCAAATTGGCCTTGTCAACTTTACTCTCCACCCCCTCAGTGTAGGAGACGAGTCCCAGGTGGTCCCTGTACCGCACACTGCCAGGCACACACGTGCTGGCACTCACCACCTCCGTGCACGCCGGCTCCCTCCCCAGGAGCAAAAGGCTTCACCGAAACATCAGAAACCACATCCCCATAGCAGGACCCATAAGGTCACCGGCACACTGACGGTCACAGACACAGCGATCCCAATTTTGGAGACAGCCCAGGAGGTGGAAAGCTCGGATGGAGGCAGGGTGACCACCTCTGCTGGTCAGCCAGCCAAGCCCTGTTCAACCTCAGCTAGACCTGGATTTCTGCTTCATGAGGGTGAGGGAAATGGCCTGAGCATCTGCCCAACAGCCCAGGCTGGCTCCGCGAACCAGTCACACCAGGGCTGAGGCTGCTGCACTGACTCTCCAGAGATCTTTCATTTTTGAGCCTAGAACTGGGTAGAAAAACTGGTGAAAGGGGCAGTGCCCTCACTCAGGATCCTTACAGCCACTACGAAAGGTGTAAAAGACATTTAAGTGAAAAGCACCTCGCACTTTGGTAAAAACCGCAGGAAATGAGCCCAGGGCAAAGCTCACTCACTGCTTGATTTTGGAGCCAGTCTTCTTGCAAAGTGGGAAAACTGCAGTTTATGGGGGCTTCGACGTTATTTACAGCATCAAGTGCTGCTGGAATGATCCCAAGGTCTTCTGTTCAGCACTGCTCTGACCTAAGAGCAACTCCCACCACGGCCAAGGGCCACCCAAGGTGCAGCACGGAGGTGTGCTGCAGAGTGCACAGAAACCGGGCGCTGATTGAGCCGTACAAGGCCACCCTGCTGCATGGGGCACTCAAAATAGCACCGTGCAGAGAGACTCGGGAAGATCAAGACTAGAAATCTGTGAGGAGAGAAGGGGCCGTGGAAGCAGCTGCCGCTTCTGTCTTCTCTGAACTATCAAAGACGAGCACGGCCAAGGCAAGAGCCATCCAAGGAAAGCCAATTAAGTCCATCAAAGCCCTGTACCTCCCTAAGTGCATCCATCTCCCCTCCAGCGCAGAGGGGAAGGAGGGATGGGTCTCCTGGTCTCCAGCTATCCCACCACCTCTCCTGCAAACACACCTGAGCAGAAGAATCAGAGCAGACAGACCAAGCCGTTAGCACATCACAGCCACACGAAGCTGCCTCCAACAGCCATCGTACTGAGCTCTGGATAATGTGAGGTCCTGCATTACGCCGGCCCAGGAAGTGCCATGAACTGCACACAGAGCAAGGTGAAAAACAGCAAGTGCTTCCCACGATAAAAGAGTAAATAAAAAAGGGCAAGACATTTCCTGGTGTTTCAGTAGAGGAAAAAGAAAAGAAAAAACTTACAGTTTCATATGACCTAGAAATTTTCTTTTTTTCCCTGTTACACAAAAATAAAAAGAAGGAAAGCACCACCTCGCAACGGACAAAGTCAACAGAAGTCTCTCAGCAAAGCTCTGTCAAACACTCTCACAAGACATAGGGTTAGACCCACTCAAGCCAACTCCATCCAACCTGTTGACCCAGTCCTGTACCACAAGGCCATGGCTGCAGTTTCTCCCCGGTTTGGCTTCTTTTGGGCTCAGCTGAACTGAAAATTTGATTGGCAGATTTTGCTTTTCAGTGGGTAAAGGCAACTTATTTGTGGTTAATGCTCTTCCCATCCCACTGAGCGTACACAGGTCACCCCGCACCCGCCTGCTCTCCCTTCTGTGGGTGAATAGCAGGCTCTGGTACGTCTGCAGCAAAGCAGACACAGGTTACGTCCCATGCTGCATATCTCCCTCGGGAGCCATGCACTACAGCATCACTGCCATGGTGGGGTTTCCCCCAAGCCCCCACCTTCAACCCCGAGGACTGTCAATACAGCACCTTGCACCAGGGCTCAACGACTGAAAACGAGGTGAGGACAACCCCGGGGAGCAGCAGTACCAGATCCGCTGGAACAATTCTGGGGCAACTCCCACGGGTGCAGATGCTTCAGTGGAAGTTCTTGAATCTGGCCAAATCACCCTGGAAATCTCATTACTCCCCAGCGCTGCTCTTACGAGCTTTCCAGAGCTTCCTGCCGGGCTGGGAATACCACGCAGCTGGGCTCCCAGGGCGTTCAGAGGTCTGCAGCTGGAGATGCAAGGGCCAACCCATCAGAAGAGTTTGGACAACCAAGCAGCAGCCACATCCTGCACCTCACGCCTCACCCCTATAGAAAACCACATACCTGTTCTGCTCTGCGTTGCTCCCAGCAGCTTCCAGACAAGCTTGGACTCTGCAGACCTTCCCAAAAGCCTAAGGTGGCAGCTAGAGAGCGTTTTCCAACCTTTGACCATTAGCCATCCCACCAAACAGCACGCAATGGGAGACTTTTTGGCCAAGAAAGGCAGTTCCAAGGAGAAAAACTCCTGACAAGCACACACAGCTGTTGCAGGGCAAGAAGACCACCCAGCAACAACTTGACCTGGGCTTTGCTGCCACATGCAAGTTGCGGTGGAGGTGCCAATGGGGACAGCAAAGAGCCGTCCTGGCCAGGCAGGCACCGCCGGGTTCAAAGGCAAGTGGCACCCAGGGGGAAAAGTGCTTTGAGCACCTGCCACAACCAGAGACAAAGGCTGGGAATAACGTACCAGGCTGCCAGAGCCATCCCCGTGTCCCAGGGGAGCAGCATTTTCTCCATAAACCTGCTGCTCCCATCTGGCTCCTGCACTTGCACAGGAGTTCAGGGAGAGGAGCAAGTTCACGGCCGTGAGCCGCTCCTGGGAGCACTCCCTGCAACCCCTCCTTCGGGAGCAGCCGTTCGGCCCCAGCAGAGAGAAACAAGCTGGGGCTGGTACATCCGAGGGGGATGAGCCCAGAGGTTTCTCCATCCCCCATGCCTGGGATGACAGACTTCACTCCCCAGCATCAGCCTGTGCATGGCATTAACTGCCCGTGCAAGCCAAACACCCCCTTCCTCCGCACATCTGCTCTGTCCATAATCCTCGCTGTCCCTCCCCTAACGGGAAAGCAGCCAGGAAAGTGAACCAAAACCCTAATTATATCCCAGTAGCTCCCCAGCGCCCCAGTGATCTGCTGTGACTTTACTGAGGCCGTTGCAGCAGGGCTGACGAAACGATGAGGAACGGGCCAAGGCTGGGCGTGCTCCAAAAACCCACCCTTTCTCCCCAGCCACAGCATCACAACAGCAGAAATCTCGTGCAAGCTCAAGATAGTGCCGGGACGTGTCTAAAACCAACCTGTGCTCCCGTCCCCTCCATCTCCTCTCCCTAGGGACCTTGTCACCCACGGCAAAGGAAACGCTGCATCACTGTACGGGGACCGAGCGGAGCGCGGTGACAACCGTGAGCTGCAGCAAGGGAGCAGCCCATGGCCCCACTGCGGGTTCCCAGGTCACCGTTTGACCACAGAACCACGGAGAGCCACAGCTACGGCACCTGGAGCCACGGCACCTGTGGCACGGGGCATGCAAGAGCAGGGAACCCCTGGGATCGCATCCCTGCAGCCCCACAGCGAAGGGTGCAGCGGAGACGTGGCATGGCCCTGGGGTGTGTGCAAGGAAAACACCGGGAAAAAAACCCTCCCTGGTAGGTGAGAGCCTTCCCCAGCTCTCCCCAGCCCCTGGAGCAGCCCAAGCCCCACACGCAGCACCTCTGCCCCAGGGACCTGCTCTCCCTTAAAAGCAGAAGAGGTCGCAGAGGAGCCGTGCCGCCCGCGGCGGGTGGCAGGGTGCAAGCCGTGTTAATGCAGACAGACAAATCAGCTCCTGGATCCCGCGGGAAGGAGGTGAAGGGTAACGTTGAGTTGCTGCGCACGTGATTTACCTACGGTAATTTCAACTTTCAGCGAGACTGACTGGCTGTTCTGTCTTGTTGCCTACTTGCAGTCAGACTTCAGTAACTGCAGGGATGAATCTCTTCCGCAGCTTTGAAGGGACGGGGCAAAATAAAAAGGTCTTTAAAAACACATACTAGCAAAAGCACATTCACACGCCGCTACCTGGTCCAGCATGAGGGACAAGCGGTATTTTGCTGGCATTTTTTTTTTCTACCTTATATGTCTTACAGCCCACGATAACTCAATGAGCAAGACCAATAATAAAACCTGCCTGGGAATTCTCATTTTTCACCAGAAATGCCTCAAAACAGCACAGACAAAAGGTAGAAGTCTTCTGCAAAAAAACCCCTGCACTCAGTAACCCTGAGAAAAGCTGTTTACAAAACCACACTGAAGACCTCGGCTTGTCTCCACGCAAGTTTTAACCTGACAATGTCCCTTTTACAGACTCCAAACCTGATGAATAATGCATGTCTGGGATAAACCAGAAATATAATATTCACTAATGCTTACCGTAACAGAGAAACAAGGACTGCAAATAAGTAATTTATTAACCCTGAACCGTGTTGCTGCTTGAACAGAGTGCACACCTCCACTTTCAGCCCCAAAAACACCAACGGAAAGTTTGCTCTTGAGCCATGGCAAGAGCATGCCAAGGGCTGGCTGAGACCCACCCCCCCTGCTCCTCATCACACCACCAGCACAAACATGCCTCGTCCTGGACTCTGCGAGATGCTGATGGCGGGGGGGGAAACCAACCCCCAAGAGCAAAGCTGCCACCCTCCTTCCTCCTCCTCCTCCTCCTGGGGGGGGCCGCAGCCGCCCCTTCTCCGCCGGGAGGAGGGCGGCGGTGGGAAGCCCACAACCCCACGCTCGCTCGAGGCTCCATCCTCTTTCTCAGGCATTCCAAAATTTGGCCGGAGCCTCTTTTCGCAGCACCCCCGCCTCTATGGCTGGACGCCTGCCTAATTGCGTATTTATTTATTTCTGCATTTTCCCAGCTCCCCGCACACACTGGCACGGGGCGGAGGAGGGGGGGGGGGAAGTTGAGGCTGGCTCCCAAGGCAGACCCAAAAAAAACCTGGAGGGGTGGGTGTGCAGCTCCCCTCATTCCCCAGAGGCCAGGAGGAAGCTGGGAAGTGCGGGGCTGGCCGGGAACAGGGGTGGGAATTGGGGGGGCAGGAAGGGGGGACGCCGGCGGCATCGCCCACCCCCTTTGCTTTGTGCACGCGCTGGGGGAAATTAAAAATAGCTGCGTCCAGAGAGTGGCTGCAAGCACCACAAAGAGCGTGTTGAGCAGAGGCAGCTGCAAGCTATTTGCTGCCCCTGGTAATCAGCATCTCAGCTTGCAGAGCCCCCCCGCCTGCCCCGGGCCCCCCCCCAGCCCCTTCCTCCCCTGCCAGAAGCCGCCACTGCCTTTCTCCAACCCACATATGTCATGTCAACAATCCCTGAATACGGGACCTCTGCCGGGGGAAAAAAAACGGGGAGGGCGCTTTGATTTTTGGAGCAGCTTTGTTGCCTTGTTCCATTCACGTCCTCATCCTCCTCTCTTGAGCTGTCACCAAGGGTTTTGCAGCACCAAATCCCAGCGGGCGAGGCCAGGATACCGGGCAGAGATGGGACCCTCGGCGGGAACAGGGATGTGCCAGCCACCGGGATGCCGCTTCTTCTAGGGATTCCTTTACACAGGAGGAAGAGGGGTGCTATCGCCCAGCATTACCCAAGCTGTGACCCACAGCCCACTGGTGGTCCTCACCAACCTCAGCTGGTGGCCTGCGACAGGGCTGGAAAGAATTAAAACCAACCCCGTCCCCACCACCACACAGGCACGGGGCCGCCACGCAGGCAGCTCGCTTCACTCCCCCCTCTTCGGCACCAAGGAACAGCGGGGCGAAAAAAATTGTGGGTTTGTTGGTTCCTTGGGTGGGTTGGTCGTTGGTGTATCTGAGGATGGGCACGGCCACCCAGGGACCGGGGGATGCTTGGGAGCCCAGCGCTGCTCTGGCTTGTGGAGAGCTGGGATCAGGCATCCACTGAAGGCACCCATCGCTGCAGCCCCTTCCTCATCTGCCTGCGGGGGCTACAGCAGAGCTCCCAGTGCCTTCAGGTCAACCGCTCCACCAGAAAATTAAAAAAAAAAAAGGAAAAAAAGGAAAAAAAAAGCAACTGCCCATAGTAAATACCAGTACGACCATCTGTCACTCGCCACTGCGGTATTCGGGGCCGTTGCTGGAGTGCTGTGTTTTGTGAAGACATTTACGGGGCGGTGGGACACAGAGGAAAGGCAGGTCCGAGGCCCCCGCACAAGGCGGAGGGTGGGAACAGCAGCCAGGGCCCAAAGGGGAATCGTGAGGGAATCGTGTGCTCAGCAATTAGCTGTGCCATCTCACTACAGCTCTGACATCTTCGCTGCTAAATGCAGTTAGAGGCGGGTTTGATTTGTGCATTAACGTTTTGCAGCGGATCACGATTTTTCCTTCGCCGAAAGCCTTGCAGCCAGGCTGGAGGGCCATGGGTATGGAGCCCAGGTTTTCCAGAAGTCACAAAGAAGAAACTCCAGCTGCTGCAAGCGCCTGTATCACTCTGCCTCCCATAAACTACATCAATGCAATTTAAAATCCAGCTCGTTTCCCCTCACTGCTCTTGCACACGTCTTCTACACAAACGTTTTTGCTAGGTCTCAAGAGATGGAGGAGAAGGGAAAAAGCAGAAAGGATAGAGCCACTTGAACCTGTTCTCATTGCTCAGCGTAAGAGCAATTCCAGCTTTGCAGCTCGCCCTGCAGAAGACAATAGGGGCTGTGTTGTTTCCAGGAAGGAAGCACCTGGGCCAGGTCATCAAAGCTGCTCGTTCACTAGGAGGTCGCTGGCTGTATCGAGCTCTCCCAACTCCGCTTTCATCCTCTTGCCTTCCGTTAACTCCCAAACCTCCCACCAAGAACTGCTTCACACTGAGACCTCTTCCAAGTGGGTCCTGCAGGCACCCAATGCCCTTCTCAGGGGGGCTTGGACATGGATGTCAGCCATCCTCCATCCACACTTGAGAAGAGAAACAGCCAGCTTGATCCACCTAAGCTCACAGTAAACCCAGGCACTTTTGGGGCCCCACCAATGGTCCCTGGCCACGGATCCAGCCCTGGAGGAGCGCCTCCCTGTTCTCTCAGCCACCGCAAACCGCCCTTCTGCAGCTCAGCAGTTTTACCTCCCCAAATACCACACTAAACCAAAGTAAAAGAGGTAAAATAGAAGAGGGTAGAGTAGGAAACCAATCATAGAGGTGCCCACAGGTGCCGTGACAGCAGGACCCACCTTCAGCAGCAACTGGGGCCAGACACTTCGAGCAGACAGAAAAGGGAAGACACGAACCCTCCTGAAGCCACGGCTATGAGATACTCACACCCAGCTCCAGTAAACAAACTGACACTAGATCAGCATCAAGCAAGACATTAATATTAGAAAGACCACGAATTAATACCTGCGTATCCTCCCAAACCCTTCAAAGCTGCTTGGTCCTGGCATCAGTGACGTCCTGGGGAACAAGTTCCCAGGGCTCCCTGTAGGTTCATGGATTTTTTTTTCCCCCCAAAAGCAGTATTGAAAATTAAACACAACAAATCCATCAAAGACTTCCAAGCTCTGTTGGGTAACCACCAGGACTTGTGCTGTCTCTGCACCTCCCTAGAGCAATCACAAGGATGTGCTTTGTCCTCTCTCCCCTTGCACCGTGACTTCAGGCAACCCTCTCCTGCCCAGCTCTCCTGGAGCAGAAAGGATCACTGCTGCCCAATTATTCCCAACATTTTCTTATTTTTACTGCATCATCTTTGAGATATGCACTGAACATCCTAGGTGAAACCTCCCCACAGATCATCTTCCACCCTGCTCCCCACCAAACCAGTTATTTCTCTGGCTTGGTTGCCCACCACTGCCCATCACTCCCATCCCAGCCGGCTCACATCCTGCATCATTTCCCATCCACACCATGGCCATGAATCCAGGAGCTCCTGGATGAAGCCATTTTCCCCCATGTTGCTTAAACTGGTGGGACTGGCAGGGCACTATCACCAGCATTCATCAACGTGACACACCACCTCTGGACCGTTGCAGGATGTGGCCATGCAAGGGGCTGCTTTCCCCATCCATTGGGATTGAATTGAAAACCAGAGGAGCTGGGAAGAAACTCCTCCCGCTCCAAGTCAGACCCACAACCTGGAAAAGATCTGGGGTGGGGGGTCCCTGCTGCTGTCCGAGCCTCGCACAGCCGCTCCCCTCCAGCCTTTCTCTTTCAGCTTGCTTTAAATTTGAAACACGCTTCAATCCAAGCCAAAAGCTTTTTATGCTAAACAGAAACTGAAAGTTTTGGAGATCTGGCAAACAGAGGCACGGGCAAAATTGTGTCCGTGGGGGGAAACACCAAGGACAAGGTGAACAGGGGCCTATAAAGCCTGGTGCTCCCACAGAGGAGGGGGCAGGGAGAGCTTGGAAACACTTAAATGGTGAAACGTGTGGAAAAGTAAGGACAGAGAGGCCAGGATGTTTAAGGTTTGTTTTTAATCCCTGCCAATGAATTTCCATCCCGTGCCAAGACTGAAGTAAACTGCTTTGATCTGCAAAGGAGGAAAAAACCACATGCACGGATTCTTAGCTGCTTACAACAATATAGATGACCAAAGAGGGAACTACGATGAAAATTAACACAGCGCAGCTCTGCTGACAGTGACGTTTTAAAATGCCCCTTTCTTACAAATAAAGGGAATTTTGGACGTGGGGTTGATTAGGAAAAAATAATTACACACATCTGCACATTACAGCACTGGCAGGCACACATCCCTCCCTCCCTCCAACGCCCTACCAGCAGCCACCAACACTTCCACCGCTCTCCTTTTTCACCCATTGATCAATTCCTCAGGTTTCCGCAGCCTGGGGCCGTGCGGGGCTCCAGATGTGACCCGGCAGCCCCCTGCGCGGTGCCAGACCTCCCACCTCTGAGCTGGCCTCTCTTCTTCTATTTATACACCCAGCCCAGGGGTCCCAGTGCTCCCCTAACCATTGCCAGATGCCAGGCTGGCCTCGCTCTTCAACCCACCCTGGTCCCATCAGCTTCTGGCTCCCTCCTGACCTCCCCCCTCAGCTATTACAGGCTGGAGCAGGGATGTTTGCTCCATCACACGGAGGTTAATGCTATCACAATCCACCCGAGTTCCCAACTTAGGAGCAGGACCACCATGCTGCAAGCCCAGGAAGGGTCTGCAATGCTGCTGTGGAGGATGCAACCACCCAACCCCAGATGCATGAGCCAACGCTGGCATGGAGGCGGCCGAGTGCTGGTTTAAGCATCCTCTTAGACCCGGCCCAACCGGTGGTCTTAACGTCTCCCCCTCGCTTTTAGAAAGCAACTTGACTCCAGCAAAAAAGGGGTAACGCAACGGCAGGACTCAGCCCATCCTCACGCTCTGCCCCACCACACTGTCAGGCACCAAAGACGGAGCGAGGCCAGTTTGTTGGGAGAAGGACACGTCGCCTAGAGATGCTCCTCCTGATCTCCCATGAGGGAGCTGGGAAAGTCCATCCAGAAGATGCTCTCACCTTAGCGTTCGTTACCCACAACACCAGCATGTCTGAGATGTTCCCAGATGATTCTGAATTTTGTCCTGCTTTCAAACCAGCATATCCACAAAGAAAAAACACCAAAATTAATAGTCTCAGGTGGTCCACTGAAAGAAGGCCGGTGTGATGGAAAAATACATCCAGGGAGGATGCAGCTCTTGCTGGTGGCAAAGCACTGGCACAAATGCCAACCTAGGATAAATCCCAGCCCAAGGGAAGCGGGAGAGGAGTAAACTGAGGCACCGAGACCAGGCCTGGCCCACGGACACGAAATGAGTCATCAAGAAACTGGGCTGCAGATCCAGACCCTCTTCTCCGACCTGCCCTAGCCAGGGGCTGGATCTGTCCCCAGGCAGTGCTGAGGCCATTGCCCACCCACAGGTCCAGGGAGGGATGGGACAGCACTCTCCATCCCTGCAAAACCCCTCCTGGGCACCCACTGCCTCTCCGCTACGTTCCCACGCAGCAAGGCTCTATTTATAGAGACCTCGGCCACTAATTATAGATCACAGCCACGAAAACAGAAGGAGGCAAATTCTCTGCACTTGCCACTCTCTGGCTCCATCCCCTTACCCTGGCACTATTTTTTGCGGCAACTCCCACACCTCAATCAAAACCTCCCAAACCGCCTCAGCACCGCAGTGTCGGGCCGCTCTCCCAGTGCAGCGGCAGCAGTGGTTTCGCTGGGGACCACAGGGTGTTTCACCAGGAGGACTGAGACCTTGCACAGTGTAAGGCAACACAAGAAGGTGCAGCTGCCAGCACCAGTTTGGGCACCACCACATGGACAGAGCATGCCAGGATGAGCTGCCAGGCAGGCAGCAGCCCGAGGAGGTTTTACTCACTGTCCTGTCACCGGGTCCCCCTCCGTCCCCTCGAATGACTGAGAACAACCGCTCCCAGCCCAGGCAGGGCTGTTTCCCCACGGGCTGAGGACTTGATCCTCTCTAGTTTCAAATATCCTGAAGTAGCAAAGGTCTAAGCTCTTTGGGTGACTCTTCCACCTCCAAAACAAGCCTCTGGATTCACTTGGCTTGGCTTCGTTTTTTTGGCAGGCTGTAGTCCCACATCGGTGCAAGGGGGAATCAGGGAACGTATCTCTTGGGAAAACCAAGGAAGCGCCACAGGACTGGGGAACAATACTGGAACAAACATTCTCAGACACTCACAATGCAGCAGTTCATCCCCAAGGCTGTCCCCGACTCCCTGTCACCCTCTTTCCTGTCTTCCCTCAACTCAACGTCAGAGCAGTTTTGCCATCCTCCAGCTGCTGCAGCTGTCAACCCCGGGTCACCATCCAGCCCAGCACGGAGGTTTATCAAACACCAAGAGCAAGCCAGCACCGAGGGCTAATCACGGTGGCTCAGCACGGGAAGGCAACCCCAAGCAATGGCACAACCTCCACATCCACCCGTGGCTGGGAGGGAGGGATTTCTGCACGTCTGAGCAGGCTCGGCTTAGCCAGGGCTCAGCAGAGCTGGGAACAGCCACCGGCATGCTCCCCGCAGAGGGGCAGGGGATGCACTCTGCTTGGCATTCCCAGCAGCCAGGCAGGCTCTGGGTGCCGGCACAGGGAATGGCACCCAGGATGAAAGAGGAAGACCTCGGGGAGCAAGTCTGCCAGCTCAGCCTGGGTCCAAGGGGATGGAGGTCCACAGCCTGTGCATGTCCTCCCCATCACAGAACTGGTTTGAGTTTTCAGAATGAAAATATGTCAGAGAAAAGACAGATGGATGGAAGGATGGACATACAGAAAGAAGGCAGCTGAGCAGGAGCAGACTCGGGATCACCTCAGGGACACCCGTGGGCAGGTCTCAGGAGGGAGCTGGACGCCAGTGGGGTAGCTGGTGCCCACTTGTCCCACCTTCTGCTAAGCGATTTCCTTGCCCAAAATGCTCCAATCCAACACCAAACTTGACCCAGCCCATGGCAAAAGGCTCGTGTGCCCAAGGCTGCACTGTCCCATGGCCTCTGTGTACTGCAGCGCCAACATCTTTGAGGATCCCCTGAGGTGTCCCCAGCTCGTGGCTGGGCTTCAAGCCCCGACTCCACACCCTGCTGCTCTTCAACCCACCAGGAGCGAGGAGCAGAGTCTCCCTGGCCAGGCATGGGAGCATCTCTGCTGCCATCACCAGCCCAGGGCTCCCCTCCTGAGCCCACCCCTCCCTCCCCTCCTGTTTTTAATAGGAGCAGAAATTGCCAAACCCACAAAATTAACGTCTAAAAGGTTCAAGGCAGAGCAATTCAACCCCCACTTGCAACTGCCTGGGAGGTCTCCGGCCAGCTGCCACCCACCTCCCGGCACGCTGCGGAGGCTGCCTCCGCACCAAGGCCCCCACGGGACTCCTACCTGCCTCCTGGGCGGGTAGGGTGGGGTGTGGGTGCGTGCAACTGGGGCATACTGGGGGTAGATCATCACTGCATCGTCTGCAAAGTGGATCCACCACGGAAAAACCAGTGTCCCCACTGTGCGTGGGAGAGGCACCTCCTGGACGAGGCCCCAGCCCCGTTACTCCTCCCTGGCCCGGAGCGGTGATGGGGACACGGCAAGGAGCCAGCACAGCCAGAGGGGTGGAGAGCTGCAGGCAGGGAGCAGGCGAGAACCTTGGCGGAGAAACCAGTGTCCCCCCGCAACCCCAGCCAGCAATGCCCAAGGTGTGGTGGGCACAGGGCTGGGTACCCACATCCCCCACGAGGATGTGCCTGCTGACAGCCTGACCTGAGTGCCACCAGTCCCCTCCAGTGACCCCCACCACTCAGCCATCACAGCCTGATGCTGTGGGATGGTGGCAGCGGGTCCCAAACCCACTGGAGCTGTGGTACCCTCTGAGCCATGCTCTGGCCCTGCCCAGGCAGGAAAGCTTCACCACAGTTGAGCCTCAATGTGCTCCGCACGCTGCACCCAGCTACTTCGTCCCTCCTCGTGCAGACCAGCCGAGGTCTGAGGGCCAACACCTGCAGGGACACTTGGTTCTGGCGTAAGGGGGCTTGCTGTGAGCTGGGGATACTGGGATCAGGGTCCTGCTGGAATGGAAACCTGCGTTGTGACAGGTTACCCCCAGGGACCGGCAGAGAAGCTGTGCAGGAGTGACCTGACCCGCTCTGAACGCAGGGAGTGAGCCCGGCCCTGCCACGGGGGACGGGGTGAGGGCAGGGCTGTGCAGGGGCATCGCAGGCTGCTGGTGAGGGGACCCCGGTGCCAGCAGCCGAGCTACACCGGCAACCCATGCAGAGGGGTCAGGCGTTGGCAGTTTGGCAGAAAACCAAACTTCCCCCAAGGTCAAGCAGAGGACATGCCACAGGACATGTTCCCACGCATGTGGAAGAAGACAGCGCCCGTCTGTCCTTCCTCAGCACCTCTGCCTTGCTCCTGCATGGGCTGAACAGTAACAAAAACCCTCATTTCCTCCCGCCCAGGGGCTTTTCCTCTTGCCCCAGCCTGGCCAGCACGACAGGGGATGCTTTGCCATGGGCTGGAAGGGGCCAGGGGAGGCCATGCCCAACTACGGCCAGGGAACACCTTTAGCAGAGCTGGTGAAAACAGCAGCGTGGCTCCCACACAGCGACGTGCTCTGGAGAAAGGTCAGGAGGGTATTTTTACATGATGTGTCAGACCCTGAGGAGGAGGAGGAGGAGGGAGCCACAACCATCTCCTCCATCTATGGCTATGGGGAGGCTCCGGATCGAGCCCTCCTGCCCTCCTCCAGTGGGACCCATCTCACCACAAAGGGCTGGAGGGGCAGCAAGTCCTGGTGCTCCATCCCAGCGGTGCTCTGCTGAGTCGGAGCCATCCCGCCCAGCAGGGCACGCAGGGCTGGAGGGGTGCAGCGACCTGGCAGTGGCAGAGGAGGGGATCCAGTGTGGAGAGATGCCAGCACAGTGGTACATCACACTGCCTGGGACACTGACCCACACTGCACATGACCACTCTCCCTTTTTGTCTAGTTTTTTTCCCCCCACTTTTTCCCTTCTCAAGGGGGAAAAAGCCCAAGAGGAACCTGGAGAATGCTGCCCCTGTCCTCTGTGTGCTCTCTGGCAATGGTCCCCTATGGTGCCATGAGGCACAGGGCTGGGACGCTGTCCGTCTGCTGCTGCCCAGATGCAGCAGTACCTGGGGCAGGTCAACCTCCTCAGGATGCAAAGCAGCAAAAAAAATATTAAAAACTGTATTTCCTAACATCCTTGCACCTCTACCTCGGAATGGGGCATCTCCAGCCAGCCACACACCACTCTCCTGTCAGCACAGGACATGAAACACACCAGCCCAGGGTGGAGCCAGGTTGCTGAGACACTAAAAACATATTAAAAACCCCCACTGCTTCTATCAGAGACATGTAAATTATTTAGGGCACTTGGATCAACCCCAAGAAAAAATACAAACAAACAAGGCATGAAATTCGAGCAAAGCTTGCTGTGCTGCCATGCCTCACCACCCCACGGTGCCCTCGCAGGAGGACCAAGGCACACCGACCTCGCAGGGAGCCTCCCCGCTGCAGACGCAGGTCCCCACGTGCCCCCCGCACGTCCCTGCCCCACGGGGGCACATACGCTGCCACGCATCCTTGGCTTCACGAGCCTCCCACGCAGGCAGATCCCAGCACGTGGGTGCCCACCGTGCCGTGCCGGCACACTCAACCTCGGGCACCCTCCCACGGGCTTGCTGTAGCCGGGAGGGTAAATCAGCAGCCCTGGGTGGTCACGGCAGGGTTGACCCCACTGGGCTCACTGGCCCCACTTCGCAGCACACGGGTTTCCCTTCCTTTCATCTCCCCGCTCTGTTTTACCGCAGGGAGCGGCGCAGGCGGCGTGCCGTGGCTCCGGGACAGACAAGCAGTGGGAAGGTGTTCCAGCTGACCTACTTTCCACAAGCATCACTGGGCAGGGCCTCCTTCCCGAACACTGCCAAAGCGATTCACCGCCACCAAACCCCAGCTGGCACTGAGAAACGGGGCAGAAAGGAGGGGGGGACGACCTTGGGGACCCCCCCAGCACTCCCTGCCAGCGTAGGATCTGTCAGCAACTGACAATCCCACGTCAGGTAGGACCCACACACCTCCAAAACATCCACCATCTTCTGCAAACCATCCACCAAGCCCCCATGCAAACCCAACCTGGCGAACACAACTCCTCACCAGTTTGGCAGAGACCTCCCTATGCCGCGAACCAGAAGCATCACCCCAGGTTCCTCCAAGGGCAGCAGAGGTGGCCCCAGCTGATCCCCCACAGCCTGAACACGGCCGCACACCTCCGCCGGGCAGCACTTACCATCTCGTCGAGGGCGTAGCGCAGCAGCCCGTGCTCGTACAGGATGAAGAACCGACGCTGCCATTTCTGCAAGAGAAGAGAGCGAGGTGGATCACAGCAGTGCCCACCAGCCCACAGGCCTTGCCGGGCACACCGGAGCTGCACACCGCAAAGCCGAGGCAGAGAAAAGGCACCGAAACTCCTTTCGTGGCAGGGGACTCGTGACAACAGGGCACATGCTCAGCTCTCACTGAGCACCAGACCACAGCTGCCAAAAAAGCAGGAGAGACCACCCCCCCCAACACTGTGGGGACCATTCCTAAAGGGTGATGAACGTTGCAGAAGTATTTCTGCTCAGGGTCTCATGCCCCAAACCCACCCGCTCAGGGTGCCGTGGGCTTTACAAAGCAAGGCTCTGCCAGGCCACGTGGCAGCGGGTCTGCTCGCACCAGCCCACGTTGCTCAATGCCAATTTACTGCCTGGCTTTGTGGGCACCCAAGAGGCTGTTTTGGGGTTGCTGCCCCACCCCGCTCCCCTCTGCATTCAGACAGACCACAAGATGTCCAGGTTAAACCATACATGGGACAAAAGTAACCAGAGACAAAAGAGTCCAGCTCCCGGGGTGGAGTGAGGACTTTCCTCCTCCTTTCTCAAAGGACACCCACAAGCCCCGTCACTGCCCTCCAAGAAACCCAAGACCTGCAGGACACCAGAAGAATCCCCCAACTAAGTGCTTCCCTGCCCTCAGCTTCATCCTGCATCACCTATTCCAGCACCCGGTGTCACGTCAGATGTCCCCCAGCAATGCATGAGCTCGATTTGGATGGTGGCTGCACCTCTGAGGGTGGCACTGCCCAGGCGGTCCTGCCTTCCCGGGCACCAGGCTGGCACTGCTGCTTCTGCAGCTGCACAGCAAAACAGACTGGAGAACTGATCTGGCTGGAAAACTGCCTTATTTTTTGCGTGTGCCAGTTTGTTTTCAGCCAAGAGCAAAAACTGGTTGAGCAGGCCGAAATAAAAAAAGGTCCTAGATTCATAGCCCCAGTGCAGCAATTCTTATCTTGCTTTTCTCAACCCTTCGGGCAAAGTCCAAGGTGCTCAGGGACAAGCAAAACTACAGAGGACCCCGTGGACCTCCACAGGCCCCAGCTTAACAGGCAGCTTCTGCTCTGTGGGGGCGACCCAAGCCCTATGTCCCCTTAATGTTGGGGCAGCGAAACCTGCTACTAGCTGCGACTTCAAATAATGACCCATATACCCCAGGCTGAACTCAGAATCCAATTTTTGTTTGCTCGGGGAGAGGCTTTTTTATTACTAGCAGCTCTGAGAGCATTTTGGCTGCGTGACAGAGGGTTCACGGACCATTGCCATCCCTCCCACGCACAAGACAGCCCTGTCCTGGCGGCCTCAGCAGCAAGTTCCTTGGAAGAGCAGCTTAGGCACAGGCTGAGAACCCTTGTCACAAGCCAGCAGTGAAAGGACATCAGCCTGGTCACATCCTTCTGGGTCTTACACCCCCCAGGGCAGGAAAGCGGGGGATGCTCTGACCCTACACAACGCTGCTGTTTCTCCAAGACACGAGCAAAGCCCTTTGGGCAGGAGCCAAGCGTGCCCTGCTCTGTCTGCAGGTCTCTGCTGCCAATGCACTTGACTCCGCAGGGTTACAGCAAAGAGGAATCACCTCTCAGCCCCTTCCTTGCTGCAGGACCTGCCTGGCACACTGTTATCCACATTAGCAGATGGGATGTGGCCTCCCTCCTGGGCTCTGGGCATGCCTATGATGAGCTGCAGAAAATAAAGCAGTTGTTTCCAAGCACCAAAGGGTAACTGGCGCCTTGCTGATGGTCCCAGCACAGCTCAGAGCTGCACAGCCCACACGCTGCCAGCCCGAGAGCCTTCCTATCCGTGTGGCACATGTCAGGCCAACCAGATCCCAACCAGAGCAGCATCAAGGCATCAAAAAGCAACAGCAGCAAGCAATAAAACGGCACGGACTGAGCCTGACCAACACCTGCAGTGCCCCAGGCTGCTGCCTAGCGCAGGAAACCTCACATCCCAGAAAAGCCATTCGAGCCCTGCTGCAGGAAACATCTCCCGGATTCCTGGTTTGCACAAGGGGATGGGCGCATGGAGATGCCTGCGGCACTCCCGGGGCCACAGCCTCCCTGGGCAGGGATAGGCTCTGGCCGCTTCTTCTGCCACCCCCTGCCCGCGGCACAGGGAGAGGGCATCTCTGTTTCACTTACCCGGGAGCGATGGACGGGGTTGTCAAAGTCCGTTCCTTCCGGGGCCAGCAGCAGCCAGCCACCATAAATGGGTTTGGCCTGCAAAGAAACAGCGGAGAAACACATCAGGCGCAGAGCAAACCGGCTCACCGTGGGGGGATTGATGGCCAGGGACCACACGAAACCGCACCAGCCCCCGGCACGAAGGCAGCTGCGGGAGTTCAGGCTTCTGCACGCAGGCAAACTCAGCCCTGCTAGTGCAGGGAATATTATGCTTGATGGCAACCCGTGGTGTTCTACACACTGTGTGCAAACGGGACTGAGATGAGGACTCGGGAGCAGGTAAAACTCCTGCCATAAACACCAAACTCTGCTGCTTCCCGCACGGCATCGTGCCGAGAGCACAAACCTCCCAGGTACTGCCAAGCTGCAGAGTCTGTCCTCACTGACAGCTCTTCCCCTCGCCATCAGCAGCGTGCCTCTACTCCAAAGCAAAAACATACTCCAAAGGAGAGCTCGATGTTTTCCTTTTGTTAATTAAGAGAGGAAAAACTACCCAGCGCTGGCAGTTCTCCAGCTCACAGCCGCTTCCCGTGCCGTACACATCCAACACCCGTTTCCCCGCAGGGGTGGCCCCTACCAGCCCGCTCCTCCCCACCAGCGGCTTCCAGCAGCCCATGGCCGAGCATGCAGGAAGGTCAGAGCCAGGCAGAGGGAAAACAGCTCATTCAGCCGGCTGGGAAGAGAAAGGGAAAGAATACCCGGAAAGAAATGCCTTAGAGCACTGCCGTTTATCAGTGGGGAAAGAAAACATCCAGGCTCTTTCCACCGGTGGTTTGGGCGCAGAAGCAGCCGGCGCAAAGCAGACCCACGCCACGGCGAGCAGTGGGATTGGGATGGGCACCGGGCATGTCCTCTCATGCAAAGTCCTATGGGCACCGCTCCTGCTGCCTGTCAAGCTGCAAAGTATTAGCCAACCCCATTCCTGGCAAGGGTTGGGGCCAAATCCTGGTGCAAGAGTGGTGAGGCATTGCCACATCAGTGAGGCAGCTCCACGGAGGTACCGGGACAGGTGAGGAGGGAGGAAACCCGGGACAAATCCAGCTTCCAGAGCCCCTGGGTTTGGGAATGCTGCTTTCCACCAAGAAACATCTGTGCATGCCCAGCCCGAGCCCAGCCGCACAGTGACAAGGACACACGTTCCCAGCTCCTCCCGAAATGATTTGGTTAATCTTGTTGCTTTCATTCTTTCTTTTTTTTTTTTTTTTTTTCCCTCCTTAAAGCTTAAAACTGTTTCCAATTCAGTACCTCCCCTAGATTCCTCCTGCCAGTTTCTGTGGTTTTGTAATGTTAAAAAAAAAAAAGTTCCCCTCTGGAAAAATCCCTGCAAACAATAGAAGAAACTGCCTATGCACCAAAAACTGTCAAATGCATGAAGCACTGAGTAAGCAAACTGGAAACAAGCCGGAGGAGCCCTTTTACTGTTTATAAAGTGAAAAGAAATAACAAAATCTCTTATCCCCCCCACTCCCAACGTGCCCTATCAGCGCTAGGTGTTGCTCTCCCAGCAGCTGGGAAAACATGATTTGAGAAGACCTTCCTTCCTTCCTTCCCCCCTCTCTTTAAAGGGGATTAAAAACAATGAAAACGGAGTGCTGGGAGTGGGATCCAGTTTTGGTGAGCTGCTTCCCTCCCCTCCCTCCCGGGGGGCCCAGGGCACCCCTGCACCCGCCTGTTCCCAGGACCAGCACGAGCCTCACCCACACCAGGGGCCTTACTGGCACAGAAGGTCACCCCCCCAGCCCTCCCCGGGTTTGACGAGGAGCCCCTCGCCCCCTGCCACCCCAGTCCTGCTCACCTGGGTGCCGCCGCCCTGCTCGCCCGTGGCCCCCATGCCGCCCCCCAGCCGGCGCAGCACCCGCTCTGCGCCCAGCCCCGCGCCGCCCACGCTGCCAGCGCCCGGTGGGGTGAGCCGCGCTCCGCCACTCCCCCGGCGCACCCCGCCCTGCGCCCCCACCCAAAGGCGCCCGTGACGCATCCGTGCCCATGCGAGGGGAGGACTTTGGAGTGGGGGCTCCCACTGCTCCCCGCCACGTCAGGGTGCGGCTGTGGCCACCCCTGTGGCCTGGACAGAGCCGATTGCAACGGCCTCTCCCAAATTTCCCTTCTGTTTTACAGGGGGAAAAGCAAAATGGCAAATAACTAACTAAATGTGACCCACCACAGAGCTGGGAAGTGCCTTCAGCAGGTCCCTGCGGCAGGGAAAGGGGGTCCCCAAACTCCTGTCAGAGGCACTCGCGGTGAGCCCTGAGCAACCGGCTCTGGAGCTTGAGAAGGTATTGCGTGCAGCCTCCACCACCCAGGGAGAAGAAAGAGGATGACAGCAAAGGCGGGACACAGCGTCCCCAACGCTTGGCACTGCCACGCCAAGGCAGCACCCCGAGGAGCCCTCGGTGGCCATGCTATGGGCAGCCGAGCTGCTGACAGGGCTCAGCTCTCCTCTGTCCCCCGATCTTCCCCTCCGTGCCCCAGCACAGCCCCTGGGCACGGCCAGGCGCTCCAGCCAGCAAAGCCCCACAAGTAAAAGATCTCCCCAACAAGCCACAGCACTGCAGCCCTCCCAGCGGGACTGTCCCACGCCACCCCGAGCACCCCACTGCACCCCAGCAGTGTCCAGCCCCACAGAGCCCCCAGCGTGCCAGGCAGCAGGCAAGCCCAAGTGCCACACCAGGGATGAAGTAACCATGAAACCTAAACAGGGGACACCACCACCAGCGTCAGCAGTGAGCAACCTTAACCCAGTATCACAGGCGTGAAGCCCTGCCCTACCTCAGCCTGGCTCACATCCCACAGCAAACATTATTTTGCCCTCAACCACTCCAATTTTGGCTCAACTGGCTGTACATAAAGCAGCGAGCACCTGAAATACATGCCCTTAACATAGAGCATGGCCATTTCTTTACTGGCATCATAAAAAAGCACCAGTGGGCTATACTTATTTCGGCAGAAGCGTCCAATTTCAGATATCGAAACCAAAATAGCTGAAAGGTATGAATTAGAGCCAGCCGGCGTGGGCAGCCCAGTTCCACCTGCCAACAGATGAACACACAGCAATGCTTTTTAAAGCCAAACCAAAACAAGCTACTGCTAAAACCAAGCAAATACCCAGAGAAGTACAAGCCTAAATAAAAGGGATATGAATTAGCGCACAAAGTGTCTGAAATAAACCCATCACACCTGCATTGGAACAGCCCTGCTGAAGCGAGGTTTAAAATAAACCCGCTCGACGTCGCTGTGGGAGGCAGGTCCAGAGGAACGTCACCGCACCAACACGGAGCCGGAGCTTGCACGTCGCTTTGCACCAGCTCACCTTCCTCCGGAGAGCTCAGCAGGAGGAGGAAAATGCGACGCTCGGCACTGAGCAAGAGCTCAGAGCAAAAACTTCCCCTGTCCAAGCAGACCTGTCCAACTTCACGTTACGGGACGGTGCTAGAGCAACCCCAGGGTGCACAGGATGCCTTTGACCACGCAGAGCCCCATCCACCTCCCACGAGTTCCAGTGATGTCCAAAGGGCAGCTCCGGGCGGTTTCCCCGCAGGTAGCGGCCAGACGGGATGCTCGGGCGCTGGGCGGCTTTGCTTTTTATCCAGACAGTGCCTGGCCAAAAGGTGAGCCACAAAACGACATGGAAAGCAGAGTGGAGGGCAGCTGCTGGTAGCGCAATGCATCCACGTCTGGGGTGGGGTGGGGTGGGGCGACGCTCGCAGGGTGGGCAGGAAGCGGAGAGCCGGTTCCTCCGGCACGGCTCGCGGTGACGAAGCCAACCACCCGGCACGACTTCAGCCGGGAGGTGCCGAAGCCGCTGCCTCGTCGCCCTGGGAGAGATCTGCAGGCAGCTCGCCACCCGAAAAAAAGTGATATAGCCACCGCGTCTTCCAGGGCCACCACCGCCTGGGAGGTGCAGCCGGGTTTGGAGCCCCACAGTGCCCGTTTCCGTCCCGTCCCACGGGACCGGCGGAGGCTGACTCAGGCAGAAACGTCCCTGCGTCACCGCTCCGCTTCCTCTGCTTACCTCTGGGAACGCCCAGGTATCCCATCCCGCCTCTGATCCTGCCCGACCCTGCTTAGCTTCAGGACCCGCCACCGGTAGCTGCGCTGCGGGTGCTCCGCAGCCCCTCACCTGCCTCTCGGGTCGCTGCCCCGGCCACTGCATCCATCCCCGTGGCCCACAGGCCCGCGTTGGGTCAAGGGGGAGGACTCTGCCTCCAGCCTAGCGTCCCGGGCCAGCGCTGGCAGCACGGCGGGCGGGAGGAAGCGGAGAAGGAAGCGGCCCCAGCTCCGTTTACACGGAGCTGTCAAGCTGCTGCGCTGACGCTGCCCAGGCACGGACGAACCACCCCAACCCAACCAGCTCCACCAGCGCTGGGAACGCAATTCCCAGCAGACGGGGGACTGGGCTCAGAGGATGTGTGGAGCCACTCAGCACTTCCCAAAACCTAGGGAACTCCTGTGCATCGCCAGGGCTGCAGGGCAGAGGCAGCACGGTCACCGGCTTCCAGTGGGCAGGACGGGTCACGGGAGTGTGACAGCCCAGCGATCGCCGGGTCACGGGGCTGGAGGTGGGCTGTGACACCAACCAGTGTGCCCGCTGGACAGGCTTTCACGCCTGCTGTGTTTGTCAGTGGTACCTTCACCTCGTACCTCACCCATGCACACCAGGCAGCCAAGCAGGGTGCTCGGCAGCACCGAGCAGAGCCGCCCCGTGCCGGCCACACGGCGCCCCGCCGGAGCTCGTTGCACAAGGTGGAACAGAAGAGCTCTGCTGACATCCACATCTCCTCTTAGGGTCCAAACTCACAGAACACCCACATCCCCCACGGGAGTGCTGGGATGCCCGGGTGGGCTGGGGATGCCCCCACAGCCAGTCCCCACCCACCCCAACGTGCTCCGAGGGAAGTCTGAATCCATCGCCGGGAGAGACTCCTGGCTCTGAGCGCGTGGCGGGAGGGATAATCTGTTTAGGCTGCCGGCAGACGTAATCAGCCTGTCTCGGGTGGAGGCAGGGCTTGTTTTGTTCAGGCTTGGCAGCTGAGCGGGAAGGGGAAAAAAAAAAATAGACCGTTGCAGCGGAGCTTTAGCCTCTACCTCCAACACTGAATGCAGAGAGCCCTGTGCCTCGGGGAAGCGGTGCTGGGGCTTCCAGCAGCCCCACAAGAACACCATGTCCCCAGCCCGGCCCAGGCTGTGGGTGAACCCGTGGTAACTCCCATCGCACCACCTTTATGGGTTCAGTCCCACTATTCACCAAAGGAGTCTCTCCGAAAGCAACGACAGCAGCGCCTGCTGCTCCTTGCACCCAGGGGAGCACAAGAGGGTCTCAGCTCTCAGTCAGACCCACAGGAGCGGGGACAGCAAGGTCATCGTCCCATGTGCACCAACTCCTAAACCACTCAGGGCTCCCCAGAGGCAGGGACCCGTTTCTGGTACAGCTCAAGGGAAAAGTCACCGCAAACGCTGTGGTTGCAACCCCAAGAGAGGAAATCTGGGCGGTTTCAGCTCCGCTCTGCTCTCGGTTTTGCACACCTTGGAGCCAGAGAGAACATTGCTGATGGATGAGTCGGAGCAGCCATCACCTGGCAGGAATGGAGAAGGTGACATGGTGTTTGGGGAGGGAATGGGTTGCGATACCCAAACAGGCTTTCCAGCCCACAGCACGGCTTCCAGGAATCAAGAGACAGGCACCGCTTAATGTTTTGCGTGCTCCCGGCGGGGAGCCACATGGACTGCTGGAAGCCCGCGACCCCGGCTGACGGGAGGCTCAGCAAACACCACTGTGCAAACCCGTGCTCCGGCGGCAATCCCAAGGGCCGGGGATGTAGCCCAGCCTCGGCGGTTAAGCCGCTTACATCTCGGTTTCCCTGCCCGTACAGTTTTCCCCTCCACTGCCTGTCACCTCACGACACGTGGCAGAGCGGGGTCAAATCCCAGCGCGGTGGGCTGCTGCGCTGCCAGTGGGCATCCACAACCGCTCCCGGTGTGACAAGCACTCTTCATCTCCCAGCCCCACATCCAAGCGGCCGCTTGCTGCCCCTAGGTTCAGCCCAAACCGTGCTTTTTCCAGGCCAAAACCCGGGCAGCTCCTGGGGACAGCCCTGGAGGCAAGGGGACAGCCCCCTCTCCATCCACCTCCTGCTCTCCTGCAAAAACACGTATTTGCACAGCACAGGCATGAGCTGGCTGCTTCCGAAGCTGCAAATCGCCCAGGCCAGGCTTTTTTCCACCACCAACACATCTCACCACGCAGGAAGAGGCCAAACCAGACCGGCCAGACTGGACCCAGGGCACGAGGAGCACAAAGTGCTGCTGCCGCGGGGCGGCTGGCAGGCACCGCGCACGGCACAGCCCACCTGGCACACCGGCAGCCCTGACCCAGCCGCCGGCAAACTCCAAAGAAAGGAGCTGCCTGGGAAGTCTGCTGCGTGGGCAGCAGGAGTGACCGACCGACTGGAGGAACAGGAAGGGGAAAGGTTGAATTCGCCCTTCGTGCAAACAGCCGGTCTTCCTTCTGCAAACACTCCGGCCCTGGCCCTAGCGCTGTGCTCGGGTCCAAGCGCTGCCATGCCTTGGGCAGTCAGAGCAAGAGCTGGAAGAGGCCGGCTGCAGCGTCCACGGGCGAGTTGTCAAGCAGCAGCAAAACAGAAGTGGGAAGGAACGGCCCTCGCAATCCCAGCTCCCCCTCCTCGAGCAGCCCCGAAGCCCAGCGTGCCCCGCAGCGAGCAGGCGTATCTAACCACCTCCCACGATGGGGCTTCCTCAGCGCCTGGGAGAAGCCACAACATCTCTCCGGAGTGCTGGAGAAGGGATTTATCACTTCCTCGGGTGCCAGAGCAGATAAGGTGCGGCGCCATGCAAAAAAACCAGCGGCAAAGAAGCGTGCAAAGGGGACGGTTCTCCAACACCCAAAGGCACCGCCACACCCCTTCCCTTGGTCACGCGAAGAATTAAGCGCGCCCAAAGCCGACCCCTTGCACCCAAGGTGACATCCCTCCCGAGCACCCGCTGCCCTCACTGCCTGCACGCCACTCTCCAAGGGTGGGATGCTGCCCGTGGGGGACAGCCACCATGACCCTGCCCACCCCAGCTCCTCTGGCCGTGCCCCCCAAGTCCCTGCCCACTGCAGCCACCGACAGAGGCGGGTTTGACATTTGCAGAGAATCTCCCCCTGTTCGGTCCTAATAATTAGTCAAGTTACAGGCGGATTTTTGCAGCATGATACAAGCAGCCAGGAGCAGGGAATGCAAGCGCGGGGGCTGCTTTCCAGGAAAAAAGGGAGCTTTCCCTCCCCCAAGGAGCAGGGGGTGGAGGCAAAACTGTGCCCACGACACAATCCCTCACCCTGCCATCCTTAGGACGACACACAGAGCCAGGACAAGACCCCAGCCCAGGGCATCACAGCCCTGTCGATGCAATATCCAGAGCAAAGCCAAGCCTGCGACCCGACGCCGACACTCTCTGGCCTTGGGGCTGCTGGCGGCCAGCTGTTCAGCATCCAGAACAGTAGGAAAGTGATAATGTCCAACGGAGGAGAGATGGAAACAACAACCCTCCCCCCGCTGCTGGGCAGGGGTGTCACAGGCTGGGGTGGGAGGAGGCAGTGGGAAAAGTTTGTGAGCTCCATTTTCTAACTGGGTGGTCCTCTGGGCATCCATGCCATGATCTCAAAGAAAAAGAAAGAAAAAGAAAGACACTGGTAGCTGGAAGGACGTCCTCAAATTCCTCTATCTGTGCCAGTCCCCATGCCCCGAGAGAGTACACGCATGGAGAAAATTAAAAGCAACTGCTTTACACTCTGCTCTTCTTCCAATTCAGGCCAAGTTAACTTTGAGGTTAATTCCCAGCCTGTTCCTGTTGTGGGGGGCTTCATCTTCCTTAGGAACCAAAGGCATGAGCGGGCAGGCACGGCTCGGTATGGGCCAGCCAGCATGGGGAGTAGGGACCCACTCCCACGGCCTCACAGAGCCCTGGCTGGCTTCCTTGGGAAAAGGGTCCCGCTGGCCAGGGCAGCTTCCTCCTGGAAGTGGAAGAGAGTCCCCAGGAATCGTCCATCTTCCCAGGGCAGGCTCCGGAAGGCTGACCTCCACACAAGGTTTGCAAGAGGTTAAAGGGGACCACGCGGTGCCAGCGCAGGCACGCTTTGCCAGGAAAGAGGGAATTCCCATGAAAAGGGAATTTATCCCTTACTGGGAAAGGGGCAGCACAAGGGGAGCTGGCAAGGCGTGGGTGGAGCAGCCAGGACAGTGCCACCAACAGCACTGCGTCTGCTAGGGACCCCGGGCCAGATCCTGCCATGGCACAGGATCGCAGGGCTCTGAGCACCCACACCCAGAGCTCGGCTTCATCGGAGCAGACCCACAGTAATAGATTTTTCCCAAAAAGGGAGCAGATGTGGTGACTGACCCAGTTTTTCCCATGCCATGCAGGCACCCCAGAAGGTCAAATACAGGTTGGGGGGGGGGGGTGTCAAGGGCACATCACCTCCCACTTGCAGCCCGGGGGGTCAGCGAGTTCCAACGGGTGGCAGGACCACACGTAGCCACCCCAGGTCACACCGATCCCCATTCGGCAGCGCAGCCACGCACAAAAACAACTCGTGAACGCAGCGCTCCCGGGATTAGGGACTTAACGTCCACGCAGCTCTTTGAAGTTGAAAGCGCCAAGTCTGATTATTATTAGAGAGCTCCAGCTCATTAATCCTGATGTTTGGGGCTGGATTTCCTCCTCCCAGCCCCATTCCTAATTCGGTTCCCGAGTACGACAGGAGTCCACTACTACCACTAAATATTTGTGACTCTTCGTAAACACGCACTGGTCTCTGCCCCGAGAAGCTCCAGCACCCCGGAGCACCCCGGGAAGCAGGAGGGGCAGCTCCTAACACCCACACAGGTATTTTTACATAATAAAAATCCAAAAAAGACACGAGTGCGTAAGTGTGAAGTACCTTCACCTTTCCTGCAAGCCAAGTAGAAAGGTCAGATGACTCAAAAGGACATTTCTAGCCTGACTCTAGGTAATCGCCAACACAGTCCCTGTCCATAGCGTGAGCGGGACACGCTGAGCGTGGAGCTCCCACGCTGTGGCGTGGGATCCTCCCTACTCAAACCAAGCAGAAAAAAAAAAAAAAAAAAGGCGAAAAAATGTAGAGCTGTTAAATGAACCGTTATTCCTGGGTGTGCTTCGGAGCGAGCACACCCCCACGCCCAGCCAGGCTCCCCGCTGCAGCACGGAGCCTCCTCCTTTGACAAGGGGCACGAATTCGGAGGGGAGGTGGGCAGGGTGGTGGGGAAGCGCTGGGCCGGCCGCGGCTGGGGGCTCCTCGGCACGGGGGGCTGCGCGGCGGGTGGGTGTGTGCGTGCATCACACGCTACCAGAGCCACCATCTTATCTGGGAAGCGGGATTACTTCGCCCCGGCTTCAAGGGAGAAGCCGAGCAGGATCACATCGTTTTCCCAAGCGGAGCCCCCCACGCGGGGTCTGGATCCGACCATGGGGCTGACCACCGTCCCCCCAGGAGCCGGCCGCGGTGACAGCCCCCTGGAGCCACCCCGAAGGGAACAAAGCGAACGAGGGGCTGCCCGAAACACAGCTCTGGGTCCCCAGGGAGGGTGGCAGGTCCCCCGCAGCCAGGCCAGGCAGGCACTATGGGGGTCAGCGTGCAACGCTTTGAACCACACCCCCCCCCAAAAAATAAAAATAAACAAGCATTGCACCCAGGAGGCAGCAAAACCCCAGGCAGAGCAGTGGGAAGGGGCCAGATAGGAGTGGGGGGCTCTTCCCGAGCCCCCTTCGGGACGGCTCCTTTGTCTGGGCACGGCCACGACGCTCCCCGCCGCCCGCCCCTTCCCGCACACACCACGGCATTTTTTCCAGTTACATTTTTTCCATATTAGCCCTCAGATTTCATTATACACCCCCCCACCCCCCCGCCTCACCGCCCCCCCAGCGAGCGCAGCAATATGTCTGATCTCATTGCCATAATAGGATCGGGAGCAGGGATGTCAGCTCCGGCCCAGAAAGGTGTGGGAGGAGGGTGGGTGGCCCTGCCCCCCACACCCCGACATCACAGACGAGCCCCCGCACCCCAAATGCCAACACCCACCCCCCCCCCCCGTCACAGGAGCGCAGGTCCCTAGGCCTTCCTCAGGCCTGGGAGGAAGAGGAGGAAGAGGAGGAGGAAGGCCCAGCCCTGGCAGCCCCCCAGCCTGCCCACGCTGGGACCTCACCTGGAAGGGGCAGGGGTCACCTTCCTGACCCCCCCAGGGAAAGCGGGGGGCTGTAGGGGGGGCGGGGGCACGTCTGGCATGTCCAGGAGGGGATGTTTTGTACGCAGCCGAGTTTTTCCCAGAACTTTTGGGATCTTCCGATGGAGCCCAGAGGATACCTCCCACCTGCTGCCATGCACCCCGAGATGGGCTAGGAGCACCCCAAGCGCAGGCGCTGGTCCCCAAACGACCTCAGGAAAGGGGTGAGGCCCCAGAGGAGGAGGCACTGGGGTGGCCTAAGGGCACCCGGGGGGGATGCTGGGTGCCCCGTGGGACACTTGGGTATCCGTGGGGTCAGCAGGTACCCATGGGATCCCTGGACACCCCACGGAACGACAGAGCACCCATGGGGCTCCTGAACACCCCACTGGGATTCACGGATACCCGTGGGTCCCTGTGCTATCCGTGGGGTCAGCAGGCACCCCA
Source organism: Leptosomus discolor (assembly GCF_034619465.1). Taxonomy (NCBI): domain Eukaryota; kingdom Metazoa; phylum Chordata; class Aves; order Leptosomiformes; family Leptosomidae; genus Leptosomus; species Leptosomus discolor. Next base: position 3,797,838 of record NC_141404.1, read on the forward strand.
TGGGACCCCACACCACTGCTGACAGCCCCCGCTAGCCATGGGAGCAGCAGGCACCCACGGGGCCCTACGACATCTGTGTGACCAGCAGGCACCCCACGGGACCCTTGGACACCCCATGGGAATCTGTGCTCACCATGGGGCCAGCAGGCACCCATGGGACCCTGTGCTACCCGTGGGACCCTATACTACCCACAGGATCCCAGGTTACTCATGGGGCCACGCGTGGCACCCTACGCTACCCAGTGCGCCCCGAGGTTCCCGTGGGGCCATCAGGCACCCATGGGGCTCTACACCACCCATGGGACCCCGGGGCCAGCAGATACCCCACAGGGACTCAGGGCGCCGTGGGGCCGGACGCGTGTAGGCGGGGAGAGGGCGGGGCCCCGGGGCGTATTTTAGGGGGAAAAACAGTGGGGTTGGGGAGGGGGGGGGGGGGGGGGGTGTGTTGGATGGGGGAAAGGCTCCCACCTGGTTGAGATCCTCGTCGTTGAGCAGGTGGGATTCGCGGGGCTTGAAGCAGTTCTGGCACTTGCTCTTGTTGAAGATGTTGGCCTGGAACTTCCTGCAGGGGTTGTCCTTGGCGGCCATGGCGCGCCCCGCGCCCGCTGCGCGCCCGCTCAGCGCCCCGCGGAGCGCCCGCCCGCCGCCGCGCCCATCGCCGCCCCGCGCCCGCCCTCACCGCGGGCCGCGGCCTCCGCCTGGCGCCTGCGGAGCGCGGCGGGGAGGAGGGGGGGGGGGGGAAGCGTCAAAACAACAAACCCCCAAACCCCGATAAATTAAAAAAAAAAACCCAAACCAAAAACAAACAAAAAAAAAAGAGAGATAAAACGGGGTCGGGAGCAAACTGCCCGGCGGCGGCGGCGCTGCGGCTCAGCGGGGGCGCATGGCCGGGCGGCGCGGCGGAGCGCGCAAGGGCCGCGGTGCCCCCGCCCTGCAGGGCTGGGCTGGGCGGTGCCCGGCGGCGCGGAGGGGTGCGGGGTGGTGCGGAGCGGGTCCCCGCTGGCTCCGGCCCGGCGGTGGGTGCCCGGCGGTGGGTGCCCGGCGCTGCGGCCGCCGCTGACCGACTGCGCCGCCCGCAAAGTTTCCAGCGCCGCGGAGCCAGGCGGAAAAGGAGGCGGGGCCGCGGCGCGGGACGGACGTCCCCGCCTGCCAATGGGGGCGGGTATCCGCCGCTAACAATGGGCCTCGCTGGCCAATGGGATGCAAGGAGAGGGGGAGGGCGTGGCGGGGCCGCCCCGCCCTCGGCCGTGGGGGAGGGGCGGTGTTGCTGACAGCTGGGGGCGGGCTCGGCTCGGCTCGGCTCGGCACGGCTCGGCCCCCGCGGGGGGAGTTGCGTGGGCCCCCCCCCCGCACCCTGCTCTGCTGCGCAGCCTTGCCGTGCACGGCCCCCCCTCACCGTGCACAGGGCCCCCCCCCCCCCGCACCGCGGTCTGACCCCCCCCCCGCACCCCTTGAACTGACACCCCCCCCCCCGCACTGCCCCTCCCGCGTTGTACACCAGACCCCTCGTCTTGCACGGCCCCCCTGCACCACGCACAGACACCACCCCCCCCCCCCCATGCATGAACCCCCTGCACCCCAGCACACAGCCCCCCTGCACCATGCACAGCCCCCCCCCAGGCCACCCAGCAGCGGGGACACACGGTGCAACGTGTGGCGTTTGCACCCCCACAGCCCCCCACACACACACACCCCGGCAGAGGGGGGTGTCCCCCGGTGCAGCCCCCCCCTCCCCCGAGGGGGCGGCCCACCCCACAGCCCCCGAGCTGGAGCCTGGGGTGCCAAACCCCTGCGCTGCCCCCGTTAACCCTGACCCTGTCCCCAGCCTCGGGCACAGCCCTGAACCTGGTTCAGGTTGGCACACGGGGGGGGGGGGTTCATCACCCACTTGGACACCCAAATTCGGCGGGGCGGGTGGCAATGCAGCCTTGTGTCCCTCCTGCAGCTGCGCCGTTCGAGGTATTGGGGACCCACGGGGACCAAGCAGGGACAGGGGTGAGTGCCACCGCCCCAGGGCTGATGGGGAACTCCTGTTTGTCCAGCACACTTTGGTCCGGTGGAAACCAGCAGCACCAGCACGTAAATACTCCTGAGCAGGTGATAAGGACTGTGTGCAAGGGCGTGGGTTTGGCCTCCTGGCTCTGCCCCTGGGGGTGGCTGAGGGACCGACCTGTGACACACACCGGATCTGGTTTTACTCTCCCAGCCCTCATTCTGAACAGAGAAGGGCCAGAGCAGGGACCTCCGCGCCTGTGGAGCATCACCAGGGCAGGAGAGACCTGGGAACACCAGCCCTGGAGGAGAGGAACGGGGCAAGCGTGCCAAGCGACACCTCCAAAATGCACCCCAGCCCAGCACGTCCCACCACGCTCGGATGCCGCGGTGGCACACTGTGTCTCCCGCTCACCCCAATGATCCCCCGCTGGCATGGGACGGGGCCCTGCTCTAAGGAACAGCCACACGGATGGATCTTCCCACGTTTGACCAAGAAAAACCCGTCGGAGAAGAGGTGGTGGCGCGGTCCCCTCGCGCCCGGCACTGCCCCGCCGTTTGATGTGGGGCCCAGCCTCGACGGCCTCGCCGCGCCGGCTCCGTGCTGTCATCCTGGAGTAAATAAAGACCAGCACAATTGCCTGCTTGTTTATTAATTTTCGCTTCATCAAAGGCTGCTTTAATCATCTCTCTCCCTCCTGCCATTGCCACTCGCAGCACGCACCGTGCTGTGGGTTAGGATGGGATGGGGGAGCTGTGGGGCTGACCCCGCTCCCCCACCAGTGGCACCGCTGCAGCCTCACCCAGCCCCACACTGGCTTCCCTGCGTGGCCCCGAGTCCAAGCGATGCTCCCAGAAGGGACATGCAGGCTGAGGGGTGGCCACCAGCCCCCTACGCATCACTGGTTTGGGTGGATTTGCTTGCCTTTCCCTTGATCCTAACGTGGTAAAAGCAGCACAGCCCTTCCCCAGGGAGGGAAGATTTTTCCCTCTGAGATTTACAGACCCTGACGCCCTCGCCATGGGTTCAGGGTTCACCTGGCACATGACTGCAGAACTCCTGCTTTTCAGAGAAGGGAAGGACAATTTTCCCAACCAGCTCTTCTTCCCTCCCTCCATCCCCGATGTTGTTGGATTATTCCCCACCACATCCCTCGGTGAGGACCCCAGAGCATCCCACAGGTCCCAGAGATGCCCAGCATTTTTCTTCCATCAAACAGCCCCTCTGCAACTCCCTAGACACCTCTACCTGCCGTCCTCGTGGTCCCCAGCTCTTCGCCACCTCCTCGGGGCTCCCCACGAGCTGGCAGAGGCACAGCACCCATGGCCAACGTGAGCTCCCCTGCACACAGCTCCCCGAGCGAGGTCGGGATGACCAGGGCACCGCGACTCTGAAAGGGCTTAGGGTGGGGAGCTGGGGGAGAGGGGGACAAGTGTGACTGGTGCGTGTCCCCTCATTGATGAGCACAGAGACGGGGCAGGGACCCCAGAGGCTGGGGGGGTCCCCTCCAAGAACGAAGGGGCTGCTCTTCCCCCAACAAAAGGGCACAGCGCTGGCACAGAGCATGGATCAGGGGCCAGGGCTGGCGTCTCCCACGCCGAGGGCTGTGCCTGTCCCAATACGTGGCCGAGCTGCACCGTGGCTCGAGGCCACGACCTGGCGCCATGCACGGCCCCACCGGAGCCGGCAGCACCTCGCGGGAAGCTGCTGGTGCCGGGGCTGGCTCCAACCTCTCCAAAAATCCAGCCGAACGGGACGAGCCTCTTGGCAAACCTGTCGGGCCGCATTCAGCCGCGCCAGAGCCGGCGTCCGCGTGCCGCCGGCCGCCCGTGTGCCGCGTTCGACGTGTGCAGCCGGCGGAGCCGCCGAAAACTCGCTGCCGATGAGTCTCCCTGCGCGCCCCAGGCCCTGGCACAGCCGTGGCACGGAGGTCCCCCATGTGTGCCGCAGAAGAGGGTGTCCCACCCTGCTGTCCCCCCATCGCCCCTGCTGCGGGGACACATCCAGGGCAGCCGTGTGTAGCAGGTCTCTTCAGCCCAGAGCCAGTCTGGAGCAGTTTTCTCAAACGAGGGCAATTAAAGTAATGGGAAAATGGAAAGTATTCGTCAGGGAGCTGCGGTGGCAGAGGGGGAAGGCGCTGCGGTGAGTCAGCGATCCAAACCGAAGCCCCAGCGCCAGGTAAACAAGCTGCAAACCAGGAGGTGTTAGTCACCGGCTCTGGTTGCACCGGCCCCAGGCTGGGAAGGGCATCGGTGAAACCGTCCTGCTCCGGGAAAGGGTTCGGCAGCACCAAACCCACCGGTGCGAAAAGAGCAGCAGCCGCTCCCCATCGTGGCGTGGAGGTCCTGCCAGGACCATCCGTGGCCTCTGCCCACGAGGACATCACCGGGATGGGGACGTGGTACGTGTGGCCGTTCGAAGCTGCGATGCGGCACGTTTTCCGGCGGGGCTGGGCGTCTGCCGGGGCAGGAGCAGGGCGGCTGGGTGCTCCTGCCAGGTGGCCATCGCTCCCCGCAGGACCTTGGGCAAGTCATTTAATCTCTCTGTGCCGCCACCTCGGTGTCATTACGGTGGAGCCAGACGGTTGGATGCCCAGGGGAGAGGGCAGGATTCATGGTTTAAAGCCAGCCAGCCCTGGGATCCCCACTGGATTGGGACCGAGCGGTGCCTGCAAGGGCTCCCCTCCTCCTGCCCTGCACCGAGCCAAGTCCCAGACGTGGGGGGCTGGATGTGGCCCCTCAAACCACCCAGACTGGCTGTGTGGTGCTCCAGAGCCCCCAGCCCAGCTCTGCCTGGCAGGGGAGTCACTGGTTGGGGGAGGCTTGGATGCCCTTCAAGCCACACTGCTTCTAATAGGGGTGAAACCCACAGGTTGGAAATCTGTATGGGGGCAAAAAACACCCTCATGGATGGAGGGAAAGCCCCTCGGGCTGCCCCAGGTCTCTGTGCTATGCCCCACCTGTGCCAAACTTTCCCATTGGGAAAAATAAAAGGACCCAAATTATCCACTGGAGGAAACCCACAGCACTCAACTGCAGCCCAGAGAGGAGGATGCAACTTCCAGAGGGCTGGAAAAGACCACGAGGATGGTCCAGCGTGTGCACACAGACACACACACGCAGAGAGGCTTGAGCTTGTCCCAGAAGCCGCAGTAAATCATATCCCACCAAGCAGAGATTTCCTCTTGTCCAGAAATGCCAAATGCCTGCACGTTCATACCCTTCTCCTAAAATTGGGCCAACGGTTAATTACGCTCCCGGTCTCGTTATCGGTGACCAGGTTCCATGGCTGCTTCCTGCCACCGGACCTCGCTGTGCTTTAGCAGGGAAAATCCAGCTCTTTTGTTCCCACATGTGCCCCCCTGTCTTTAGGCTGGGCCCTGCCTGTTCGGCGGGGCAGAGCAGATCCCTCACCAACTCCCCTCTCACCGTGAGCCTCAGCATCCCCAATAAAAATATCGTCCCGTGGAAAGTCGGGTCCCTCCAGCTTCCTTCATCGCTAGCCCCCTTGGCCACCGCCCCTGACCTGCCAGCGGCAGCCGTCGGATGTCTGCTCTGCTGACTCCATATAATGCAAGTTTTACAAATGAAAATGTCACACGGCTGTAAATTAAATACTTTGGAGAAACCCATTATAATGCAGCAACACAATTAGCTTTATCAGCCGGCCCAGAGTCATGCCAAAAACCAAAGCCGACTCACTTGACAGGAGCTGCCATCCATGAAACCAAGCTAACGACCTTAATTATATTTTTAGCTTCTAATTTTTGGCTGACACTATCCCCAATTACCCAGCCCATAATTTGCCCAGGGACTGCGATCAGCCTACCTGGTCTGTAATTCCCAGGGTCAGCCCTTTTATCCCTTTTAAATATTAGACTCCCACTGGCTGCCCTCCAGCCCTCTGGAATTTCCCCAGGGGGTTTAGTGTTAAAAATTAACAGCAGAGCTCCTCAGCAGCCTGCAAGCCCCTTCCTGCCAGTGTCCTGCCAGAAACACCTCGTCCAGCGACGTCGGAGGTGGGGACGGGGAGTTGTTCCCACCAGGTTAAAAACGCCGCGTTATCCGATTAGCTGCTCTGGCCACGGGTTGTCCTTTGACTCATCTCCCTTATCTGCCACCCACGCTTTACACCTCAGCGCGCAGCCCCGGTGCTGAAGCCTCCTTTCCCTGCCCCTTCGCTATTTATAGGGTTTTATCCTCGCTTCTGTGCCAGCCCTCGGCCAAGCCGGGTCTTTTCCCATCCGGCTGTCCTTGCTCTCCAGTTGGCTACTGGGTTTGGGGAGCTGGCCCTGAACACAGCCTGGTTTTTTTTGGTAACGCTTTCCTCTCCTGATCTGTGCCGGGTTTTGGCAAGGGGGCTCTTGCAGCATCGCCCTCGACGATGCACATGGGCATCTCTGGAGCCTGGCTCACCCCAGGGCTCGCCCGCAGCCCCCCTGGTGCAGCCGCTGCGAGGGGACAGACCCTGTGGCACAGGGGGGATGCCGCAGCGCCCAGACACCTCCGGGTGCTGAGCATCCTTGGGATGATGCCCTGCTGCAGCCCCGGGGGGTGGTGGTGGGATGGGACCGTGGTGCAAAGGGAGGAATGGAGCAGCTCGGGGTGTACAGGGGCACCTGAACCCCACCTTGTACAAGGGGCTGGTGCAAACGGAGGTGCTGGGGTCCAGGAGCGGGCAAGGAGCCAACCAGGCTGCTGGGGGGGGCAACACCTTCCTTGGCACAGAGACCCTGGCCTGGTTGGGTGAAGGTAGGGTTGGGGTGGCGGGTTGGAGGATGTCCAGGCTGCAAAGAGCACCCAGCACCCAGCGGGGAGCCAGGCTGGGCAAGCCAAGGGTGCCATCTCCTGGGGAGAGACCCAAACAGCCAGGAGCACGGCCGGGGCCCAGCGTGGCATCCAGGAGCAGGATGGACACCCTTGGGATGCAGGAGTGGGGAGCTGGAGCTGCCCCCCACCCAGGCTGCACCCCAGCTCTGCGGTCCTCCAGCCTGCACCATCGCTGCCCTCGGCTCCATGCAGGCAGGGCGAGCAGCCAGGGCTGCTGGAGACGTGGCCACCAGCACGCCGTGGTGGCTCTTCCCAGATGGCCGTGGCGGGGCCGTGGCTCTGCAGCTGCATGCGGGTGCGTGTCCTGCGCAGACACCCGCCGTGCTGCCACGGACCCGGCCGTGCATCTGCCCACACCGAAAAACGGGGCAGCGGCGGCTGTTGGGCACCGGCAACGCCGCGGCTGTGGTCACTTAGCAGCTCTGTGCCCTGCCACGGGGAATCGGTGGCTTTGGCAGGACGGGAGGACAACCAGGCAGTGCCCAGGGGGTGGGCGCCTCCTGACCCCAGCTCATCCGAGAGCACGCGTCCGCAGGGAATCGGGGGGAAAGAAATGAGTCCTCAGCAACCGTGCTCAGAGCCATCTGTGCTCAGCCCAGCCTCGCAGTTGCCAGTTTCGACCCAAAATGACTCCTCTTCCCCTTCCCCCCCGCCGCAGCCCCTTTTTTCAGGTCCCAAAGGGAGCACGTGTGCAAGCAAATGTCTTGGCCAAGGCCCAGCCCTGCCCAAGCACAGGGGCTGCAAAAGGCTGTGGAGGGGCTGGGGTGGGGGGAATATACCCCCCAAAAATCTGCTCAAAGGGAAGGTGAGACATCCCTCAAAAATTCTTGGGGGGATATACCCACACTGTCTGCCTGTTACCTGCAGCTCTCCTTGCAGCAATGCTGCTGGGACAAAAGTCTAGAGGAAAAAAAAGATTTTATTGTCAGGATGAAACTGGGCTCTACCACCCCAAATTGACTGTGGCACCTCTGGAGCCACATGCAGCTGGGCCCTGAAGGGTGCAAAATGATGCAGGGGGGATGCAGAGGGGATGCTGAGCCAGACAGAGCGATGCAGAGGGATACACTGGGAAGCTGCACGGGGAACTGCCGACCGGTGATCTCCCACCAGTGGCACACAGAAAAGGAAGGTTTAACCAACCCCGAACGGGGTGCTGGAGGCTGCTGCCCGATCCCTGCCTGTGTCCCAGAGCCCAGGGACGGCCCCAGGCAGGGGGATGGCAGCTCACGGGGGAGACCATGTTTGGAGGTGCTTAAGAGCCACACATCATCCTCGGTGGCTGTGGGAGGGGAGTGATGCCACTGGGGCCACACAGGGTCAGGCTGCTGGGGCGCATGGCCGAGGAGAAGAAGCCCTGGTCATGGCACACACCGAAAATTTTGAAGACAAAAGTCACACAGCCTGATCTCTGCTCAGCGAGGAGGGACAAACCGCCCCCAAGTGCTTCTCACTTCCCTCTCGAGGGCACACCAGGGTGGAAACTGCAAGTCTCCCGCTGCTATTTAGAGAGGCAGGCAGGTTTCCCCTGCAAAACCCCGAGAGCTGGAGGGCAGGGCTGGGGCTCTCGCTCCAGGGCCACGCTCCACCACGCTCAAGCAGCTCAAGCAATGCCGAAATCATGATTTCCTTTGCTGTCGCCTTCAGCTCTGCAGGCAAACGGGCCGCGGGCTCTGCCGTCTGCCCGGGGCACAGCGCTAGCGGGAACAAGTTGGCACACGGACGGCCACCGCCTGCGGGCAGTCAAAGGTGCATTTTCCCCCCCAAAACCTTACAGGATGCAACCCCCACTCCCAGCCGTGCCTCTGCCTTCCTGCCTCCTCCCAGGACCCTCCACAGGTCTTCCCAAGTGGGAGTCTCAAGCCCAGCAATGAGCCCATCCTTTGCACCAGAGGCGCGTGGGCAGCATCGGTGCTGCAGTGTCCCCGTGGCCATCGTGCGTGTCCTCGCTCCAAGCCCCGTGGTCCATCGGATGGTCCCAACGCTGGTTCCCTCCCTCCCGCAGGAGCTGGGACGTGATGGGCCACATCCAGCCACTGCGGGGCCCAGCAGCCACGAGCTCTCTGCTTTGGGCTTTGTTCCCTGGGAGCAGGTTCAGCTTCCAATGTCCCTGCAAGGGACACAGAGCGTCACACCCTGCAAGCGGCCTTTTGGCTCTCTCAGTTGCAGATCACCATGGTAAGCACGAAGCTGGAGTTTTTGAACTGAACGGAAAAAACCTGACGCTGCCCCGCTGATGTTTATAGAAAGTAACAGGTATTGCTTCTTCCTTCCCCCTTCAGCTGCTTCTGCAGAAAGGTCCCACCGGGCTGAGCTGAGTCACTGTCCCGCCATGCTCCCAGCACCCTTCACCCCTCCCCATGGCACAGCCCTGCCCAGCACCTCTGCAGGAAAGGGGGAGAAATCTCCAGAAATGAATGCACTGCCAGTGGAAAAGGCGGGGGGGGAGGGGGTGGTGGGGGTGGTGGGACGACGACCAGTAACGGCACAGTCTGGCTTTGCCTTCGCTGGACATTCCCTGTGGAGCGTGGCATCACCGGCCAGATCTACCCTGGGGTATGTTGCTGGTTGGAGGCACCAGGTCACAGCCTGCTCCCTCCTGCGCCGGCTGAGCGAGGGCAGACCCTCTCAGCACCACGGTGGGGTCTGAACCCCACCTCTGAGGCAGCCCTGGGGGTGCTGCCGGGCTGCTCCTTCGCGGGTTTGCTGACCAAGCCCGTTCCACTCGCGGGGTGAGGTGAGATCTAAAAATAAATACACAGCTAGACTCTTGAAGGCTGGCAGCAGCGCAGAGGTAGCTCGCTCTGCGAAAACCAAGCCGTGTTATTAACATTCCGTGCACCTCCAGTGCCAGCAGTGAGGGCAGTGCCAAGCCCTGGGCCCACCTGGGACCTCATTGCCCACGGTGCAGCCTTCCTGCAGCCCTCCTGCCCCTGAGACATGGATGCAGTAGAGAAAAGCAGCGTTTAAAGCATCTTATTGGCGCCCACGAGGTGCTCTACATGCCGGGAGCAGGAGACAGGCATGGGCTGACCATCCTGCAGAGAGGGAAAAGGCGGGTGCGCAGAGCGATGCTCGGTCCCGGCTGGAGGCAGGCGAGGGCGGCTGGACCTCGGGGCCGTGTGGCATCAGCGGGACGTTACCAATGGGGCTCTGCTGGCCGTGACACAGAGCCCTGGTGAAGGGGACGTGCTCCTCTCCACCTGCAGCCCCGTGGCAGCGGCATCCCCTGTGGCTGCACGGCCTCTTGCTCTGACATAGCTGCTCCTTCTCGGCAAAGCCTGGGAAAGCAATAACCCACAGGGTTGCCCGCCGGCTCTCCTGACTCAGGGCAGCTGCTCCTCTACGGAGCAAAGCCCCATTCTCTGCAGAAGAGAGCGGCCCGCTGCAGCCAGGCAATGCAAGGGCAAGTGCCACAGGGCCCCCGCCCCTTCAAGCCCCTCTGCAACGTGGCCCAGGACACCCCTCCTTGCACCCGGTGACACACTGCCCCAGAGGGTGCCGCCCTCCCTGGCCCCCCGTGCCCCCTCGGAGAGCCAATGCAATGTGCTGTGTGTGCGGCCGATTTGCATCGAAGGGATAAGGGGAAACCCCAGGAAACACATGGCCCAGGCATTAATCAAATCGATTTCTAATAATAAACCCCCCGAGCAAGGCGAGGGCTCGGGGCTGGAGCTCGCGGCGCAATGGCAGGAGCCCAAGGGGACTAGATGCTGCGGGAGAGTCAAACGTGAGTTACCCCACAGAGGGGCTGCGTGGGGAGATGGGGGTGAGGGGCTTGTCCGTGCCAAGGCTCGGGGCCACGGTGACATTGCCAGATTGCTGGCAGGGAGCAGAGGGGCTCGCCGGACACCCGCTGGAGGAGCAGAGCCACCCCACTGGGCTTCCACTCTGCTCAAGATGGTCAGTGCTGCAGGGCTGGAGGTGAAATGGTGGCTTAAAGCTTTGGACGAGGGGTCCGTAGGGGAGTTTGGGGTGCTGGTCCCTGGTGGGCGCAGAGGGGGAGACGCACCCAGCTCTGCTGGAAAATGTGGGGCTGCCAAGCCTGGCTGCACCCTGCTGGGAGCACCACGTGTACCTCCGGGCTCCCCGGGGAGGGGAGCTCAGCCATCGGGCAGGATTTTTCCTAGACGGGGCCAAACATCTGGCTTGGACCCATCCTCACAGTAGAGCAGCAGTGGGGAAGGAGCTGCCCAGCCTGCAGCCCCCCCCCTGGCTTAGACACAGCCCCAAATCTCTGTTTCCCATCAGTTATCCCATGGGAGACCCCCCACCGTAGCTCAAGGACGGCCAGGCTCATCGCTGTCCCCAGGGCTCACCGCCGTGCCCAGGGCTCGCCGCCATCCCCAGGACTCACTGCCACCCCCAGGGCTCATCGCTGTCCGGGGGGGCGGCTTCTCTTTCTTCTCTTTGGGTACAAAATATCTTCAAAGAGCATCTGAGGAGAGCGCTGGCCTGAGCCTTGCTCTGCCCTGGGGAATATCTTCAGTCAGCTCAATAGAAAGTCATTATTTAATTCCATAGCAACGTTAATTGAACAACCACGACTGTGAGGCCAGCATCCCTGTGCAGAGTGGATCCATCGCTGGGAACGGGAGGGTTTTACACGTGCTGCCCCAGGCAGGAGCCAGTTCAGAGGAGGAAGCCCGTCCTCGGCCCCGCTGCGGGCAACGGCAGGACAGACGGACACGCTAAGTGCCCAACTGCTGCACGCTCCCAAGTGCTAGAGAGAGGCAAGGAGAGCTCCCCATCCGAGTGCAGGGGCTTTTCTCTGGAAAAATCAAAGCCCGGCTTCGCAGAGGCAGCGGTGCAGCCTTCGGGCCCGCGGAGGCCAGCGCCGCGCCGCCGCCTCGGGGAGTTTTCAGCCTTTTGGGCCCCATCGGCAGCGGCATCATCCACCCCGGCAGGAAACAGCTGCGGCTGCCCGGTGCGGCTCCGCAGGGGGATGTGGTTGCCCGCGAGCCCTCTCGGTCATTTCCATCGCGGCTGCCCCCGTGCCGGGTTAGGGCTTCCTGCAGTTGCTCGGTCGCGCTCGCTGCAGAACCTGTGTGGGGCACGGCATGTCATGCCACGCCACGCCACGCCACGCCATGCCACGCCACGCCACACCACGCCAGCAGGTACTGGTGTGGGTCAGCAGGGGCACGGCTGGGTACTGAGACCATCACTCGGATCGTCTCCAGGGCCAAATCCTGCAGCGGGACAGGTGAGACTGCAGAGACGGGCACCAATATTTCAGCTGCTAATACATAAATACTCATTAGCAGGCTAATTCTTAGCATTGTAAGTTGTTGGTTAGATTTTTGTGCCGCTGAGGGCTGCTGCCGGTGCCTCGCTCCTGTACCTTTGGCGTCACATCCAGCCCACGCAGGCACAGGGCACACCGTGGCAGAGGAGGATGGGACGAAGGCCTCCTCGTGGGGACAAGAGCGTGTCCACCTCCAGCCATCCCAGCTGGCGCTGGTTAAACCAGTGCTTAAAGCTCTCACAGAGAGATGTCCCTCCTCCTGCTGCTCGGGGGAGTTTTACACCTCAAAACCAGGTTTCATTATGATGCCAGAACACCAAAGGGAGAGGTCAGAAGTTACACACAAGATGGCACAAACCACCCAGATGTCACAGATGAATTCAGAAGTTTCCAGAACTAAAAATTGTTCCAGAAGACGTTGCCAGTGGTCAGTCTGGTCGTGTTTCTGTTATTTCCAGAAAAGCCTGTAAAGACGGGAGCAGTTCCCACTGCTCTTAGTCCTGCAGGCAGAAGCGTGCAGCCCCAGACCCTCGGAGCGCAGCACAGGGCCACCTACAAGCCAGGGTGGCCTCCGTGCCTGTCCCCTGGGACTGGCACAGGACATGTTCACGTAGGGTGGTAATTTGGAGAGCTTGCTGAGCCTGAAGCAGATTTTGCTGTTCTGCTCTTGCCCAAGCCTAGGACCAGAGAGGGCCGGGGCACAGCCGGGTGTCCCCCTGCGAGGGGTCCCACCCCCAGCAAAGGGACGAGGTGGCTTCAGGGCAGCCCCGTGGTGGCCATCCCATCCCTACTTGCCTTTCATTCTGCAGCCATGGCTGGGACGCATGTTGGGTGGGATGCCATGAACAACTGCACCGATCAGCAGTACTGGGACACCCTCGTCTGCCAGTGCATCCCCTGCAGCCTCGTCTGCGGCCAGCCCACCGTGAGGAGGTGTGCTGCCCTGTGCGGTGAGTGCCGGGCGGCCGGTCACGGGCACCGCGGGGCCATTGCCTGCAGAACCGTCCTTGGACCGAGCAGGCAGCGATGGGGCAAAGCTGGGAGGGGGGGGATCAGGCCCTGGGATGAACCTCAGGGCAGGCACCGAGGCAGTTCAGTTTAACAGCGCTCGGAGCCAAGGACGCTGGGGAACTCGACAGCTTCCCAGCGATGGGCTGGGTCTGGCAACAGCTCAGCACAGACCAGGATCAAGCTGTCCGCATCTCTGTACCGCTCCTTTCCACGGCCGCAGGGAGCCTGCCCAGGGCTGCGCCGACACTCTTCTCCCCCATCGGTGACACCCCACTCTCCAAAGGCAGTGCCTCGAGATACGGCAGGTTCCGGTGATGTGGATAAGGATAAACTGAAGCTGTGGGTTTGCAAGGCTGTGCCGCGAGCCCTGTGCTGGGGCAGGCACTGAGGTGCAGTGACAACAGCTTGGGGAGGAGGAAGAGACCGATGGCCCTTGCACCCAAACCCTGTACACAACCCTGTGCATGGCCCCGTCCCTCCCCAGCGAGCCACGGTCTAGGACTGCTGCACCCTGTCCTCGGGCACGGAGGACCCAGCCCTTGGCTGTGGCTCTGTGCAGTGACAAGTCCCATCTCCCTCGGTGAGGAGATGCCACCCCCAGGGTCCTGAGGCAGTGCTCAGGCAGGTTTTGGTGTGTCCTGAAAAGCCATGCAAGCTCTAAGAGCAGCAACCAGGAGCTCCCTGCCGCAGGTGGGTACAGGTACACGCAGGCTGCACACGCCTGGCTGCGTCCCGTCCCCTCCCTGCGCAGCTGGCAGCAGATGCCTTTCCCCAGTATTCATCACACGGCCAAACACCGCCGCAAATCCCATGGATCTGTCACCTTGCCAGCCCTGGAGAGGTTGTCAACACTTCACGTCAGCGTGCAGGTCTCGCCCTGCACCCGTTGCAGCTGCAACCTTGTTCAGAGCGGCCGCGGGCTCATCCTTGCATGAACCCAGGTGCCAGGGGCGGTGGGATGGCAGCGGTTTGGGAAACGAGGGAGGAGGATGTGCTTAGGACCCCGTGTTTGTCTCCCTCCCCTCCCGCAGAGTCCATGGACTGCAACAGGAGAGCCGGCTTCTACTACGACGAGCTCCTGAAAAAATGCATCAACTGCACCACGATCTGCGGGCAGCACCCGAAGCAATGCGCCCCGTCCTGCGAAGGTAAGGCTGCGTGCGAGGGCAGGCGGAGCGGGGATGTGGGGCAGGACCCTCCAGGGCTGGGCTGGAAGAGGAGCCAGGTTCACAGGACTTGAAGCTGGGAAAAGGGCAGCAAACCCCGGGGGAGGTTGTGTGTTTGTGCGCTGCCGTTTCACTCGGACTGGGGAAAAGCGAAGCGGGGCGCCTGCCTCTCTCCCGTTTTCCCCGTCATACAACCCCATCACACAGTGCGTTTCCCCGTTTGCATGCTGTTTTACAGACCTCTCCTGCGGCTCTCCCAGCCAGGGGCAGGCTCGGCAGTCAAGCTTCCCACCTTGCTGAGCCGCCTCCAGCCCTTGGGGAGGAGGAGCGGGGTGGGGACGGGTTATTTTCCGTGAAATCTGCAAATCCGACATTGGGGTTGACATAATTACTGGGGAAAGGTGAGAACGGGGGGTGGGAAGGGATCTCCTCTGCCTCTCCACGGAAGAGAAACGCAAGCGAGCAGGGGCGCGGTGTACCTGCCGTCAAATTCTTTCCAAGCAGAGCGCACCAGCGCCACGAGCGACACCCTTCCCCTATCAAAAAGTCGATAGCGCAAAGAGGGTTTCTACCCGAGGTGTTTCTAAGCACACCCATCTCTGCCTGGCCCACAGCGGGTGCCTTGGTGGCCACCCCTGCTCCGCCTGCGGCCGTGCTGGAGCAGAAGGCGTGCGCCGAGCAGGAGCCGTGGCTGGTGGTGTACCTGCTGCTGGCGCTCTGCCTCTGCGCCCTCATCTGCTCCCTGCTCCTGGGCTGGACCCACCTGCGGAGGAAGGGAGAGGTGGTCTCCTGCCAAGCCAGCGCTGGGACCTGCCACCGCAGGGAGGATTCCTCCAAAGGTGAGTGCTGGCTGCACTGGGGGGGACTGGGAGAGGATGGAGAGCTTGTGGTGGACAGGATCCTACGTACTGCTGGAGGGGGCAGAAAGCAGAGCCGTCACCGGGGCAGGGAGGAAAAGCAAAGGCAGTGATGTGCAACGCGGTTCGGTCTGAGCCTGGAAGAGGAGCAGGACAGGACCCCTGTGCCCCAATTCTCCACCGTGACCCCCTCCCCAGTCACTCCCTCACAAAGTCACAGGCACAGCTTCCCACCGCCACCCAGGGGCTGGACCTGCACCATCAACCAGCAACTCTCCAGTCTCCATCCAGAGGCCGAGGGGCAGCTGAGCTGTGGGGAGGAGGGGTTGCAAAAAGCCAACCCTCTTCCAAAACGAACCACCTGCCCAGGGAAGACCCAGGGCTTTCGCGGCGATTGCAGCAATTTGGGCTGCTTTGGGGCAAACTGCTGCCTGGCAAGAGCCCTGGTAACACCGGCCACTCGCTCCTTCAAACAGGCGAATGATGCAGCTGCCTCCGCTGAATTATTTTGCAGCATCGAATGCTGAAGTTTTAGCCCTGGAACCAGAGGGGCTGCACAAGTCTTCACGTTAGGGAGAAAAGACAGGGAAAGGACAACAGCAAGTGAACATAGAAAAGATGTTTTTATTCTCCCTCCTCCTCTGCCTTTAAAAATAAAAAGGTCTGTCTACCTATTTCTGTACACACATACATGTTTACACACGTACACCTCCAAGCCAGTCATGCTGGATGTCAAAAATCACAGAAAAAGCCCACGAGCCGCCGTGTGGCTGGGAGTCACTCTCCAGCAGAACTGTAATTCAAGTCATCCCTATCTGCTGTGGTTGAAGGACACGGTGACATTGAACAGTCACTTTTAAGGGAGGCTGCCAGGCTCAGAGAGGTTTACTGTGTGCTTTTTAATGCCTCTAATCTAACCTTGCTTATCAGAGCTCAGGCGACAGAGCAGAGCCCTTCGACAGGTAGCGTCCAGCCCGCAGAGTGTCGTGGGTCCCTTGAAGCGGCCGCGGGCAGGCAGCCTGCCACGCTGCGCTGGCCGGAGCCCTCGCTCCTCGCACAGCGCTGCACCATCGCGTTCGTACGTGCTACAAAAGCAGCGTCGAATGAAAGAACAATTTATGTGTAACGTTATCAATTTTACAACTGCTTTAGTGCTAAACCTCCAGCCTTCCTGTTCAAGGCACTTTCCAATTCCCCCCGCTCGGATCTCACCTCCCAGGGCGGCAGGACTGGGCATGAGCATGTAGGTGAGGCATCACATACAACGCTCAGTGCCGTGGGCTTTATCGAAGTGGTCGGAGGTGGATGTCATCTCCAGTTCCAGGACCAGCTCTTTATAGGCTCTACTGCAGCACTGCAAAGCCTGTTGTGGGTAAAAGGTGCTCCTCAAAACCCTTAAGCTAACGGACATAGTTTATTTGCAGATCGTCTGGTGGAAGCGGGCAGCGTTGGTGATGGATCCACTGGCTGCAAGGTCCCAGAGCCGGTGGAAACCTGTGGCTTCTGCTTCCCTAGCCATGGCTCCGCTGTACAAGAGACCAAATCATGCCACAGCACCTCCCATCACACCTGGGAAAGAGCTGCTCCCTCTCACACCGGGATATGCAGCACGGGAAGCGCCGGGGCCATTCCCGGCCCTGACGATGGCCACTTCAAAATCATATGTTCTCCCTCACAAGAGAAGACACCCATGGTGTGACCACAGCGAATGTTCCTGCATAGGATCAGAAAGGAGGAATGCTCCCTCTGCCCCCAAAACAAAGCTGCTTCACCCTCCGTTTCCAGTGACTGTAACAGCTTCTACCAGGACCAGCGGCCCCGGCACAGTCTTTGCCCAAGGGCTGCGGGCTCCAGGCAGGGCTGTTGGCTTCCACTCAGGAAATTCTCGTTATTCTTGTGCACTCCCCGTGACAGAAGCTGCTCCCCATTCAGCAGTGTCTGCATCCTCCGACTCGACCTCTGCGGGCTCCTCCGGGCACCCCAGTCGTTGGGAGCGATGTCTCAGTGGGGCTTTTCATCCTGGTTCCACCATCAGCGTCACTTTGTCTCTGCAACGGGTGTCAATGCAGAGCCAGGACCAGACTGTGGTGTTCACCGGTCCCCATGGGGAGTACACCTTTCCCTGCTTGAAAACTCTACCGTGCCACACAGCAGAGCTGTAAACATCTCAAACGGGGACTCAGACCCGAGAAGTTACTCATGGAAGGTATAAGGGCCACTGAATGCCACTGCCACACTCTCACGAGTGGCACATTTTCTGACTTTTTCTTTACAGGATAGAATATTTGGTAAGACACAACGTGGAAAGCTCCACTGCCAGCTTTCAACACTGCTTGGGAGGGGAGGACAGGTCACGGGTGATGTCCTTGGGACACGACACGATGCCGTCCGGGAGGAACTAGGACAGGCACCAAAATCCCCGATGGAATTTGGTTTAAATGTGAAAACTCATCCAAGGCTGAGAACTTTCTAAAAGACTGGATTTACGTACTTCTGGTCTGGGTTACTCAAAATAGCTGGTAAAAGCGATGAACCAGCTACAGATACAGCTGCTTGGAGGGAAGATTTTTATCTGACCTGGCTTTGAAAGCTACTGTGGAAAAATATGGGTTTCAACACGTAACTTGAAGTTCTCATTTTCACTAAAGAATGTAGGAATTTTTTGCTTTTACTTCTGGTAGGAGCTCATCCCCTCCACTTTCTCAAACTAGAGCTTCAAACTTGGAAGAATAAATATGAGTCAATACATGCACAGACTCGTGCTGGGGAAGTAGATAGCTGGAGAAAGCATGAGCAGATAGTTATAACAGACTCTGTCCCCTCCATATTATATATGTCTTTAAAACTCAACGTTTTCATATCACTAAAGAAGGCACCACCCGGAGGGTGACCATGACAGAGCCAGTGCCACGAGTGATGTCCAGGCAGAGAGCAGAAAGGCGTTAGGACCACATGAAACCTGTTAGAACTAGAAAGTGTAAGAGATGGTTTAAGGTGAGGACTAAGAGCCCACACGTCGGTCCAACAGCTGGCACGTGGGGCAAAGTTTTGCTGTCTTGAATTGCCCCAGGAACGAACCTGGCAATTCTCTGCCCCGTTGTCCTTGCATACGGCCTTCCGTCTTGTCCCTCCGTCTCGTCCCTCCGTTTAGCAAAGTTCTCATCCCGTGGTAGCACCAGGGATGAGTTTTGTATTGTGCTACGTTTGCATCCGAGGGGAGAAAATAAGCCTTTTCAAAAGAGCAATCTCGTTTTACTCAGATGGGTCTCCTAAACACGATGGGTGAGCCCTGAAGGCCACCACCCCACGGTGCGAGGGGGAGATCAAGGGCTTACCCACGTGCACGGAGAACAAAATGCAGACCCCAGCCACGAGCGAGCCGCTGGCAGGGTACAGCGACAGGGGCAGCCCCCGCTGGCTGCGCCTCCCCCAGACCTCCACCCGCTGAGCCTCTCACACCCCTTCTCAGCACCCACAGCCCGTGGGCCTCCCACCCTTCCTCGGCCTCCTGCACTCTCACCCTCCGTAGCTCCTCTACCTCTCAGCCTGGAGAATCTCTTGGCCTCACGCTCCCTCCTGGCATCTCCTCTCACAGAGCCACCCCTCCCCAGGGCTTCCAGCTCCATAGCATCATCTTCCAGTGCCTGAGCTTCCCTCATTTCCCTCCTGTGGAATCTGCTCCAACGGCCTCTGGTCTCAGGGCATCAGTTCCCGTGGTGTCTGCTCCTGTGGCCTCCTGCCCCCCGGCCTCAGTTCCCACTGTCCCAAACATCACGGCCCCAAATACTACGGCATCACTAGCATCCCTCTAATCCTCCTAAGGTCTTTCAGCCCCAGAAGCCACCTTGGCCTACACGCACGCTCAGCCTCAACTCTTCCTCAGCCTCCCACCCATTTCTGGTCTCAACCCTTGCTCAACCTCAACTGTTCCTTCGACTCCCACCCACGTTTAGCCTCCATCCTTCCCAAGCATTGAATCTTCCTCAGCCTCCCAACCCCTTTGGATCTCCCACCCCCATTTTGTCTTCCCACCCCTGCTGAGCCTCAACTTCTCTTTGGCCTGCATCTTTGCGTAGACTAATCTCTACTTCAGCTTCCCCCAGTCGCTCCGTTTCCATTCCAGCTCCACCTTACTCTTTCCTGCCCTCCCAGTATCTTTTAGCCTCAGCTCTCACTCTGCCTTTCGTCTCCTACACCCTTTAGTCCCCCCAAGACTCTCCACTTGCGTTCTTGTTCAGCCTCCGCTCCTGCTCATCCTCACCCTCCTCTTCTGCCTCCCTCAGCCCTTTGTCCTGCCCCTGTTCTCTGTGAGCCGCCTCTTCGAGCTCCCCCTCGCAAAGCCTCTTGGCCTCTCCTCGCCCACCATTCCTGCTCCCTCTACGGCCTCCCACACCATTATGTCCTTCACTCTCACTGGCCCTCCCACTCGTGCCTGTCCTCCCCACCAACTTGACCTCCACTCAGGCTGGGCCTCGACCTCCCCAGCACCAAAAGCGCTGCCTCTCCTCCTCTTCTTGGTTTCCCCTCCCCACAGCCTCCCCCTCAGCCTCTGCAGGGTGAAGGGGTTTTGCCCTTACCCCGGGGCAGCACCAGCACATCCCCTCTGGCATCAGGGGTGGGAAAGCCCCCAGCCCCGTGCCCACCCCGCTCTGCCCAAGCGCTTCCCAGCAAGGACAGGGGCTCCAGGAGAAGGGAAGAAGGGAAACCCTCAGAAGCAGACATGGTGCCTCGTCACACCGCCCCTTCCCAGCACGGAGCTCCTGCGGGCAGCACTGGGGACGTTCGGCTCTGCAAGTGTCACCCACGGGAACCCCCAGCCACGCTACTTGTGCAAGGAGATTCAGAACCTTATTTAAAAATAGGACAGAAATAAAACATGTGCCATCAGTTTTGCAATTACGGCATCTCTTGAGCATCAAGAGGCATCAATTATTCAAACAAGAAAGCTTTTAGGAAAGCATTTACACCAGCTAGCACCAAAGCTCATCCTGCTCGATGCTGGCAACCAGCAGCTCCTGCTCCAGCTGGCCCAGGCAGAGCCTGTCTTGGGCTGGGGCTGCCACTCCTGTCACAGAAATTGGGGAAAACGCCCATCAAAAGTCAAGTCCTTCCCTCCAGCCCTGAGAGGCAAGAGGGGAGCATTCCTCACCCTCACAGAAGTGCTCTCCCCTCCTTCAGGGGACGCAACTACTGTCATCAGCATGTAAAAGGACAGGTAACATGGAGCAACCTGAACAAAGCAGCAGTGAGAATAACACACAGGGTCCCAGCTACAACCCTTGGATGCTGGAGAACCAAGAGGAACCATGGATTTGGTATCACATTTGCAGCCACTGGCCAACAGCTCTGACGGAGCATACCTGGAGACACCGCTTGGAATATTAGAGGGACAGTGTAAGTATGGGAACAAGCAGTTACAGCCGGGATGAGTTAAACTACGTGGAATTAAGGGCTCTGATTTTGAGCAAGAGCACCCACCTGGGGGCTTAACCACTGCTCAGATTTCTGCTTTTGCTCACGTTTTCATTAGGCACCAGCATCAAGTAAAGCTTTATCTCTAGTCGAGTGGCTGAGGGACAAAAAATATTATACCTAAAGCCACTTTCTGGCTATTTTTGTGCTCCATGTAGAGCCGTTCATTGCTGGTAGATAACAATATATGCTCCACCATGAGCCTGCATCACCACACCAGCCTTTGTTTTCAGTCATTTCTGCAGATTCTTCCTCCCAACAGCCCGAGCTGTGCCGACACAAAACCGTACTCTCAAAACAAACAAGTCAAACCCAAACTGCTCCCCGAATGGAAGCGGGGCAGCAGCTGAAGCCCCGCAGTCAGCCCTCACGGCAGAGGCAGCCTTCCACTCCCCCAGCCCTTCGTCAGCGTCCTGCCTCAGAGCAAGGCGTTTCGTGGTCGGCGTCTTCCCGAAGGCGACGTTGAGAGAGTTCTGCACAGAGAGACCTCCCGGTTGGGCAGGGAATAAAGCCCGTGTGCGAGCTGCTTCTGAAGAGCTGAAGGGTAGGAGAAGGCTGCGTTTGAGAAAAAGCATCGCGAGGGGTAGCGCTGCTCGTACGACAGCGGCTGATCTTCCATTTTTATAGGAGGAGGGAAAAGGCGCTCTCCTCCTTTAGCAACCTGTGCTGATTTACTGGTGCTGGAAATAGAAACGTGCCCGGTAGGATTCCGGGAGAAACACGGGGGGGGAAGAAAAGAACAAGAGCTTTTAACACACCAGGAATTCTGCTTTTGAAACCAGCCACAGAAATCTTCCCCTGAACACCACCCGCGCCGCTGCAGTTGCCCAGAGCACAGCTCTCTCCCTCAGCCTCAGACAGGCGGGGCTGGGCGGGGGGGAGGGAAGGAAATTAAGGCTGATTTACATGGCTGGCCTCGTCCCTAACCAATTTATTTCTAAAGGATTAACAAAGCAGACTGCATTAGCTCTGGTGGCCAAGCGCGTGCTAGTGGAAAACAGAATTCATTTGTTCAGGCTCCAGCATCCAGAAAAGCAGCCAAAGGCTCGGACCCGGGCGGCACAAAGCGGAGGCATCTGCCGCGCGGTGGCACTCCTCCTCCTCCTCCTCCTCCTCCAGCAACAGGACAAGGTGGGGACGCCAACTGCAGCAGCCCTGGGAATACTGAAAGGCTGATGCTTGTCTTCCTCCGCAAGCTTGCTGCATTATTAAAGGGTAGCAGAAAGCGTCGTTAAGCATCTGCACGATACCGTGCCGGATTCGGGGAAGGAGGGGGCCTCCCCCCCCCCCCCTTCCTGCGGGTGCGCCGTTCATCTGCATTTCTCCAGCCATTTTTCATTCGTGACAAGAACGCTCAAGGTTCAATCTTGCAGCACCCAATTACGATTGAGAATGATTTCAAGCGCGACGAGAGGGAAAGGCGGGTTACAAAAACCAGACTACGCTATCGCTTCTGCAGCGATCGGGCTGCCTAGGTAACCCCCACACCGTACGGCGCGTTTTCTGGGTCCGATTTGGTATTCAAGGTGCTTCAATTAGTTGCCCCTTCTTCCTTCCCTGTTGCAAGCATCTCTCGGATGTACAAAACTGCCTTGTGCTCTTCCAGTTTGCGTACAAATCAAATGCAATTCCGCTGCCCTTTTGTTCAGCTGCTCTTGCAAGATGCTCATTGCAAAACCAAACCAACCTGCTTCCCTCATTTTCCACTTATTTCTTCTGTTCATCAGACGGCTTTCCACCTCTGTCTCAGGTTAGACACCTGTAACTCATTTCTAGAGCACAGCATCGAAGGGGTGAGGCCCATCCATGTTTTTAGGAGCGCTGGTGAAGTCAAATCACAGCTGCCTGGATACGTAAGCGGAGCTTAATGACCTTTTTGGCGTGGCTCCGACACCGATTCACGCAGCGCCTAACCCTCACACGGTCCGTAAGGAAGGGAGAACAAAGCTGTTTCTGCTCATTCAGGCTCTGTTCTGAGCGGCTTCTCTCTCGGGCTGCGATTCAATCCACAGCCCAGCCTCCCGAGAGCGAGCCACAGCACACGAGCGGCTACTGCTGGTACCTCGACAAGCCAACGCTGCGATGGCGAGGGGGAAAAGCAGCGAAACCGCGTCGGTGACAAAGCGAGAGCCAAGGGCCGCAAGCTACGGGCACCCCTGCGGAGGCCGTGAGGAGGAGAGGAGTACGTGAGGAGTTAATCCATGTGGGAGGATACAAGGAACCAGTACCAGCCTACAGGAAAATGTGTTGTTTACTCAAAAACCGAGGGCACTGCAGAAGTGCTCAATAGCAGCAGATCTCTCGCTCGATGCTGCCCCCAGCAGCAGCCGTTTCTAACAGATGGTACATTTTTCAACACCGAGGTTCTTTCAAGTGTCACAGATACGCCTTTGGAAGGCAGCAGGGGAAAAAAAAAAAACCAACCAAACCAAAACCAGCAACAACAAAACAAGCAATTTTGAGAAATTCAAACTTATTCACAAGAGTTTAAAAAAAGAACCAAGACCACTCTTACAGTATAAACACGCCAATTCATTCATTTTTACTGATGGTTGCATTTATGAATTTCATTCTCGTGAAAAAAGGGAATAAAAGGAAACAAATTAAGAAAATAGCTATTTATAGAAAACGAAACAAAAAAGGGCTCAAACAGAAAAGAATCTGTGCTGATGCTTTTGATGAGCAGTCCGATGGCATTGAACATTACCTGTGCAAGCAGGCATGCTTGAAAACCTGTCTTAGTACTGTCGCTTCAGTTCCACAATCCAGGATTTCTTTTATGGTTGTCGGAAAAAAAAGAGCCTAATAGTTTCATACTGTATTTATTTAATAACTAAAATTCACAAATAAAAAGATACTTGCAAAGTCCTTTAGTTGCGTCATCCCCTCCTCCGCCACTCTACTGCTTTCAGACCCATATGCATAAAAAATGGGCTTGGATTTTTAATTGTAACTGTTATATGATTGGTCGTTGGAGCTGAAGCACCAAATGGAGAAGATGCTTTATGGAGATGAGGGTATAACCCCTTGCCTTCCCACACACATTTTGGAGGAACGTAGGAGATGTACCAGTGCCCGGACTCCTCTGCTCCCATTTCCCCCACCCAGAGCATTCCTTTCATTTTATATTTCCTCTGTTAAGTGACTGACTGTAGCCTCTTTTTTTTTTTTTCCCCCCTTCTGTCCTTGTGGGACTGCAAACACGTTGGACATTGTTCATTTCTCACTCCACCAGGCTTTGAGTCAGTGTCAAGTAGGTCCTGTTACAGCTCAGTGCTAGTTGTTTTTTAATGGGTCTTTTCATTTCAGGTAGGTTTGTGTGTCGATTCAGAAGGCTTGCTTATTTTCTTCCTTGTTTATATCTGACAAGCTGCTGGATAAGGCTATTCATACTCCAGGAACTGTTTGTGATAGAACAGCAAATATCTGCAAGAAAGCAGAGGTACAGTTTCAGCTATCTGCCGTGCGTCGGAGCAGATTAGTATTTCCATTCATGTGATCATAAAAAAATGAAGACCACTAGTTTTGTTTTTCTTTTCAATTTGAAGCGATTCCAGGGACATGCCAGTTCCCTACAGTAACCACGGATGAGAAGGAGGGAAGCCAGCTGACAGCAGCTCAGGAAAGGGAACAGTTGTACATCAAAGAGTCAAACCTTGTTGTGCAGCCTGCTTACTTCAGGCTCTACTTCAGAATCTGAAATCTCCAGAGGGCTGGACGTGTCGGTGCCCAGACAGGCAGCATCCACTTAACACCGTGACACAAACTACAACCGAGGTGCTTTAAGATGCAACTGTTGCTTCAGAGTCACACTACTGAAGCACCAGACACTTGGGATTACTGCAAACTGTCTGCCATTCGCTGTTACAGGACCAGGCATGTGGGTCAAAACTCATCTGTCCCAATCAAATCCAACTTTAATATCTGATGCCTCAATCTGTACTCAAATCTGGTGTTTTAATGGGCTGGAATTCTTCCTGTCCTTAATTACTTTATGCATACTGTTGCGTAACAGAGCCCAGCACTCAAGCAGTTACACGTCAGAGGGACACGGACTCCCCCTACATACTCACTCCACACCACACCCTGACAGGGTCACCGCCTGACTCTCTTGAAATGCTTCAAAGCACTTTTGAGACTTTCCAATTATTGTCCTTCCATCTCACACCCTAGGCAGCTTCCCTCATACAACGCAGATCTACTCAGTGTCAGCCTTTATCTGAACCAAGGAAAACGGATCAGAGCTCAAACCAGCCTTTCACGAGGCAGATGGGCAGCAGTTGTGTCGCGCACCCTCTCCTCCTTGCCTATGGCAGCTTCTTCCACAGACATACCCCATCTGAGGACGAGAACTAGCCGCTTGTTATCGAAGAAAAACAAACTCCTCCTTCTGCTGACCTTGTCAAATCCTTTAACACTAAAATTCAGATATTATAGGATAGATTTTTTTTTTTTTTTACGCTTCCTGGTTGAAGTTCAAAAACCGTAAAAATAAGTTTTAAAAAAATTACAAACGGAACATCTGTGCCAGCAGCAACCCATGGAAATGTCAGGAATAATTAAAACACGAACAGTAAAGGCTTATCTTTCAAAGTCCACAGTTGAAAATGCAAAACGAAGACTTCAGATTTTAAGTTACCTTGTACTCGAAACACACACCAGTCCCCAACGCTTCCCTCAAACAAGGAACACCAAGATGTCTCCCTTGCAAACTACTGCTCTGCCTCCCAACACTTGTCTCATGCCAACATCCGAGACCTTCATGTCAATCCGAAACCAATTTAAAGCCACGAGCTGGGAAACAGCCCATGTTCTATACCTGCCTCCCCTATAGCCTTGCCACTCTGGTTCACAGGATCTTCTTAACGGTTTTTCTACAAATCTTTTACAGTCACAGTAATCCCAAGGTTCTGCAGACAAAGACTGGATTGTGTCACGGAGGTAAACACCGCTCCTACACTGGATGATCCCATCGCTTTGGTTTTCAGAGTCCATTAGCAAAGTTTGGACACGAGCACCAGTTACAGAGGCTGCAGAGTCAGCTGATGTCCCTCGTCCTTCCCCTCTTCTTCCTTCAATAAATTCAGGACTATAAAGCAACCTCCTCAAGCACTCATATATACACAGAGAGAGACATCACATACTCAAAGAGAGACATTTAGGCTTCTCATGACGTAAGGGTCCTTTCACTGAAAGTAAGGAAAACCCAACATAGGTCAAAGCTTCCCTTCCTTTCCCCTTTCCAGTTCACAACTTACCCTTCACTGTCTAGCACATCCTTAATGCTAGCCTTGGTGATAATGGCATCATCACACTTGAACCACTGGTCCTTGTGCTGCCGGATGAAGCTGGTATAGTGCCCACTCTCCAAGGTTCCCTGGTGATTAACTACTGCAAACAAGGAATACCTGGTACAGAAAAGAGTTAGTGAATACGTGGATCAAAAGGGGAAAACCAACTGACGTTTCAGACAGGCAGAAGCTTGTGTTCATAAACACCTACAGCAGCACTAAAGGATCTGATCCACCAATAAAACACTAACTGAGAAGAGGGCATCCCTGCCCAGGGAAAAGAGCCACATTTTTCTTTTGGTGTTTTGCTATCACTGCACCACTCCAGTCTGATGACAGCCGTCAGCTTTACCAATACCGGCTACCAAAGGCTTCTCTTCTAAAATAGATCAATACTGATGCATTCCTGAAGAGGTCCACTGATTATCTACTCTGACCTTCGATTTCCCTGAACTAGTTACTCCAGTGAACCAGAAAAATGCATTTCAGCGATGGGGAAGGAGGTAATCTTAAGTATAGCTGATCTTAAATACTTCTAGTGACAAATTGCTGTACTGATTAATTGTCTTTAATCTGGAAAGTCTGTACCTAGTTTGAAACACTGAAACACTGAATATATTCAGCCTCAACTTCCCACTTTCAGATGCTGCTGTGCACTTGCCCGCTAGCCTGGCCTGAAAACTAGCAGACACGTCTCTGTTCCAAAGAAAGATACTGATAAACTAATCGAGTTGCTCTTAACTTTTTCCCTTCTCTTAAAAAAGAGAAGAACAAAAGAGCCAAGGACTCCAGTCTAAGGTAGGATTTTGTTTCCAGCCTTAAACATACTTGTGGCTCTTTTTCAAATATTCTCCACTCTCTTTAACTCTTTCTTAAATTCTGTCCTCAAACTGGGATACAAACACAGCCGCACAATGGTAAAACAATCTCTCTAATCTCACTTGATATTGTCCTACTTGCATCCAAAATTCACAGAGCTCTTTTGACACAGCCGTGCTGCAACAGGGCACCTATTTAGTTGACTGTCTACAGAGCCATTGATTTATAAAGTCACCCTCTTCCTAACGGAGTCCTTTAATCCAACAAGGAGGGACACCACTCCTCAGTCCTAGATGGAGGATTTTAAGACTGTTTACTGGCACCCAGCTTCCTAAGCAGCCCAGACGCCTCTGCTCTCATTACCTAATCCTCTTCAATGTTAACAACTACTCCAACTTCAGTCACGTGCAAACCTTCCCAGTGAGCAGCTGTGTTTTCTTTCAGGTCTTTACCACTATTGATCACCGTACACGTGACGAATCAATCGCTATAGGACCACACGTAACCCCTGCCTGGTATCTGCTTGTACGGCAACTGCACTAAGACCTGGTTTGCCGGCTTTTAAACCTATTGTGAGATTCCAGTTTCTTAATGAAACTTTTAGTGCCGAATGAAGTGCCTTGAAGAATTTAAAAACACAACATCAGCACATGACTGGAGCAAGCAAACTTGTCTTAAAAAGCTTGTATTAAAAAAAAAAAGGTAAGGTTTGTGTGACCGTCTCTATGCCGATAACGCTATGGATATTGGTTTCAATTACACTCCCTTTACATTCTTGAGCAAGTCCCTTATCAGCCAGTCATTTATTCTGACTGGAATCAATACAACCAATACCTGATCAAGAGACCCCAGAATTACTGGGGTCATCTACTTGGGACTTTGCCAGCGTTCTATGAACTTTCTTTTGCTCCTCTGGAACTCCCTTTGCCATCGCAATAGAAACGGGATTATTTAAAGCAAACCCCCATCCCTTTTAATACTGTAACCACAGCTTTTAGTGTTGCTCATAGACCGACTGCTGGAGTTATCACCTTCAGATCTGAAAGTCAGCTGCCACACACCCAGGGAAGGGCAGGCAATTGCAGCGAATGAAGCTTTACTTTGCAACAGTTCGGACTTACTGTGCTGCCAAACACAGTAACGCGCTTCGCCGCGCAGGACACGCAGCAGACTGCATATCCCCTTCTAGAAGCCAACTACCCTTCACAATAGGAGTCACAGAATGTGCCACTTACTTATTATCATTGTTTAGACTATCCGTCGGCTGCTGGTATTGCCCGTTCATTCTGCTCTCTTTACTGCAACACACACACAAAAATCCAGTCACTTAAAGCAGCGGCTTCCCAAACCAAGGAAAGAGGTTTCTACATGACACAGCCTGTTTGGCGAATGCAGGTGCTTATTCAAAAGCACAATGCTGCTCAGCAGCAGAGAAGGGCTGCTGATTAGGATGCTAAAGATGCTTTATTTGTTCTCACAGCCACGCTACATAAGAAACACCATTTTTCCCTCCTGGTCAAGGCTTCAGTGCTGCAAATAAATATCTGTTTACATCAAATGTCCTACCCAAAAAGCTTAAAAGCAGGTTAAGAAAAGATTTGTATTTTAAACCTGGAAAAATATCTAATTACATCAATCCTTTATCCTGTGATGGGTCAATCATCCTGGCTCTGACTTGTAAATTCATTTTGTGTTTTGACAGCAGCAATAGGATTATGCTGTTGATTTCATAGCCGATGAAATTCAGATTACTGAGTTATGCCTGCTGATTATCCCATCTATATTCCATTATGCTTGATACCTTTCATCAGCAGAGCCTGTTCTATCCAGGGAGTATCCGCCACAGAGGAACAGGGAAGTCTCAAAATCTCCAGAATATACTGGAATAAACCGTATTTTCTTAATAGAGCTTCAGGGCTCTCTGTTCTCTCCTGGCAGAAGCATTTACTTTTCTCCAGGGGGTGGGGGGAACAGGCAAAGTTTAGAATTGCTAGTAAAATTTTAGCATCAAATTGAGGCCCTGTGTTAAGAGATGCCATGTCTTAAGGCTTTCTGCACTGCTTCAGATACAAATTGAGTCTGAATATCCTCTTGTATACTTGAAGGGAATACCTGACAAATACTCAGCTGATTAAATTCCTTCCATAAAGGTATATTTATATAAATGTCATGTCTTTCACAAACCTGGGAGGTGGGAGAACTCTTACTGTTTCTGTTTAAATACTAATTAGAAATACCCATATTAATATATTAATATTAATCTCAACTATGTTCTTCCTTCTTGCAGCGTTCTCTAAAGAGAAGCTGAAGGTACAAACCAAAAAAACTCAGATTTGCACGTGTGCAGAAATAAAGAGGAAGAGTTTTTCTAACTTCAGAAATGTTCAGAACTTCAGAAATGAAATCAACAACATAATCTAACTTCCCTAACTATGTTAGGCATTAGGTTATGTCTAGTCTGTCTAATTACACAAGATGACTGGTGGGTGGGCACTCGGGTGATAGGACCGAAGCAGAGATCTGAAGGCATGATGGGTCTGAGTCCATATATTTAACATGCAATCAGAAACATAACGCACGTTCATAAAAAAAAAGAATATGGTTAAATATAAAAGCCTTTTCTGGCACATAAATCTCGATAGTTTATCTAAAAATTAATTTAGAAAAGATGCACATTTCAAGGAGAAGCTTACAGCAGAAGTATCATTATACATACTGTTCTATAACCGTGATTCAAGGATGTTCCATGTTTCATGATGCACATGTACAAACTGGTAAACAGTTCTGTCCAGGTCTTTGGGGGATTTTGAACTTGGTACACACCTGGAAGCCATGAATGGTGTCATGTCCAGCTCCAGCGGAAACGAGACATACGTAGTGATCTTTCGCCTCAGTTTGGCTGAGTGTTCAAACCGCTGGAGACAAAGTGGAAGAATTTTTTTTTCTTTAGAGAAAGGCTAGGTTTTCTATCTGTTATAAGTGTTCTATGCTTAGGAACAGTAACACGAAAGCACATTAGCAGTCAGTATCTAGAGGCATCCCCAGATTTTTTCTACTAGCTACCTGGGCTGGGAACCCCCGTGTAAATGCTAACACTTTTCTACCAGGAAAATAAACCACAATTTGTGGGGGAAAATACAGCATTAATTATTGTTTACCTTAATATCTATACATATAAACTTATTCCCAACTGACATTAAGAAAAAAAATTATTAAACAGAGAGAGCACGCACAGCCTCTACTCAAACCAGTGTTCATTTGTAGTACACACTATTCAAATACATGGCTGCTGCCTACACTAGCACGCAAAACTGGTGACAGGGAGAGCTTGCCATCAGATCCACACACTTAATCCACCCATCCAATCATCTGAAGTGACAGGAGTCAAGCCTACACAGGAATACCAATTCAAATTAAGGCAAAAATGGAATATGATGATAAAAAAGCCTTGTCCCCCTGCCAAAAGGAGCTGCAATACCCACCATCCACTCCTCATCTTCTCAATTGAACATTAAATGGAAACAGGAACAAATACCAGAAAGAGATGAATGAGTTTCTATTTAAAGGCAGCTTCTCTCCCCATTTCTCAGAAATTCTGCTCTATTTACACTTCAAGTTAATTATTTTCCAATTGTGGTGCCATAACAATTCCCTAGCAACAGATCCAGACGTGAAAAGCTGAGACTTAATTCTTATCTTTTGTGTTTCTTTTTTGCTTTAACAGATGAAATGAAATCTGCATTTTGCTTGGACAGTACAACACAATCACTTAGGAAAAGTCATTTATTTTAAAAAAAATCTTCAATCATTCTAGGGAACGCAAATACTGAACTGAGTGTAGGAAAGGAGTTGAGCACATTTGCAGTGTCCTGCCCAAAGAGCAGAATCATCTAGGTATACCTTGCAAACTACTCTGCAATAATAAAATAAAAATAAAATAAAAACAAGAGCCCAACACTCCCAAAACTCACCCCAAAAGCCAAGCGGCCAGCCAAGCACTCCTGAAACCTCAAGTCAGACATGCAAAAATGTGCTTCAGGAAGATCACAAACAGCCAAAGAAGAAAGAAACTGTGCTACTATCTGTTCCAGTCAGGCTGGTATCTTTGGCATACAACATTGCATACCATCTTGGTTCATACTCAAGATGTAACTGAAGAACTGCTGGTATGGGGGGGGCAGGGGTAAACATCTGAAGACAGGACTATCCCAAACAGTCTGAAAAGGCCTGTAAATTACAGAAGAGGGAATTCTTTCCACCTGTAACACCTTTTTCCAGGAGAATGCAGACTCAATCTTTTCTCACGAATACAGACCTTGCTATGGCATTCTATTTCCATGTCAAGACCTCTGCATTTCATTAACAAGCTTCTGTACAAGCCAGATTTTGAAAATAAATTTAAATCGCTGCTACGCTG
Organism: Leptosomus discolor; assembly: GCF_034619465.1. Taxonomy (NCBI): domain Eukaryota; kingdom Metazoa; phylum Chordata; class Aves; order Leptosomiformes; family Leptosomidae; genus Leptosomus; species Leptosomus discolor. The sequence goes on from NC_141404.1 coordinate 3,828,941, forward strand.
CATACGGAGTTGCTATGTAATTTACAATTCCAAACTACAATCATTTCCTGAATACAGTCTGTGACTTGCTCAGTGAGACCATGACACTGTAGTTACACAGATTATTAGATTTTCCAGTATGAACGTACTGAGGGCTACTGGAAAATAAACCGGAAAAACTGCCTGCACGCTACGGCAAAGTTCAGCACGCACTTTGCCACGACAGCTACAAGATACAGCTCTAATTCCAACACTATTAAAGCTACCCCGCTGTTTTACCAAAGTTCAAAGCCTAGAAACCATGTAAGAATCGAACAAATGAATGAAGAATCTGGAGCAAAAGGCTGAAGCATGTGTTCTTTCAAATTCTCCATTCCTCAACTGGAAAGACAAGCCATACAAGCCTTCATTTGCACACAGCATCTAGGCTGCTGTTTTAAAATCTGTTTCCAGTCACCGTGGCCATAGGTAAAATGCTGGTTTTCTTTATGTAGTTTATGTGACATTAGCACCATCCTCAGATAGGCAGTTTCTGGGAACACTGGTCATAGTGAGAGTTGAGGCCAGTGACCGTCAGTTGCTGCCTAGCAATGAGAGTGCTTTGCCATTCTGTCCCAGGAGACACTCAAGACCGTAGAGGTCTGCATCTGAAAAGCTCAAGCAGCTCAAAGCTGCAGTGAAATTACTACAGAGGCTGCTTCCACAAAGGTCTGTGGCATCACTTTTCAAGAACCCTTTGCCTCTTGACACAGAGTGACTTTCATCTTCTGCAAGAGCTGCCTACTTTGCACCACAGTCACACTCTTTATATTTAAGACATGAATTGTACAGGACTAAATTATCTGAGGGCACCAACTACGACATTATCTCCCACCATTGCATCTGACATAACCTGGATTGGAAATGTTGAAAGCCCTATCACAGTTGGGAAGATACAAGAAGGCTTCTCCATTGCAACCAATAACTTTTTCATGGTTTTCCTTCACCACAGACTTCCTCTGTGGCATTCTTCCAGTAGAAGCGTAGGCTAAAAGTTTTACCATGCAGGATGAGCATTACTGGAGATTGGTTTCTACGCTGGTTCAGGTATTTTACTAGCCTTCCATTTTGTTTCTAGATTCTGATTAGTTAAGGTTCCGACAGACACACTGCAAAGCTACATTACAGATAACGTAGTATTATCTTAGTAGAAAATCCAGCTGGGCATGCAAGCTGTTCTTTATATTAAATTTATATGATAAAAGATTAGTCAGTGAAAGCCAGAAGATATGTCCAGGAATTTAGCTCATCCTCTCAGAGAGGAACACAGGTGCCCTGCTCTGCCTGCCTCCTGTGAACTTACTTTGAGATGAAAACAGGCCACAATGGGTAACTTCTTCATAGTGAGTTGTTTGGTAGATTCCTGGTAGCTATGGCAACCACTACATTTGATTTTGGCACTGCTTCCTAGATGTTCTGGCCTTGTAAACCTGAAAAAAATATTAAAAAGCAAAGGGATGCACAAACCGATCAGACAATTTTCCACACACGCTGAAAACACTTCTTTTACTTGTGGGTCACTGGCACCACAAGAGACAGAGTTCATGGCTTTTAAGTGTCATTTTGGAAAAACCCAACACCTATAATATCGTAAAGCGCTATGGTTCAGAGACCCAAATCTGACATTCATCATTGCTCTACTTGGGAACATTGCACTGAAACGCATCAGTGTCTGAGGAAGCAGCTAAATGTTAGTTCATCTCCTACAACATGACAGCTAATTTTCATACAGAAAGCAAAGATCTTTTGTTTTCAAAAACAAAACCATTGCTATGGAAGTTCTGAAGCAAGATGACACGACTTCTGCGCTCAGCTGCACGCTATCTGCAGGACACTCTTCTAGCTTGTAGCCCTCCAGGGCTAGGATCAAAGCTCTCAGATGGAAAGGGCTGTAAACACGAAGTTCTCTTCAAAATACAGATATCTTCCAAGACGACTCAAGTGTTGACAACTAGGAAAAATCTCTTTCAAAATTTTCAGACAGAACTGCTCAAGGGAGCTCTAGGAAGAGACCATTACAGAACAGGGAACTGCTTAGAGAAAACATACTACCTCTGTGTTCTCACAACTAAAGCAAAGCATCTCTCACTTTTTCAGAAACTGGCAGCCCAGAAAAGGCCAGGAGGATGGACTGCTAAGTCTTTTCCTCCAAGTTTAGACTTCCATGGGGCAAATAAATCATCTCCCCAGAGGCTGCTCTACAACTAGGATTTTTGAAATGAAATATTTTGAAATATAATTGAACATTTTACATTAAGGCACACATTTAAGCACGCGAGGGCAACACGGTTATCAGCTTGTCACTAACCCTACCTTGCTTCATCCTGTTTACGGCCAATGCAGCCTTCAGCATCAAAAGTTCATCACAGCCTCCTGGTCTCCCCTCTTGTTTGATTAACAAGATTTCCTTCACCTAGCCTATATACCACCAGTCTCTGTTTTCGGTTTTGATTTTTGATTTTTTTTTCTTCCCTTCTCTCAAGTCTCAAAAAAGGCTTATAAATTTGTTGTTATTGCTGTGAGGAGTGCCTACATCTTTCCAGCTTTTGTCGTATTCCTGCTCAATCCTTCTTTCTTCAAGCCAGCTTCAAGTTGCACGGCCACACCGGCTGACATGAAGTTATACACCTTGTTTCAATCTAACATTCAACCTGCTCGCTAACTTTTGGGTAGAAACCCAGACTCCATCCTCTTTATCTTTAGAGTTCAACTTCTTTCCAAAATCCATACGCTTTGAGAATACATTCGAACCTGGATGTTTCTCCTTCCCTATTGTCATCTCTCTCTGAGTCTACCAATCCCCATGTTAAAGAAAATCACCAAAATTTGACCAATTTTGCCTCTTGACGCATTTCTGCATCAGCAATTTCTCACTTCTACTAATTCCTTGTTTTCTTAAAATTATTGATCTTAAAAGTATCAAGAAGGCTAGAAATCAGATGCCAGAGGCTAGGAGTTTTTATTTCAGGAAGATTAGCTTTGCCCCAGGCTAAAGGTAACCCCTTTCTCAGACAAGTATCTTCCACAAATATCCACATTTGCCACAAGAGAATGACGCTCAGAGCTGCTAAAAGATACACGTTAATGGTATATGAAGCCATAATGTTCTCTCCAGTTACCCGTTTACAGGATGCCTAAGTTTCCTGCTCAGAATTATCTTCCCTTTTTGAAGGTTCCATTCCTTTCATTCTTAATGCCATCCCCGCAATAAGCTGGCAGTAGCTGACCCTCAGCTCCGCTTAGAGCAAACTCAGCTTCATACTTGGTGTTATAATTTCGACAAGTATTAAATGCATTGTGCATTTTTTTTTATGTGCTTGCTTAGCTGACACAACCAAGAACACGCAGACAGACACCAGTGGTTTGAATCATTTGAAACCACATTGCCTGGCAGCGGCCAACGTAAAATTTGTTTTCTTTCTGCACCGTGTGGCAACTGGTTTTGGTTGTTTATTGTTAGGCCCGCTGCTGCTCTGAGCCTTCTGTGCCTTGTCACTTTCTCTTGCGCAAAACACTAAAATAGGTATAAAAACGCTGTTTGGGCATAATGCCATGACAAACCATTATTTACTCCCGTTGCTCAGCGTCACCTGGAGACCAGAACGAAGCCAAATTCTTTTTACCCCACCAAAACTGTATTTCTCTCATTTCATACCTTCGCAAGCAGTCTGTGAGAGTGGTGGTGCCTGATACATGGCTTTCCCCATTTACGACACTGCCATCACTCCCCGGACTCAGTGGCCAGAACGGGGTGGAGGAGCCTGGCAAATCCAAACTGATGTCCCAAAATGGGTCTATCGTTGTGGAAACGCCACTATGAAAAAGAAAGCAGTTGAATACACGTTTAAAGGAAGTAAAATTAAGTCTCTCACACTTTCAGGTACGCTCCAGATACTTACTTTTAAGAACTACAGGATCTACATCACCCCTAGAGGGCACTCAAAGACGACAGAAAATATAGTTGCTCCAGAGCGTTTTCCCACAACTGATTGTTTTTCTGAATATTTAAAAGCCATATGTTTTAGGAAATGTATATGATGTACTAAATGCAAAATATATGCATTTAATATATTCTCTCACTCACTGGGGCCCTGTGACTCAACGTGAACAAGCAGGGTTACTCAGAAATAAAGGTACTGGTCATACCACCGACCAGTATAAACCAGCTAACACCTTCTGGTCAAGACATGGAAGATGGTGCTTAAGGCTACTTCGATAAAGAGTGCACCAAATCCTTTTGTTACATAGTAGTGCACTGAATTCAGCTTTGCAGTTCATATTAGCATCTCCTACAGCATTTGGAATTTGAGAGCCCAAACAGTAACTGCATCAAGAAGTAGTGTATGTTCTCGATCAGATTTCTCTACAGGACAGCTGAACATAAGCCAACAGCTAGACCATGGAAAAAGCTTCTCAAAATTTTAACTTGTATTGACTCAAATCTTTTCTTCCAGTGTTTACATCTTTAAGAGAACTCCAGAACTTCAGGGGTCTAAGCTCCTAGTTTGGAAGCTTCTTCTGTTTGTATTCATTATGCTTATTTTTTTGAGTTCTCTCTTCCTCTAAAACTAGTGTCTTTCACTTTGCAGTCTCATGAAGCCTACAACATTCTGCCTTTTTTCCAGCTTCATTTGTGCAAAAGTTGTCAATTTTCAAAAGAAACCTTTTGTTAAAGTTTCATCGATGCTAATATTGTGTCATAACACATCAAGCTTTTCATTATCATAAAAGGGTTCTGTGGCTCTACCAAGCAAAGAACAAAATTTCGTATGTTTTCTTTACAGTAAATCTGCAAATCTCTCCAGGAAACTGAGAACGAAAGCAGATTGAAACGAGCACAGCACCACGGTCCATCTGCAGGACGGCATGCGTAATTATAAGAACGCAAGACAGAACAAAAAAACCAAGAACTCTGACTTCTGCACTATGGCAACACCAAACACCTTGAAAGAGAAGTCAATTTGCTCCAGTACGCAGAGCAGAACAACAAACATTTTTTCCTTACTCTTGTAAAACATTCACTTGCTGGTACCTGAGATTACATTAGGTACCAGCCTCTTTGAAACCTCTCCTGATGATACACGAGGCTCCTAACTGAAGGAAAATATGGTTCCACAATAGAAAGAAAATATGCAGTTTTCTTCAAATGTAGTAGCAATTACATACTTTGAAAACCAAAGAGATCTTGGAAGCCTTTTCCTTGTGAACTTGGAAAACAGCAACCTTTTATAGCCTAGTAAAAAATTTATGTCCATAAGCCTGTTGTACTTTCCAGGCAGCTTTTTTAGTATGTCTTGATAATATGACAGTTATCTGGTAACTGATTGCACGTAGCTGATGCTGTATTTAAACAGGCCTTGTCTTGCTAGAATTCTGCTGGTATTTTATTGGTATTCAAGAAAGAACAGATTCTGCACGCTGTTGCACTGGAAGGTGTACAGATTAAAATCAGAGAAAAATTACTTACTGGCAGACTTGACAGGTAACATCAGACTGCAGTCCGCCTGTGAAGATTTGGTCTATGATGCAGTTACAGTGGTTGGGGTTGTTGGCCTTCTTCCCATTATCATCACCTGGAGGAATGCAAATACAGACTCAGAAGTCAAAAACCCTCTGAGAGAACAGTGGTTTGTCTTGGACTGTGTCTCCAGTAGCTCTTTATAATGCAAACTTATCAACATACTGTGAATTCACACAGACAATATAGAACCCTGAAAATTATGGGTTGTTAAGACCCATTAACCTCGAGCCTGCTGTCTGCAACCCGTCCTTTCAACACAGACATGTACTTTCCCTTCAAGTTTTCACCAGTGAGAAAATGAAAGATGTCCTCATCTGAAGGGGGAAGGTAAGCTCTGTGTCCTCCTCCAGCTTCTTCAGAGACACAGCAATCCTCTAAGTTCCCAAGGGGCACAATGAACACTTACCCACCTTTTAGGTGTCAAACTGTCATTGCAGGTCTCGGGAGCACAACAATTCATCCTTATGATCTGAGTGCTGAGATTAGGCCAATTCAGCTTTCTTAGACTAACCGGAGCATTAAGTAACCAAAAATTTCTTGGCACAGCTCTCAGCTTTGAAGCATACTCCTTCCATTCCCCAGACGTGAACTAGGAGTGATACACTTTTTCTTTGATTTCCAAGACTGTGCTGCTGCTTTTCCTTGGGCAGGACAGACGCAATTGGTTTTGCTTTGGAAACAGAGAGGCACACCTCTATTTCACAGCACCAGCGAATTATCTTGTACAGCACATCTTAAGATGTCTTCCAATCTCCTACTTGTAGGAGAAACTGAAACGCTAAGACGCTCACTCCTCAAATCACAGCTATTACTCAAAACCAATTAATTTCTAGTCAAGTATGTAAAAAAACCCCAAAACCCAAACACCTGAAGAAACTAAAAGCATAGGGCAAAACCCTACCACTTTTCTTGTGTTTAAGGTGCTCTAGCTGGAGTCTTCTTGCAACAGGAAGGAATAAGTTGTGGGGTTCCCCCCCCCCCCCGAAGCTTTAGAAGTTTGTTGAAAAATATATAAACTGGCAAAGGTTCCACCTGATACCAAGCGTGGTAAAGCAGACATAGGCAATACCTACTAAGCTGCAATAGGCCCCTTCAGTTAATTAGATCCTAAATGCCTCAGAAGAGCTCCGGGAGCCGCCTGCTTTGGAAACTTTTGTTTGAATTGTCAAGAAGAGCATATTGTTTCCTTAAAATGGCTCTTGAACAAAAAACTCTAAAATTAGATTTCAAATGTATGAGGTTCAAGCTGGGGGTTATCGGACCCAGTCTCAGGCATTTCTTGATGGGAATTTCAGCTAAATCTTACTGAACTTAAGATCCTTACAAGGTCTCAATTATGCTAAGCTAATGAACAGAGCACACAGCATAGAGACTGCACGAGACATTCTTCACCTTTAGAAAAAGATCACTTCTAAGCTTCCAAGACTACATGTGGATTTTCAAAAAAGAATTTAATGGGTTTTAATCACTGTTTTTAAAACTCCACTCTTCCTTTTTAAAGAAACAACATGCAACTGCCACATCCTTGTAATCTCCCAATTTGAAACACTATCTCCCTCTGTTTTGTTTCGAGGGGGCAGAAGTAGAGAAACAGTGTCTAGAGATTTTCACGGGACCACAGGTAACATCCCTGTTGGACACCTTTAACAGACTGCCATTCCCGCCTACGGGAGAGAACAAAACCTCCCTTTTCAATTATACAAGTCAATTAAGATCAGTGACGAGAGGGTCTCAAAAGAATATCCTGCAAGCTTGTTCCCAGCAAAACAGAAGGGCATTACCCACTCAACATTATTTCCCATGACATTTGGTTGGAGAGGAGGAAAAAAAAAAAAGTAAGATTACCACCTACTCACACTTGTCAATATGTAACAGATGCTGAGAGGAGGTATATTATGCAGCTGAGAACTAGAAGCTGCTAGATTGTTGTGCTCAAGCTAAGGTTCCCTTCAACATTTCTGTCTTACAAAGTAGGTTTTAGTTTAATACATTTTTGTTTTTAAAGCTAGTCATATTTCCTACTAGGGAAATCATCAGCTTCTTTTCAGAGATTGTCAGCACAAGACTAAAACCAAGCTTGAAAATTCATCAATTATACACTAATGCAATTATGAGAAGGGCAGAAAATGGAATTTAAAAGTTTGGATTCAAATTAAATGCAACTCTTAAAAAACCAACAGAAGTTACTACTGCATATGTGCAATAACTAAGCATATTGTGTTCAAATACACAGACATTTAATATATTGCTAAAGGTAAATCGTATGTAACAACAGCGAGAGACCACTTTTTAACGTTGCCTTTGGTTTTGAAATAAAGAAGTTTTGCCTCCAACTTCCATTATGTATTTTAAATGAGAAAAAGAAATTTTGAAGTTGCCAAATTTTGAAAGGGGCATTTATCAAAACAAGAGATTAATGTTAGCTTTTCTGCTTTACTTTGGCCCCCAGTGTTCTGAACATGTGCTTGTTACCCTTTATGACAAAGCAGCGTACACATAAATTTATACGGATCACAGCAGATGACATGTTTCACAAGCATATGCTTTATCAGTTCCTAAGAATACCATGCAGCATTCACAGAGCAGGGTACTGTTTTACTCCCAAGTCTCAGCACAGCATTCTTTTTCTGTCATACCTAGCACCAGGCTTCACATTTGCTTTGTAGCAGTCCTTGTTAAAGATGAATGCAAAATGCTTCACGAAAACGAGATAAATGAGGAATAATCACCTTTCAAGTACTACTGGTTTTGTTAGACAACGGAGCAATGTTGGCTGAATAAAGTTTGGGATAAAAAGACAGGATTATTTCCATTTTTTTATCTTGCTTTTTGTACCTTTGTGTACAAATGCCCATCTCTGAAACCCCCTGCTGCTTGATTGTTGTTATCTTTAATAATAAAAACCCCCACAGCAAGCCATTTCGCTGGGCTGAACATTAACTTTTGAATTGCTCCATACAAGAAAATAACAATTCTGGTCTAAGTTTCTTCAAGTTTGAATATGTCTGAGGGTAAGTTCGTAACCCACAAAGTGTTCGGATGATTGGAACCTGGCTGTCAGGGGTGTTTGCAGAATTAGAACTCTGAATTTCTTCCAGAGCACTCATAATTAAGATGTATCTGTCATGTTGACTAAAAGCTGATCTAATGCTTTACAGACCGGGCAGAAATGCCCAGTATTTACATTCCTCTAACAAATGAAGAGCCCTGGAACTCCTGAAGGATCCCACACAAATAGTGGGGTATACTTCCCACTTGTTCTTCATAGAAGAGTCCAAGAACAATGCAAGAAGCAACAGATCAGCACCTGATCATTTTTAGCATCTTCTATAATCCAAACATATTCAGAAAATCCAAGTCATCATGCATTTTAAAGACGAAAGTCAACATATGCTGAAGTCCAGGTGAACTGGTTGAACTTTAAGACAAAAAGGGTGGCCATTACCTACACAGCAAGGCTGTTATAGCATTACTCTGGTGAAGAAGCGAATATCTGGGGTAGAGTAAGCTGTGAATCTCATTTGGAAGCTTTTGTGGTGAGGAGGACCACAAATGCCAACCCACAATGACGCTGCAGAACTCTGAGCACTACCAAACCAGCAGCAGAGACCTGAATAGCACAAAATGCAGATGCAACTTTAAACGTCATTTATAGTAGCCATGCTGGAAAAAGAATTCAGATTCAAGGAAGCTCTTGCTTTTTTAGCTGGAATATGCATTTAAGGACAGACCTTGTGCACACTTGGGTGAACGGTAGAGAAACAGGAGGGGTTTTTTCCCCCACCAAAACACTACTTTCCAGTTCGTCCAGCTTTCTCCAGCCGTTGGAATGAAAAATAGTGATGCACAGGCATGACAGACTAGATTCCTTTTATTCAGAAATATTTTCCATTACTCCAGCAGCACAGAGGAGCCCTGCAAAGTGTGCAGAATACGCCCTGCACAGATGCCACAGCTCAACACAACAGTGCTAGCACAAGGAAAGCTGTCACCCCTGAGAGGCGATTTACATGGGTGATCATACAGGTATCTTGGGCTTCCAAAACTTCACAGATGCCACTAAAACAAAGTAGAGATTCAACCAGCATTAAAAAAAACCCCAAACAACCAAAACCCAAAACCAAACAACTACTTGGGCCAGCCCATATATGAATCTCAGGGCAGTTAGTTTTATGCTTCATAAGATGCAGTATTACAAAACTTATCTTTAAAGGCACATCAAAATTGTGTATTTTTCCCAATTTAGGCAATGACATATCAGTAACAAGCCTTCACAACTTTCTCTGGCTTGCATTAGGGCACTTCCTAGAAAGCTGAGTAAATGGAATGGAAAAGGGATAAATGACTAATGTCAGCCAAACAAGTATCACTGGATATTTATACAGTTCTTAGCAGAAGGAACACTTTCATTTACGTTGGTGGCTGAAGCCTTGGCGATCATAAATCATGTCAAAAGCTAGGACTTTTGGACAAAATTTCCCCATGGTTTTATTTTACTTCACTATGTGTTAACTGTAGAACTCGATTACTATTGACTAGAAGTTTTAAATGCTTTTTTTTAATTCAGTAAAATAAATATTTAATATTGGCAAGGGAGGCATTATTTGCTTATTGTAGCTCTACAACTTATTCTCACTATTAGTAATAATATTTTTACATATGTATACTTCACATGCACGTGTGTGTGCGCACGCCTACGTAAGTACATAAGTGGGAAAACTTTCTCATTACATAGCAAAGTAGTTCACTCCACAAGTGGTTTATCACGGCCATACTTGAAATTCTGGTTTAGGTGAGCTGGTTTGGTTCCCACACAACTGCTCAACCGCTTCTTTTAAATTACCTTGATGTGGTATAGATTATTCACCATAGTTTAATAAAAGTCCCCTTCTTCAGAAACAAATTTAAAACCCGGGTGCGCAGATGTCAAGGATCTAACAGTAATGCCTTCCCACTAGCAGCACTGTAACAGCTTAGTTATGCCCATGCAAGCAGCTCAAACTTAAGGATATTCATTAAATCAATTTCAGTCCTTGTACTGAACAGATACAACCCACCCCCACCCCAAAAAAAGCTCAGTACTAAAGGTGCAAAACACCCAATTCCACTCAAGCTGGCTGTAACCATTGTGAAACTTGATAGCAATTCAGAAGTCAGTGTTTTCAACACGTCTGTGATATCCAACCAGTAGTAAAAGAATCCACACACAGGCACATGCTCCTTCCAAAGAAAGTCTAACATGTAACATTTTTTCAAAGTTTTAGGACAGATCACAGTTTCATTTTCATTTAGGCTGGAGAGGCCAAATAGAACCAAGAACAAAGAAACTCTTGAGAAAGCTTGATTTTGTTGGTAACTGCGGAAGATACATCAATAGATTCTTCACTTAAGGCCAACCACTCTTGTTAAAAGGAAAAAAAAAAAAAGGCTTTTCAGATTCTTCAGTTTGAAAAGAGTTCAGGGACCTTTATTGTTGCAAGTTTTTTCTTGTATACAAGTATACAAGAAATACAAGCATCATTTCATATCAAAGATGATGAAAAAGCTTCAAGATTTGTTAGATCAGTGGTTCAGAAACTTTACAGGAACCATGAAGTATTCCTGTTTGCAGCTGAGTTTATTCAGTGTTAAGTAGTGAGAGGTCAGTATCTGGACAGGCTCTATTCCTTACAGTACTTAACACTAGTTTCATTAGGCTTATTGAATTTCAGTCAGTGATTGTCAAGCGACAGGTACTAGTAATTACAAGAGAACTGTTCGATGTACCCCTGTCCTTAGAAGTACTCTTTTTGGAGAAGACTTTTGGAGGACACCTATTATGAATCTCAAAAGCACATCTGCTACCATGTAAGACTATCTCAAAGATAAAAGCAAGACTTCAAAATGTTTTGAAGAAGCGGTAGCAGCCTTCCCTTTGATAGTCCTCTGATAAGCTGAAAAACTAACCTCTAAGTGCCTCTTCTAAGAGCACTAGAGGAAAGCTGAATGCTTTAAAGCTTATTTTTAGTGACTAAGAATTTTTTGTTTGTTTTGCTAGTATCAACCCCACTATTTTTTCCTTACAAAAATAGTAAACATTTCTGTGCTTAAGTGAACCAAGCTAGATCAAACATGGGCAGATTGGGAAATTTTCAGTTCAGATATAGTTCAGGTAACTAACGTGAAACACAATTTCATATGGTATTACCAAAACAATTCAAGACTTAGACATTTCACCTCTAAAAGCATGTCACTGAATATTTTTACTGTATTGTACAATTATGTATTTTTACATACAGACTAATACAAGATACCAAAAATGAATACTAGTTTTTTTTTCTTATTCACACTTCTGTAAGCAATTGGGCATCATAAATACAGTAGAATAATATTTAAGCAGAACAGCCATAGCCTCCCCTATGTTACTTTCATCAGTCCCATGACACACTGAGTAAGAGTTCTAACTACTTCAAGTATAAATAGAATTAAAATGACAATTTAAAAGAAAAGGCAGTGACTCACAACCAATAAGAGAAGATTGATTCAAATCAATGCACAGGCTTGTCTGCTTCTAACTCCAGGTAATTTTTGACAGTGGGAATGGTTTATTTATTTATTTATAAATCTTTTCTTTTAAGTCTACCAAACATTTAAAAGTCATTTGTTAAGACTGCCATCCTAGAAGACACTACACGTGATTTAAGAAGAGATTCTTTCTCTTCTACCTCCTTTTGATCCAATATTCCTTGTTGATTGAAGACTCGGTACAAGCCTTACCTTTGCAGTGTCTGTGTAGCACATCTAACGCAGCGATGAGGAACTCGTGTGCATCTTGTTGCTCGTACCCTGCTAAATGCCGTGCATGAGTCCATACCAGGTGCAATAACCTATATGGAATGTGAGGAGATCGGTGCCCAGAGTAAAACTGCTCAAAACAAAGAAAAGAGCACGACTGTTAGCAAGTTACACAGCTTCAGTGCACTTAATTATTAAAAACTTGTAATTAGTCAAATTTAAACCATTTAATTCTGAAAACCCATGCAATTAGTCAAGTTTAAACCACTTAATTCTGATGGCCTTAATAATAAAATACAGAGACAGCTTTTTATCACAGACTACTGAAGAAGTCATCTCAGAACTGAGCATCTCAATTTTCTCCTTCGAAATTCCATCGTTTTGTGACGGATTAGCCAAAAAAAAGACAGGGGGTGGGCAGGAGACAGACACAAACACTCAAAAATTCCTTACTGATAGATACCACCAGCTTTTATTAAAATAGCCTGGGGAGGTAGGGAGAGAATCCTACATTTGCAAGAGATCAGCAATTTTGTTCACCAATTACATGCCCCCCAAAACCAGGACAAACGCTGAAGATGAGAATATTAGATGCCAACTGTCAACCAGCCCCTGAACCAGGCCATGGTAAACCTCTGCATCCAATGGCTGTGCACAGTCCTGACTTCTGGAAAAATTTACAGGCAGGACAACAGTATTGTCATGCCAGTACCGGCCTTTCACTGCATGGCTGTAGCAGCACAAGGCTTTAGCAACAACTTCATTCAGCACAGCTCTTGGCAGAGCTGAAGGTACCACTTCATTCACCTACCCCTAAAGTCAGCTGTCCCTTACCCCTCCTGCAGGGTGACACTGCTCGGAGAGCTGGTCCTGGACCAGCTCCTGCTTCTTCATCTGCTTCAGTCAAAATCTGATGAGCTGGCTACAGCAGCGACCGAAACTGCCCCAGGTGATTTTGCCAGAAGCATATTAGAGAGCGCACAGACCAATTATTCAGTCAGCAAAACCGTGATGCGGAACACCACTGCTGAGTGGTGACACACAGCTGGGGAGGTAAATCAGCACAGAAGAGGAGGACAGATAACTGCCTACAGAAATTGATGCCTTTTTTTTTTAGATAAAAACCAGCCTGGTCCCACTTAAAAGCCAAACAAGTAAAAACCACACTAAAACACACCACCCCCACCCCCCCCGCCATACTAAGGGTCCGTGTTTCCCTTGGTCAAGGTTCAGCTCCTTCCTTTACTCCCTCCATTTCTATCCACGTGCTACTGCTGCAACTCTTCCACTTTCATTTTCCTGGGTCCTCGCTTCTGCTGCTGCCGATTCTGGCATCCAGAGTCTGAGATCAAAGCTAACAGTCCCTTCTTGAGCAAGCTGACTTCTGTATCTGTTCAAGAACCCCTGCACCGTGATACCAAAAGCAAAGCAGAGATGCTTGTGGTGTCCCTGCAGGGAACCAGAAGAGGCCCAGAAGAGTTTATTCACCTGGCCTTCAGGCTGTATTTAATAGAGTAAAATTTTATTTTTAAGAAGTGAAGATTTGTAAGTCATCTTGCCTTCCATAACCTTTGGAAAAGGTATTTGCCAGTAAAGGGCGCCTTCAACACCCCAATTATGTTTTGCCAAGATCCTATCAAATCGATGGCGAGTTATTTTCAGTTACTTTTCTCAAACAGAAGACAGTAAGCAGCAAATACACAGAACAAAAGTAAGATTTAAAACCCCAGCAGTATATAAATTCTCACTCTCATTGGAAAAGCAAGCTTCCTTCCCCAGTGCTAACTTCCTCCCTGCCCAGCCTCTGAGCATTTTACATCAGTTCAAGCACAGGCATCGTGCTACAAACCCACCTAGATAAAACATACTGTATTTTAAGGGACAGGCAGGCAAAAGGCTGCACAGTCTTCTCATCTAGTCCTTGTATTTGTAGGGTTTTCTAAATGGTTTTAGTGTATTTCCTGGCACAGAAATTTCTTTATTGCAAGCTCCGCTTTTTCCAAACAAGAAGATATATCTCTGCAGCCAAACACCACAAAATGCTTCTATAAATAAAATTATCAATAGTTAACTCTGATGCCAACAAGAATGACACCAAGGGACTGGAGCGGTAGCAGGGTAATTGAAATCTGCTGACGCAGCTGCTGCTCAACATAATTCAGGGAACTGCAGCAATAAAACTTCTCTGTTCCATCACTCCTTACAATTAGTCCCAGAGCTCTCCGGTCATTTCAACCAACAGCACTCTCCGTAATTACTCCTCTGCAGACACTAGACCTGCCAGCAGATTTTACCTTCTCTAGTGCTTCATTCGGACTAGAATCACCTAACAAGAAACTTTACCAAATTATTAGCTATTATCACACAAACTGGAAACACACCTAGTAAGAAGACTGTTGAATATATGTGGGGGTGGGGAAAACCTTCACTATCCTAATAAATTGAAAATGAAACAAAAGAATTTGAGCACATTCAACAGCAACATTTTAACCAGAATGTAGGTAACACCCATGCCATCTCTGTCGTTTCCTTGTGGCTCGGAAGAGCAGCCTATCAGAGCTGTTCCAGTCCACAAAAAGGAAAAACGTCCATGTAAAGTCTTGGTCAATCACTACCATACAAACCTTTTCATTAAAGTGTGCAAATGTAGATAATGATGTCTTTGCAAGCCCCCTTTAAAACACTTCAATGGCTCAATTGTTCCAAACATAATTTAAAACATTTTTTTTTTAAATATTTGTTTTCAATTCAGCAGTATCAGTTGTTTTTCTTGGAGAGAACTAGTACAAGCAATTTGGAAATGCTTGGTAATACACTGTTTAATTGCTGTGCCAGGGGAAAAAAAAAAAAAAAAAACCAAGCAACAACAAACCAGGGTTGAAAGCCTCCATTCTTACACACAACCCAAGCAACAGTAACTTTATTTTCTTGCACTTACAACACTTGCTCTTGGATTCTAAGAAGGAAGACTCTATAGAGGATCTAGAGGATTCTAGGCTTCGTATTTTGCATTATTGTTACCCAAAATGCACAGATATCAGTGAGGTTTAAAAAAAAAAACCAAACGAAAACAACAGACAAACCAAAAACCACCACCACACACAGCTGTAGTTCTTTCTCCTCCTCCTGCCAAAAGCACACGCATGGAAGTTTCCCAATTATGTGAACAAACAGATACAGTTGATCTGTCCTGCATATCTAT
Organism: Leptosomus discolor; assembly: GCF_034619465.1. Lineage (NCBI taxonomy): Eukaryota > Metazoa > Chordata > Aves > Leptosomiformes > Leptosomidae > Leptosomus > Leptosomus discolor. Next base: position 3,844,456 of record NC_141404.1, read on the forward strand.
CAACTAAACAGTCCCTGAGCTCTGTAACCAAGAATTTCTAGGTATAAATCCTGTACCAGGCTCCAGACCACCTCGAGAAGCTAAAACCTCCTCTTAGAAATTGGTTCTCAACTAAGATTTGAAAGGTTCTGAAAGTTTACAACAGCTAAAGGGAGTGGGTGACACATACACCTTTCGGAATGAAAGAACACCGACTACTGGAGGTTTCCCAACAAAGCACAACGGTTCAAGGAGTCAGGAAAACCATTTTGCTTGCACGCACTCTGTATGTTCTATACTTATTTCAGAAAAGAGATTTCACTAAATCGGCACAAACTCTGTATTTTCCATGACAAAATGCAAGGCCTCTGTCTACGTAAAGGGCCTTAGCTACTTTTTCTCCCTTGTACCTTCGTTGTAACCTATTTTCTACACAAGCCATTTCAACGGTGTACCATCTTAAGATATCAAAGCCATAAATCATCTCCTCGTTTCCTTTTTTGTCCTCACTTCTCAACTCTCCACGTAGTTGTGCTATGTACTTTGATAGGCTCACAGGGATGAGTAATGATGGGAATAAAGAAGGCTTTCTTCTTTACATCTCTGAGTGGATGCACTGCATTGTGCTACATTCCCAGGTATTCTTGCTATTCCAGTCACAGAGTACACCGAGATACAGATCCGCTAATCCTACCATCCTGAATCGTCATTCTGTAAAGGATTTAGACAAACCTCAGGGTGTGGACCAGCTCGAAATTGATTTTCATTGGCGAAGCAAAACTAAAACACAAATACCGGTAGGTAAAAAGTAGTGCACAAACCCTTTCAGCCAAAAGGCTCAATGAACGGATTCTGTGTGTTCTATCTTCCCTCCATCCAGTTTCACCACTATCTGTTATTCCCAAATCCTTTTCATTCCTTTTCTTATGCAGTGTAATTCATGTCATGATTCTATTGAGAAATAGGTTTCAAGTAGCACAAATGAGAATGTTAATTGATGCAGTCAGATATTTTTAAAACAAACAGAGATCAATGCTTGGCATATTTGCAAGAAAAGCTACCAGGAAAAAACCTCAATTCTGAGAACCATCTGATACTCATTACTCACCACCAACCTACTTCAAGGTGGAAGAACTTTGTAGCTTCCTATTCATCATAGAGAAATCACACAACCTATGTAACTAAACGATCTTAAACACAAAAAAGGGACAAGTGTTTTTTGTTTAAGAACCAAAATAGCAAAATTCGCTTATTTACGTACAGTAAATTTCACTTAATGTTCCAAACAGTCTCTTTTTCTCCTCGAGAGTTCTTACTGGCATGCATTCACCAGATCCCCTGGCATTCCATTTGCCTAAGATCACACCTTCGGAAAAGAAGGGTGGAGAGGAGATGAAGTTAACCCTTGCCCTGATCGTTTGTCACTGGGCAAGATGCCTTGGGATAACTACCTCAGTTAATCCCGGTGGGAAAGCTACGTAAAAACAAGACAGAACCTGAAGCAGCTTCCCCAGTAATTCAATTACAAAGGAATTCTTAACCACAGCGCCAAAATCTCCACTGGTTAGCTTTCCTTCATTCAGGCCTCATCTCTGCAAAGACAGTGTAGGAATCTTCATCATAACCACTGCATATAGTTGGGACATGAAAGACAGCCAGTCTGTTCCAAAACTGCAAGGTTTTGGTTTTAATTCTGAATGTAGAGAAATTAAAACTCACTGGGAAACAGAATTTTACAATGAGTGCTGACAGAGCTATAAACATAACATGGCATTTACTGCTTGCAAGTTAAAATATACTGAGCTGGTTACAGACACTACAGTTTTGCTTGTGGAGGACTAAGCTCTAGTTTTACTTCGAGGTGGTTTAGTCACTTTTTGTTGTCCTCCTACCGCACCAGCTGCAGTATTTCAACGTGAAACAACGACAGAGACTTACTGTACTGCTATCTTTGCAGTCTGAATTCACAGATATTGCTCTTCTCTCATTCATATAGCAGAACATTAATTATTACAATTAATGCAAGTATAGGCATGAATTTTGATTGGGCAAAATGAAGGCTGAGATTCCCCAAGCTGTGTCTGAAATTAAAACTTGATTACAACTGAAACCAACACAAATGCTGCATTTAAGCCCCATTTTGGATAACAGCCTGTTCTTTGTTACATGCTTGTATGCAGTCTAGCAAAAGGCATCCTAGGCCATCAACACGGCTCCACATACAAAAATGGAAATAAAAAAAAAAAATCACTACCTAGACATCACCTTGATCTTTCCTCCAGCCCCTCAATCTGTAATGTAATACTCATTTCCCCTTTCCCAAGGGATTTTTTTTTTTTAAAAAAATGCATGTGTGTAAACCCAATGCGGTGATATTCATTGGAGTGAGACTTTATACAACAAGCTGATGAAAGGATATCAAGACTATAACAGTACCTTTTTTTGAATAAGCAAATACATTTCTATATTAACAGTGTACAGAAACCAGTATTTCCATTCTATGACTGATTTTTTTTTTATCTAGGCAGAGTGGTATTTCCCCATTTAACTGCACATCTGGTTTCAATAATCCTGCAGCTGCTACCTATTGATATGCCTGCCTTTTGTTTCCACCTCCTTTCCTGACAGACTCAGGAATAATTGAAAAATAAATCAAAAAATAAGAAGTATAACATACAACTAAGAAGCAGCACGCAAGGTTGCAAATTCACGTGAGTGCTGAGTACGAGCAGAAAACAATTTTGTATTGGAATGCCTAAGGGGGGGCTTTACCTTTCATACATGTTTAACTCACCTGCAATGACCAAAAAGAATCACCTCTGGTGAAAAAGGCACAGAAGTAAAATCAAATTGAAAAATCACAAGATAAAGGTAAAGCCATTTGAGGTTGGTCTCCGTTTGAACGAACTTCCCTGACAGCACATACACAAAAGACATGCTCTGCGTACAGACGTCTCCAGCTATCTTAAATGCTCTGTGACAGCATGTACTACAGCTTTTTGTTTGGTTGGGTTTGGTCGGTGGTTTGTTGGTTTGTTTTTTTACTTACCAACAAAGCAGATCTCTCACAGAGAGAAAGGCACCGAACTGGATTTGTTTGGGTTTTTTTTAAGGACTCATCTTAAAACTAGAAGCCAACGTCTAGCCGTAGTCCTTACATTACCGATGTGGAACTAAGATAGTTGATAAACCTCTTTGAGTGTTAATCAAGGAAAAGACAGTGCCTGTCTGATTCAGCACAGACTAGACCTACAGAGAAAGGCACAGGGCAAAGACAGTCACCTGAGTGAGAAAGGCAAAGAAGAGTAGCTTGTACGTGGAAGGTACAAACCGTACCAACATATTCACTTTTCTACATCCTCCTGGCCATTAACAGAGATTAATCATCACCATGTAAGAGATGATAGCAAAGATGTTTCTCCCTGTTAGAAAGCACTGAATCGAGATCTTTAAAGTATTTATACAGACCTACATAATCCAGTGCCTCAAACCACAAGGCTATATACAATTGCGTTATCCTCACTCCCATTATCACCCAAAGAGCCTGTGACATATTTTCCAGTTACAACTTGCACCTTAATTAAAACACACATTCAACTTTAAGACTAGAGATCTGCAAATCAGTCTCAGAAGAGCAGGCAGCACTGTAATTATTTCCAATACCGGTTTTGCCTAAACAAGGGTGACTTAAGACTAAGTCTTAAAAGCCCAACAGTTTCCTTTTCAGCAGTTGGGTATTTTTGACAGTAGAGTCTCTCTCAATCTTTCCTGCTCTGTTTTGCCACACCTTGAGGGGAAACATAATTTGCACTCCCTTTATTTTTGCAAATGGAACACAATCCCTTTTGGGGTAGGAAACAGCCAGCATCGGTGGAAAGGCGACGCTATTGTGGCAAACGGCACTCACCTCCTGAAAAAGCGTAGACATTTCACAGACCAGACATGAGCTGGGGCTTTGCATTTCACATTTGTGCCTGTCGGAGAGGAAGAAATCTCGCAGCAGTGGAGTGTGGGTAAGTGCCTGGACAATACAGTTCATAAAACATGTGTTCCCAAGATTGATTAGCCCTCGTAGACCTATAAAGACAGAAGGGGGAGGGGAGGCATAAGCATTATCAAGTTAACAAAATGGTGTATTTGCATTTTTACATAGTTGTAAATATTGCCGCAGATTTCCAAGTACACAGTGTTATATTGCTTTAGGTAGGCTATTGGTTTTGAGGTACTCAAGTCACATCTGCTACAAGATTCCTGAACTACACTAGCATTCGTTTTTTAAACTCTCAGAAAAAGGAAACCTCGAAGTACACCACCACCAATAGCGTTACCCCGCAATGGCTGTTTTGCCATACGTCACCAAAACACAGCCCCTCCCCAAGCAGATATCAAAGTGCAATGACCACAACTGGTAAGACACTACAGTAAGGACCCAAGACATTTAAATAAACCAATAAATAAGTTTTCAGAGAGTTTAAAAGGCTTTCCCTCATGCAGGTCACAAAGCCAGAATAAGGTTTTTGTACTGTTACAATGCAACAATCATCTTTCTAAGACAGGCAGCAAAGGAAACAGCCTTGACCAAAGTCAGGCTGTGCCATCCAATGCAGACTTAGCATATCCTTTGTTTTGGTACAAAACACAAGATCCAAACAAAACAACTTTAAAAGAGAAACTCTGAACAATACTAGTTCCACACTTGTTTTAGCTAAGTTAAACATTAATCTACAGTATACATCAAAAAATTCAACTTGGCATAAGAGGATTCATCACACCTTAAGTCAAAACGTTCAGTAATGCCCAGAGACGATTTCTTGTGCTTGGAAACCAAGATGCTTAAAGGAAAGCTCTTTTGTTGCACAACAGAAGAGAGGTTAGGAGTGGGGAAAGCTTTTCAGTCATTTGCAAAGTCTAAGCGAGAAGAAAAACATGCTCAAATCCTTGAGTATTCTTCCAAATTGTTAACATAATACCACCATACAGGAGTGCTAAACGAGAAGAGCATCAGGTGGACAAGAACGCTTATTTTTAACCAAAAATTTACTTTGAAACAAGATAAAATGCACTGAGAGATACAATTCTGGTATTAATTTAAAATTAACATAGTCCTCTTCTGCAATATAAATGGGATCACTACACAAACGGTGAATAAAAAAAAAACAGGATTACTTGACAGAGAACGAAGATTTTCCTTGTCATTCCATGGGGGGGGAAAAAAAAAAGTATCAGCTGGCAACGCTGTGGTAATTAAAAATGGTGCAGTTCCCTTGCAGTACACCAGATAGTGCTCAAATGGCTCTTTAGCATCTTTCAGCAGGAGGAGGTGTGGTCCAGTTGCTACGTTACCAGAGAGAAACGGCACTACATCAGCTTGAACTGCATACTGAGCTGTAGGCGATGGACAGAGCCCTCTTAAATATTTTTTTTTCCCCTGTATCTAATGCCACACCATCCTCCTCCTTCCAACAGCTTCCTGTTGCTTCTCTTTACTCAAAGTGCAGGACAAAGTTTCTCATTATATTATAGTAACTTCTACTGGGCAGAAAGCTTACTGCAATTATTTGCTTTATTTTCATGCTGGGAGGCAACAAGTGTACGCATAACATTAGCAAAGTGTTAAATAGTTAATTTGTTGTAGCAGCTTGAAATACGGTGTGATGCTTCAATTTGTAAGCAATTCTATTTCAGTCCCCAGTCTACAGGTCTCTGCAAACAATGTCACAACAGAAGGGTGTTCAGGCTGTGCAGGTGGAGAAACATCAGTACCTCTTGCCTACCTCTCCCCTGAATTTTCCATTTAAAACTTACTGGGTTTATTTAAATCACAGACTGTGTAAACAGAAGCCTGTAAGGCTCCCTGGACATGCCTGAGACGCACCAGGGTATTCTGAGAAGCAGGAGAGCCTCTCCTTATTTCTCCCTGGAAAACTCAGTCCCTCTGGTTAGCGTCAGAACTCAAAGTCAGCCTGCACAGTGCAGAAGACTAGTGGAAAACGGGGAGTACATCTAGAGACTCACCCTATCGCTTTTTGATATCTAATGGAGCAATCACAGTAAAAGCAAACACATAAAGGCAGCTTTTTGGAATCATTTATTAAGCATCATTTATTACATGCCTGTGGCTGGACCTTCTTTCCCTGTGACCACAAGAATCAAATCTTCCTCAAAGTTGCCACCAGAAGACTAGTTACAGGCGTCAAACTCAGAAGGCTCTCTTGGTTTGCTCTGCTGGCTTGGTTGTTCGGTGTCAGTGTTTCACGGGTCTAAATGGAGTGCTTCCCACACGGCGACTTCCCGTGAACGAACCGAGACAAAGCAACCTGCAAAACAGACAAGACTGAAATGTGAATACTCCAAATCCTAATAAAAGTCAGAAAACGGTGAAGGTAGCAAAACATGAGAACTTACTTGGCTGAAAAGAGAAAAACATAAAGGAGCATACATCAGTCTTATCCTTGAGAGAGCAATGAGTGCAGCTGCTATACTGTCTCAAACTGACATTTGAAATGGAATGGGTACGAGGCACTGAGCTACAGCTGAGATACTGCACTGAGCTACAGCTGAGATACTGCACTGAGCTACAGCTGAGATGCTGCATAACTAGTTGCAGCATCATGGAAAAACATCAAAATTCGACGTATGTAAATTAAAGAGCTGACAGAACTTACAGGGAGAAAAATGAGTTTTGTTGGAAAGAAAAATAGCTAAAAGTTACAACCCATACAGCACTCTGGACAATAAAATATTAAGAATGTAAGAGACTTGTGTCTGCCACACCTATTCCCTCCCCATTAACAAAGCCTGGTGATATCTAACTGGAATAGTCAGCACTATAATGTGTGGGTCAAATTAACAGCGAAATAACGTGCCCAAATGCAGCAGTCCACTCTTGCTAGCATCAACAGTTGTCTCCACTAGCATCTAATCAGTGTGCAGTATTTGTTCAGAGGAGTGGGCCGACTGTCTAAGGACTGCCAACAAGATCCAACCCCTAGTAATAAAGCTGCAGTACTTCGCAGCAGACTTCTGCTGTGCTTCATCTTTACTTCTGTTTTTTATAAACTGTTTCCTGAAATGAGCAAGAGCAACCAGTGAGATACTTAATATATTCTATACACAGATGTGTGTTCTTGTGGTAAGTGTAGTTAGGAGAAAAGCACTGGTTTGCTTCTGAACCCTGCCGATATAAATGTAAATATTGGAATAAATTAATATTGCTGTCAAGACGAAATTGTCACGTATGGTATATTCATGAAGAAAATACCCTTTAACCATCAGGCATGGTGTACAACCACTATTCTCATTCTGTCACGTGCTGGACACGCAGGGCGTAAGCAAATAAGCAAGGAATCTACTGCAGTGCCTTGAGCACAGGTAAACCCATCAGGGAATTTCTTTTTACATTTGGTCTCAACTACGCTGTAAGCAGCTGGCTTACCTTTGTCAGCTTCAGTTCTTCAATCTTCTTCCAGTAACGGGTTTCGTTTTTTCAAACGCTCCGAGTAATGGATCTGCAATACTGGGCAACAACGCTTGTTGCGATGCAGGGAGATCTAGAACACTGGTTCTGCAAGTCCACCCACGCAGGCAAGATGAAAAAACCAAAACAAGATAAGGAAATTCCACCTCTGTGCGAAATGCAACTGTACAGACATTAAAGGTGGGGAAGCAGGGAAATGAGAGGACCACACATGAATACAAAATACAGAAAAACCAATCAGGTGCCTATCTTGCTCTCCTGGAAGAGGTTCTGTTTGTCTCTAAACCTAGGCTTCATGTTGAGATAGGAAATAGAGCAGACAAACCAGTCTGAACAAATATTACCACACAGAAACCTGTGATTTATTTGACTGAAGGTTCTGGGTCACTATACAATGCAACTTTGTGAGACAACCAGGAAATCATTCAGATGCACTAAAGCATAGCCAGCTTGAGAGCCTTTTTACATTAAACACAGGTTGGCAACACCTTAGAGCAATTTTTTGTCCCCTGCTCCCAGCCCTCCCAGTTCCCCATCTGGTGTTGATGTTTCCCTGAAGCTCTATCAGACAGTATCAGAAGTCAGCACAAGCTGAGGAAGTGCTCACTGAAATATTTAAAGAGAGTTCAGCATAACCCTTGGAAAGAAACAGTGCAGCACGGCAATGAAGATTTCTAGAACGCTTCTGGGTTTTCATACTACGTTCATACAACAGGAATTAATCATTTAATAGCATCTTTCTGAAAATGTATTTCAAAGCAGAACTGCCCTACTCCTTAGCACCTAAAACTAAAATCAAATTCTCTCTCAGCTCAAAGTTTCAGGTGCAGACCACACCACGCGTTACCAGAATTTATCTGTTACAAACGCTGGCCCCAGCTGGGCCAATACATTACAGTTCCACTTGCATGCCAGAAGCAGCATAGTTCTACTAATGGGGTTAGTGACAGCAATTAGTCTCAAAAGATAATCCCTTTTGAAATAATAATTAAAAAAAATTACTAATTTCAGAAAGCAGAAGTATGCAGATACATGAAATTACAAGTCTACACAGGAAAATGCATGGCATTCTGTGACACTACTGTTCACGTGAGTTATCAATAAAAATAACCAGGCACTTCTGGTGAATTTATCCACACCACTTCAGCTGAAGCATCCTTTCTCAGTGACTGCATGAAACCCCGAGGTAACTGCAGAAGCTGGAATACTGAGTCAAAAGTATCAGAAAAGTTTTTGTCAAAGGTTTTTACAGAACATTTTTTACAAACAAACTTACCAACGACACACTCAGGTGTTAAATTATTTTGACAACAGTTTAAGAAAAACCTATGTGAATTTTGCAGCAGCCAAGTTAAATTAAAAAATTTCAACCACATGATCTTAAAAACTAACTTAACAATTCAACATCTCTACCTCCAGCAAACACACAGCATGCAATCTACCATAACAGGAAAAAATCATCAGGGGCGAAAGTGTTTGAGCACAACCTGAGTTTCCAAAAAGGTATAAGTTGTATTCTTTCAATTCAAACAGTTTATAGCTTTGCTTTAGAATGCGTAAAAAAATATTTTTCCTTTTATTTTTATTTATTCTTTTTATTCCTAAAAGGCAAAAGCAAACAGTTTGACCAGATTAAGTCCCTATTTTACTATGAAAACTTTTAACATAAAATTCTCAAAATTTATCTTGAAATTCACCTCAAGTGCTGCCAATCACGTCTTGTACTTTTCCCATCACTTCTAAGTACAAGGCAAAAGCGTGAATTCATTCCTTCAGTAATAACCCACTCTATTTCAGGATTACGCCTTCTTCACGTTGCAGAGAGGTATCACGACAGAAACTGGGGGTTTTGTTTGGTTGTTTTTACGGCAAAAATAATATTCAAAAATAACACAGACCCCAAACAGCTTTGATGAAGAACACAGAAGGATGAAAAACATTTATGTGACCTGGGCCACGGCTGAGCTGAAACACCTGCCAGCGACTACACTGCAATGCCTTGCTAGGAGGACGCCGGCAGCAACCAGGAACACTTCGCTATGGGCTTTGGTTCCAGTGCCTGTTAGAGGAACGTACATAGAAGTGTACAAAGTGCCTGGGGATTTCCCCACCCCCTTTCACATATATTTCAAGAGTTAATAAAAATGCCCACACAATATTCTGTTGATTTTTAGGCCACATCTGCAGTACCACTTCAGGAGGATGTAAGGAGTTTGAGAACAAAGAATATAAGCAAAAACATTCTGCAAGTCCAAACTTTGAAACATCTACAAAATTCAGAGTATGGCCAAAACCTACTAAAAATAACCCTGAAATGAATATGCTCTGCCTAGAAGCAAGTGAGAGGCCACATCCGCAGAGCAATGATTTTGCAGCAGGTTACATACTTGCTCACGATTCGCTGTTCAAGTGGAATGAAGCTGGTCTCTCCTGACCGCAGGTCTAAGACCATGCTGTCAGCAACAGCAACGCAGGAGAACCTTCAGCTTTTGTGGTGAGCCTCGTAGGCAGTTGTAGGTGGATCGCTGGTAAGAGGAGACTTCAACAGACACTGACATTGGCTTACTGAAGGAACTCTGTTCAGAGTTTAGTGTCAGACGTTACGGTTTTTGGTTTGGGGTTTTCTTTGTTTGGTTTGTTGGGGTTTTTTTGGGGGGGTGGGGTGGGGGGGTGTGATACACTTTTTACATCACCACCCCCCAAAAAAATCAGCTAATAGTGGGCCTGCCAAAGACCTCCAATAGAAGTAAGCTACTGCCGGTTAACGTAGCCTATGTTCAAGAAAAAGCCTGCACAACGGCCAGACTAATCTGTTGATCGAAAAGGATTTCCAAAAAAGGGTAAAAATTTAGAAGATACAAAGCAGAAGAATCTTGATAAAGAAAATGCATAATACTAAAATAATATGAACCACTGAAGATGCTGAGCAGTTATAAACTGCTGAGTTGCACGCAAGACGATGGACATTCGCAAGAGGCTACGCTTGAAAACACGGTGCATCCCTACGCTGAACCCTTCTCACTTTTATACAATCACTGAGCTACAGAAAAAAACCCCACTAAACAGAAAAGGTACTAGGAAGGGAAAATGGGATATGTGGCTTTGGAAGACTAGACTACAACAATTCCGTTAAATGAATGAAAAAGATGTGGCGAGATCCAGATATGTAAAAATAACGAATGAACCACAAAAATGTCCTGGGAGCTCCCGTAAGAGCAAACCCAGAAACAGTAAAGAACACCACAAAGATGGTAAGACCAGCCCCTCTGAGCAGTGCTGAACAGCAGGAGCAGGGACACCGAGGCTGCAGCTCCAGGCTTCTCCCAGCGCATCTCCCCATTGCCCTGACCCTCTCTCATCCAGCAGCCTTATCACCTCACCTCCCCACTGAAACCGCCTTCCCAACTCACCGTGGGCTCTTCCTCACCAAACGCATCATCCTGCTCTGTCCTGCAGCTGATCAGCATACGGAGATGACAAACCAGACTGCTCATTACCACCCTTTTCCTCAGTACTTAAGGATCCCCAGCAGAGAAGTCGGGGCAACTGCTTGAGTAAGTGCTCTCCAAACCGATTCACTGATTCGGATGGCTCAATCAGTAAATTTTTTTTTTAAACAGTATTTTTGTCAGAAACAGTTAGCAACGGATTACATGACAGATCAGAGAAATTAAGAGGAACACTCAGGGCAATAATCTTTCCTCTTTGAGTTACTGCTGAACCACGTGAAAACGTGCTGAAGTTCCCCTGTGTTTATTTTTCTGACTTGGCTCCTTTTCTCCAGTTATTCAAGGTTGCCAGGTTAGTCACAGCTCATTTTGAAAACCCCTTTTGAAACAAGCCACCTTTCTTGAGCTACACCACAACCATCACCCACCCACCCACTCTCCCAGCCCCCTCAAGCTATTCAATCCTCGGGAGGCACAACCTGGAGAACTTCACACAGTCTTCTGCTCTACCTGACTTTTAAGCAAAGTCTTTTAAATCCCAAGTCACAGGAGAGTTCTAGAGCAGTATTTCTTAACTTATAAAAAGATATTTGTGACACACAGAAAAACTGAAAACATGTATGTTATGCTCTATATACGAACCTAAATATTTTCCTATATTATACTGTTCCATTATCTAAAAATACCTATTAAATATCATGTGTGCATCAAGATTCATAGGCCACGTTGAACCCTGCTGTCTTGGGAGGATGACAGAGCATTTAGAAAATATTGTTACAAAAATCTGGATTTCTTTTTTCTTGTTTTAATTACAATTATTTTAATTTGGCACTGACAGGAGTCAACTAAAAAGCCAGCCCCTTCTATCCAGAAGCCCTAACCGACACACACATGCACTCTGGTGCAGCTGGAGGACACATTCTTTAGTTTAAATTTCTGACCTGCGCACAGATCATTTGGGAGAACTATAAGTTAAGTCCGTTCTGTAGAGTACACTGGGTTCAGAACAGAAAGTAAATTTTTCTGTATTTATTGCCACTGCTTACCCTATCCAAACACACAAGAAGAATGAGGCGGGATTTTTTTCCTCACATACACTGATCCAATGTTGGCATGTTTCCCACCACCCCACCCACCTTGGGAAACTCTAACATAAGAACCAAGGTGCATAAGAAGTAATTTAAAACATGGAACATACTGACTGATTCTGTTTTCAGTGTAAGAGTATGAAGAATAACTCCTGTTAATAGTGAGAAAATAAATTACAGGACTATTTTAGATACACTGCATTATGAATTGCACCATAAGCTACAATTTTACCCAGCCCTACACAGACGGAAAGGCAATTACATCAGAAAAGGCTTTCTGGAAGCAAAAGGAAAAAAAAAAGTAGTATCTTAGGAAAAAGAAATATTTGCATTCTAAATGAAACCCCGTGTTTAACCTTCCAGTTTCTGGCAAAAGGATTCTGGATCACTGCATTTTTTCCATTACTACTGAAATAACAAATTGCTCAATAGAAAAGAGTTTGCTTATGTGTACAGAAGGAAACTGTCCCCGAGTTTGTTTGCAGTTGAAAGTCCTGGAGTCCAGCTACAAAAGATGGTACATTGGAGGAAAAAAGTATAGCAAAATCCTTAGCTCTTGAAAGAAAGAGTACAGTAAGTATTCCTCCTTGTATGCATCACCAGCACCAGAAGACAAAGACTATTTAGAGGGATGAATCACCCAAACTCAGAAAATGCTCAGTTGCAGTATGTCACTGCTGTATAGAGGAGGTGGAATTCATCCTCGTTACTCATCTGTTTACCTGTTAACACAACTTTACAGAGGCAAAGATGGGTTGGTTGGTCACTTAAAGAAATTAAGCAGACACACTTCGCTCTATAGCTGAGTAACTGATAACTCAAAAAAAAACCCCAGGACATAACCCCATGCACTGAAACGCAAGTTGTGACCTCAACTAGATGCTCTGTCATTCACTTGTTTTTCTTAAGGCACTCATTGCTGGCCAAGGGTGGTTTTTGCTTTTAGAAAAGAGAGGCAATTCCCCACCTTTCAGATTACCAAGTGGTTAAAAAAAAAAAAAAACCCACAAAACAACAAAACATGTCAGTTCGTATTTCCATGTTTTGCTGTCTGTAAGAAAAACCTCACATTAAGCGTTACGACATAATTGCAACACTTAAATCTATGCTCAAGTACGTCAGGTTCACGTGACAACTCAAAGTGGGGTTTTTTTCAGTAATTTCTGGCATATTTGTGTGCAACTGGGCAGTTCTGGAGCGACCTCCACATTCACAGGAGACTTTCCAGATTTATCCTTTTTTACATTGTGTTCGGATTGCCATTCAAAATCATTGTTTCTACTCTTTTTCTCCCTTAAAATATCCAAAACCCCATGAAAAGTTACCAATAGGTAACAACCTACCCACACTAAATTGTCAGAACATGCACGGCGCCGTTTGTAGCCTCTGTTCAGCAGCAGAGACGAACGTAGTTTCTAGCACACCCACGAGGAGGATCTCGTTCACCCCCACCACAATGTACAAACAACAGCGCTGGTTCTGTACAGGCGAGATTAAGTAGCCCAAACCAAGTAAACGTGGTTACATCCTCTGTGCAACCAGATTTAGTGCCTCTGCGCTGCATTCCCCGGGACGTCCTGGAAGGCTCGTTACCTCGGGCACGGCGCCACCCGAACACGCTCACGCTGTTTACAGACCCACGCTGACACTGCGCACGTTCATGCTGCTCTGAGCCTAAGCTGAATTTGCATTGACTTCGTGGGGATCGAGACACCAATAATGTTGTTCCAGCATTTAGTTTGTCCCCACCCCTCTTTGTTAAGGGGGAATTGATTGCATTCACTGTTTTTAATCAATAGCTTCAGTGACATCACATAATATATACTTACAGAAGGGACAAGCTACGTCAAGATAGTTCAAACATAATTGGAAGAGAGAACAATAATTCAAGAGCAACTTGTTAAAAAGGGAGAAACTATCTGAAATCAATTAAATTCAATAAAAACAATTGTAAATTAGGAAATAAGAAAAATAAAGTGAACAAACACCAAATAATGAGCAATGGCTATAGCAACTCACCCTAAATGACTTAATACTGCGCTGCAGTTCCGAGACAACAGCATTTCAACAGCAATATGAGAAGGCCTGGGAGGTAATTATTCGGCCCTGGCGAGAGGAGAACCTCAGCTGCATGATGCCTGGAATTGAGCACCCATTTTAAAAGAGATCTCTGCAAACTGAGGAGAAGTCAAGAACATGAGTGAAAATTTGCATTAAATTAATATTTGAGACTGGAGAAAGAACTGAAGAGCCCACCGGTTCCGTTAATTAATTCCAACAGATAGTGCTGATGGAGGAACAACCAGGCTGACAATTTTCAAGTACGTTACAGGCCACTACAAAGAGGACTGTAATTAACTCTTGCAGCCTACCAAAACTATAATACAAAAAACTCAGCTCACAAGAAGCAAAATTTAATTAGATATTAAAAATAATTGTCTCAGTTCGAAAACATCGCAACAAGGGAGTCTGGGACTCCCAGTTGCTGGAGTGGTTCCAAAAGCAGCTCTGTCAGTCATCAGGAATGGCCCAGTTCATGGACCCCGACTCAGAAGAGGTGTGTAACATCCTGTCCACTTTTTCATCCCATGACTGTTCATATATCCAGATTAATATTACAGCGTGATGCAAAACACAGGACCCAGCTTTGACCGGGAGGCGGAAGGCGAGGGCATTTTCGCACGACAGCTAAGCCCATCTTGCAGCTCACTGATGCCAAGAGGGATGTTCCCCTTGCAGCGAGCTGGCATCTGCTTGAATCCACAGCGAAATGGTTCATCTTGCCTGTCTGACAGAGAAAGCAGTCTCACCTGGAGGGGACAAACTCATCACTTGCAAACAGTCTTTGTCCCATGTGAGCAGGTTCACACAGCTCGCCGTGGGTCAGGACAAAGTGCCAGAACAAGGGAGGGACAGCCAGCCCTCGTATCCCCTCTACTGGGACAAACTTCCAGCACAGACAGTTGTCTAAAAGCCACATACTGGGTAGCAAAACTACCACACGGCTCTGGAAACCAAAATTAACCGCCCTGCCGCCGCTCAGGAAGGGAGAACAGGTAACAGCTGCTGCTAGAATCAGAGCTGCTAACTACCCTCGGTGTCATTTTCGGACTACATAGGCATGCCGCGTATGAGCTTTTGCATTTGTGGCTGAATGGATCATTCATTCACTTTAGCAATACAAAAAAAAGAGCCACAGGATAATGCGAAGAGATCACCCGGATCTGGTATTTCAGTTCATTTCTTTTGTGTCATACCCACTGGTGTGTGTCAAGAAAAAGGTCATTTAAGTTTGTAGCTATCATCAGTGCTATAAATCAATTCTGGATGAGCTCTGCAGCGTCCCTGTATCATGCTGTACCTTCAATTAAAAGCGATCACATAACAATTAAACAACACTGGACTAAAGGCTCAGCCTAGGCGATACATGTTTGTTGCTTTATTTAAATAAAGAGTTTCTAGTAATGGTATCCAAATAATCATTAACAACTGGAGATAAGATTCAAGGAAGGTTACCCCTAGTTTTGCCAGTTTGGGCAGAAAAATGCACATCTCTAAGCAGTGACTATGAAAGGGGGCTTTACTACAGATTCTTCCTCAGAGCAACAGATCAGTCCTTCCACACACGCTACTCGGACGTGCACTGTTGGAAGAATCCAAGGTCAGGCGACATCCTTGGAGCAAACAGATCAAACAAGTTACCAAGAGTATGATCAAACACAAGAAGTGCAGCATGTTATATCATTATTGCACAGATGAAACAAAACCCCCAAGCCAGACAACAATTCCCGAGTGTACACAGTGTGCCAGACACAAAAAGTACTCTCTGTGCTATACTTCCAGTATGTACATCTTTGAACCAATCCCCAAACTCGTGATGCCAAAACTCGAACCATTTCACAGCCCAGAGGAGTTTCCATTCTTTGCCTTAGGGCACGCTCCCTACGATTTCATTTACCTGTCAATACTTTGCGAGTGCAGCGGTGTGCAAGCACCGTGTGCCCCTGATTCTCCAGAAGGGCACTGACCGAGTACATTTATTTTTATTTCTGTTTCTCCAGGCTTAAAACACTTCAAACACCGCAAGTGATCTCTTTTAACAGCGTGGGCACGGTAAGCCAGGCAGTGAGGTTATAACCCGTCATTTTACTTTGCAGTAACTGTATGCTTGGGTTAAGACTAAGCACACAGACAAGGTAGGAGCGCTTGATGTCCTTTAAGTTCTCATCCTTCTGATTTGATGGCAATTGGCTCCTGTGTGCACACCCTCGGCCTGGTAAAATGAGTCAGCATTCCTAAAATATCTGGCAATACAAACAAACCAACCTCTTAAGGTCAATTTTTCATATAGCCTGTGTAAACAGAGATGCTGTATCAAGCAAGACAAGTATCTCTTCCCTGTGAATTTAAATTAAGGAACATGCTTCCAAAACAAAACAAAGTGAGTGGTTTTGACCAAACCACTGAAAAGTGCACTGAATCTTCCACTAAAATCACTGGAAACACAGCTGTAGAAGACCTTGAGAAGTCACCTGGTCTACCCCCCTACCTCAAAGCAGAATTAAAACTACCTATATCATTCCTGAAATATGTTGCCCTGAATTGTTCTTAAAACTCTTCAGTGACAAGATCCTACAATATCCCCTGACGCACTTGTGTTCTGAAGTGATCTCGTGTCAACTCAGTAAATAAATTAATGAAGAGTTTAAAAACTGCAACAACATTAATACAGAAGATACACATACACTATGCCACCTACAGATAAGCTCCTCTACCAGCAGCATTAGAGCTTCTGAATTACAATAACTTTTTTTAATACTTCAAATAGCAATAGCTTTACAAAAGCTCCTAAAATGAGGGAGGAGACAACTTGTCCAAGATACTATGGTAGCACTGCCCTTCTCCACTAGAAATTTCTGTGCACCTGAACGGGTGAGGTATGAACCACTTTATTTCCCCATATGCTTCCCCACAAGGAAGAAAAGGTAACAGCTAGACAGAAGCCTTCTGTGGGCCAAATCTAACCAATGTGTCCCCAAACTGATCACAGTTATACTAAAAAGGAACAGATCAGACTACAAGTAAAAATACTTCCCTTTAGAGCAAATATTTTGCTGTCCTGTAGCTGCAAGAGCACGACAACAATCCTGATACAACCACACAAAGTTTCATGGGACAAGTCCACAAGGGTTGGGTTTTCACCTAAGTAGGATAAAAGAAAATATTCCAGGAGCAATTTCTCCCAGCCAGGATGGGAAGTTGAATTGTTCTTCCTGTTAAAGCCAAAGCCAAGGATCTCTCTAACACACAAGATTAGTTTTGAACCTTTTGGCAAGTCATCTGGCAGGAAGACAACCCCTGAGAACTCTGCAAATAGAGGCTTTTTTTTTTTTTTTCCTTGAAGAGTATGGAAAAGGTTGGGGTTTATAGCCGCAGTTTCTTATCTTCAGCATTTTTACTGACCATCTGCATGCAAAATTGTTTTCCTCTCTCAGGTGTCTCAAGAAGAAACCAATGCATCATGTTCACAAAACCAGAAAGCTATACAGCACGTAACCTTCCGCGGCAATCATTTCTATTCGATTCTCTCAGCTGAAATGAGTAAGACTGAAAAAGACATTGAGTTCTGCAGCACAACTTGTACCAAACTTCTCTGCATTCCTAACTTGGCATAGCAAGACCCACTGAGCAAATTTTGTCTGTTGTGCTCCAATCTGATCCAGTCTCTGTCAGGCTCTCCTAGCGGTGAGTGAACACAGCGGGGAACGCATACGCACAACCTGGATCTCCGATTTTCAGAACACGGAATAGAAGAAAACATCTTTCACGTACAGCACTGGAAATAATGCTTTGATACTCAGTAATAGATTTGATGATCTGCTCCCTGTAACACGTGAAGATCAATCGGCTGGAGGAGGAAGATGAAACACGATGCGCTCCAAGAACGCATCACATCAAGAGCTCGAGAAACAAAAAGAGACGCCCGTTTCTGCACAGCAGAAAACACGACATGAAATGCCACCGAGGTACATGCATTGCACAAAATGCCTTCGTTTAACAATGAAGCCAGACCCCTTACAACTGCGGTGCTCGCTGTACGCTCAGGTATAGAGAGCTGAATGAACTTAAAGAAATTGAATGAAGGTATGGAGAAGCTCCCAAAGCAACCACATAACCGAAAGAGGAGCTGCCCTGCCTCACACACACCCCACAACAACGATGTTAAAGTCCTATGAACCAGAGCAGGAAAATAACGATTAATCTGATAATTGCAGGAAGGTCAGGGAGAACAGATAGAAGACACCCAACGTCAAAAGAGAACAGCAGGAGGCAAAGAACACAAGCTCTGTTTGTCAAAACGATGGAATGATCAATACGGAGCATTATGATAACTAGCCTCTAAAAGCTGGTTAAGTTGTAGAGCCTTCAAGGTATTTTTATATGGCAACTTGATTGCAAAGAAAAAAAAGCCTTTATACAAAATAAAATACTTCAAAAGGTGGCACAGAATAAAATATTCCCTTTGCCCTCCCCCAAAGCAGCCAAACTTAAAAGCTCAGTGAGATCTTGCATGATCTGCACAGAAGCATAAGACTTGCAGTGAGAATCCTGTGCAGATGGCGTCTTTAAAGAACAAGAGGTACTCCCACTAAACTGACAAAATAAAATTCACACCCGCAGCCGTCCTTTCCCCCCAATATCACACCATATGCTGCCTCCAAGTTTTTACCCTTCCTCAAAACAGATTTCACAAATTAATAACTTAAGGAGTAGGCTAACCGCCAATGAAGTTAAATGCATCCAAATTTATTAATATGCACAAATTATTGTTGATGAACTGGCACAGAGCTATTCCAACAATCCACAACACACAAACCATGCCACATGCTGTTTATGCATATTCCTCATTTCAGTATATACTGTATCTACCTTCTGTCCACACAAAGCCCAACTCTAGAAGCAGACATGAAAGAGCAGAACGGAAGGTCACAGTAAATATAATCCAAAAGCAATCCACAAAAGAACAAAACTGAGACACAGATTACTGGCCTTGTTGAAAATGCCATGCTCTCTGTAATGACACGGAGCTAATCAGGTTAAAATACAGTGGTAAATCAAAGTTTGTTTCTTTGGGTCGGGTTTTTTTAATAGTAAGAAAAAGAACCTGCTCGTGCGAAGGGTGCATCTCTGCCCATGACAAGACAGGCACACGTTAAGGCTGTCATCAGTTAGCTACACGGGCTAATTCTGAACTTCCTTATCTGGCTCTTGATTTAGAGATTAGGAAAGTGTCTTTGCATTGACTGCACCACTGTACAGCAAAAATAAACCCTCCGTTTCAAGAAAGGCTTCGGTTTTTAGGGGATCAGCCTACAGCTTGGCGTAGTGTGGTCAAGAAAACAGCAGACATATCCGCTGACCTCAGTGTTCGCTGTCGAAGGGCAAGGTCTGATGTTTGTTCCGACAGTCACAGAAAGCCAAGCACTTTTATTTAGCACATCTCTCTTTCTGTAAGCATTCCCCGTTTGGATTTTTTTTTTTTAAGCCAGTAAACACTAGTTTAAAGAAATGCCTTGATTAACTCTTTTTAATTTTAAAGAAACAGACAAAAAATATTTTATCTAAATAAAGGTATCTTGCTCAGAGGGCCAGAATCAAATTCTGGCTATATATTGCTGTTGGGTTTTTCTTGATAAGAAACCTCCCATTCCCACAAAACCCTCTTCAAGCAGATGATGACAAGTGACTAACATTTACTGCATTTTTCATGTCAAAAGCCTAGTGTTTTGACTGCATATTGAAGTTATATAATGACTTAAGTGAAAAAAGCACAAGAAAAAAAACCAATACCATTAGAGAGAGATAGGTAAGACAAATAATGGAGTCAGCAAACATTTTACACTTGAAAGCTGAATCAGCATCTGGGGGGGGGGGGGGGGGAAGGCATTCTTTTTGTGCTGCTGGATCCAAACATTGAAGTTTCACCTAAAGAAGTGCAGAACACAATTTTAGAAAAGTCAAATTGGAAACACTGTCTGTAAACCGAAAATGCAGTGGTCTGATCAGTAACAACCATGGATCCACCTTTTCAAAGTCCAGAGGAGGAAAATCAGGTTTGAGTTAGAAGTCTGGAACATGATCCAAGCCCTGGATTAAGAACTCTGTCTTCCAAGGAATTTCACATGATCAACACACACACAATGTATCTTCCTTTGTCTCAAATCCCCAAGAGACACCCAGAGTTACAAAATTAAAGTATATGAATGGCAATTTTCCAAGACAGGGTAACAGAAAAATTCAACCCCAACTGCAATCTGCCTATTTCACATACCAGTACAGTTTTAACTTCGCACAGTCTGCAGGGGTTGTACTTGAGGTAAATATCTCCAGAGATTAGAATTCTGACTTTACAAACTTTGATGCTTATGTCAACATTTCTTCATCTGCAATATTTTATATTATTGCAGCTACACACATGCCTATACAGTGGTGTCTCTCTCTGCTCTTATTTCCCCACTGATAAACCATGCCAAACAAGCTTTACAGCGAAGGAAAAAAAGTTAAACCATTCACATCTTTTAATATACTTTTTAAAAAGAGTTCTAAAACCTTTATGAAAATCCACTACTCCTCAGACAGCAAATATAGCCAAAGGTCCTACTCAGCTTGCTATTCTGTTTTAAACTAAACTGCTCCCACAAAGCCATGCAAATTAAAACCTTCAAGCATACCACTGAACCCAAGAACCTCCTCTAGAATGCATTTAGCACATCACTGCACAAGCCGTTTCCAATACCAAGCTCAAGCTTCAAGGTAACTTCTCCTCAAAATTGGTTTTTTTTTTTTTTGTTAATTTTTACTGGAAACAAAGCAAAGGCATGGGATTTCTTCTGTACACAGAAATTGGGGGGGACGACGATAGACACAGGACAACAATCTCTATCCTATTTCTAAGAGCTGCTAAGAATGCTTTCGATCTACAAAAGTTAGGTCTGGTGGTTTCTTCAACAATCCACACACTACTGCAAGATCAACTGAAAAATACTGGGAGGCTTAACAAGGGCCAAAACTCGCCATGATTTCCTTGAATACATCATTTTATTTTCCAAGCTATCCCACTACTATTGCCCAATACTCCCTGGAGAAAAGATGTTAACTGGTTTACACTTCAACTTGTTATAGCATTTCAATTTGAAAGCAGGACTAAACCCTTGGGGAAAAAAGTTCTTTGTAAAGGGAATCAGTGTACTTCTTTCATTAAGCTTTACAAGCTGCAAAACACGCCCTGCAAGTTTCAACTATTCGTCAATCACCAAGCAAAAGATAAGCAAATATTTTGTATTAGTTACTTCCAAAGTGCCTTTTTTTTTTCCTTTCCCCTCTTGGGGAGGGGGACTGTGTATAAAGGCTGAAAAGGAAGAGCCATAAACGTTGAGGTTATCCATATATACTACAGCAGGAACAGTAAATGGTATAAGCCCAAAAGGTTATTTAGATTTCAGCCTTACTGACTGATTTTAAAAAAAAAAGCAGTAAATGGATAAATACAAGGTAACGGACTGATTTTATCTTAGAAGACAAGAAGGAATTAACATAATTATGTAATATTTACTTAAAAAAATATTAAGCTAAATATGTAACAATATAGGCCGCGTTATCACTGATGCCAGCTTCTCAAAGAATGTGTCTTCTTCACATCTTCAATCCTGAAAAGTTTGTTTTCTTTTAAAAATTTAATTCCTGGCTTACTCCAATCTCAACTCTTACTAAGGTGACAATCCAAGAGTGGTTAATCTTTGCTGCAGACAAACAAAACTACAGCTCGGATGCAGAGTGGCTCACTGTCAGCAAAAGGAGCTTTGCCCTTACCCCCAGGCACACACCCCCTTCCTGTGCTGTCCCCTCCTCACCCCAGCTTTGCTGTGTGTCAGAACCTTTGTCGAGCTGTCGAGTCCGGTACCGCAGGAGAAGACTGCTCTTGCAAAACCACCACCACCAAAAAGCACAACGTTTTCTGCCAGGTTAATGAAGTGAACAGACTCTGCAACCAGCTTGACAGCACAAGTGTGAATGCCCAGGAGAGGACGGGACCACGTGGCTGGAATTAAGGGAAATGTACACAAGGGTGAGGAGGAAAAAAAAAGGATTGTCCCCTGACAGAAGAAAGCTGTCTACCTCAGTTGCAGTATGTCTTCACTCTTAGCAGGTATTAAAGAGAAGCAGACTAATTCTTTTGCTTAAGGTGTAGCATCAACATGGAGGGAAGGGAGAGGGAAAGATAATACAGTCTTTCCACTTTCATCAGAAATGTTTTTTAGAGTTTGGCTCTCTCAGTGTTCATTAAAGAGTATGCCCCTGCAAAACCATGACATGAAATGAAAATGTGGACAGGATAAATCATATACTGAAAGCCATCAGTTTATGTCCTTTCAGAAAAGAGGGCCTAAAGTTCCATCAAACACTGAGATAGTAAAGAGCAGAAAAATACCCTCATTCCTCAGTGACACTAGCCTGGGATCAAACAAGCCCTCTGAAAAAGTACCGTTAATTAGTAAACTTTTCAAATGTGAACGTAAGATGACTTACTTTTCTATAACAGAAGTTTCTATAGCAAAAGTTTGCTCACTCCAAGTAGGTAAACACTGCAGGGACCTCAGCGACAATGTGTCGTCCCTAAGCTTCCCCAGGAGCAATTATATCATAGATAACTCAATCAATGACTGCTGTGAAGACAAACCACACAGCGACATTACAGCAGTGATGCAAATTGCTTTCTGGCACTGGCTCTGGAAAACTACGTGACGTGCTCTTAAATAACAATCAATGCTCGAAAAGGCTACCAAAATACCAAATCCAGAATTCCTTTTCAAAATGTCTTTTGCAGAGGAAAACTTTGTATTTTATATTATTCCTAGAGGTAAACTTTGAAAGTCTAGCAAGACTTTCTGAAAGCCAATCTCTACAACCCTCAGCAAGTAAATCACAGCTTATGTTTTAGAATTCTCAAAAGATCCATGCCCCTCTAATTTTTCTTAATGTTCCCTGGGAACTTTGAAAGGAAAGGGGTTTTATTTATTTATTTATTTTACTATTAGGTTTATTGATTTTAGACCTAGGAAACATATTACACAACTCCATCCAGTGGTCAGAGCTCATGACAAGCTAAAACAGGAACAGAAGGATCTCCGCTATAGAAGAGTAGCATTTTTTGATTTTACTAATCCAACCTTTTAAGAAACAGTTTTCCAACCAGATAACCATTTGAATTATTGTTAGGTGAAAAAAACAGCACAGAGGAAACATTCACCGGAGTAGCCTTAAAGGTGGTTTTCCTTTCCTTCATCACACAGTAGTCTAAAAAAAATTTAAGAATCAAAAAGACTTCTATTCAAGATGCACTTTACATGGACCCGATTTCAAATATACAAGTAGTACTGCTTACAAACCAATCACTTAAATTTAAAAAAGTTACAGCTAAACATTTGGTGCGGTATCAAACCATGTTTCTCATTCCACTTTTCCATCTGAGCTACCTTAAGTAGCATTCAACTAGAAAAAGTACACCAGAAAGCTGGTACATTCACAAAAAACTTCCAAGTACTGACGTACACTTCAACACCTTCAAGTTTCCGCTATTCTACACAAGCAGAAATGCTCTTGGTAGCTTGTCTAGGGAACCAGAAATATTTTCCGGGCCACTGCTCCTCTTCCCTTGCCACCTTTACATGGGAGCTCTGCTGCAATATTTATTCCACTCATGCTGCTCTTTGTCACATCACGCTGCTGAGCATTGCACAGCTGCAAAAACCACCTGCTACTCCCATGTAGCTATTGTTTTTGCCACCTCCCTCCCCACCCCACCACGCTTTCTGCAAAGGATTTGCTCAGTCTCCTCTGAAGGCTCTCCCCTCTGCCTTTTTGCAACGCTGCAAATGGAATCCCAGGTGGCTCCTGCTAATTACCCATGTGCCTTGGGAGTCTAATTCCTCCTATTGTTAACATACCAATCTTCAGCCACAAAGTCACTTCATATGCTAATCAGAGACCAGCTGATCCCAAGCTAATACTTCGCACACTCAGGAGAACTGATCTGCTGGGGGTATTAATGATAGCAGAGCACGACAAGCTTTGGAAAACAGTTCCCAAAAGATACCGGTATCACTTTCACTTCTAGTCCAGCACCCTAATAAAAAACTTGCTTGTGAACTTGGAGCTTGGTCACCACCCTCACTTGCTCAGGGCAGCCTCTTCACAGACAGGAGACTGAGTAAGTTAGATTTTCCTGTTAACACCGTTAGAATTTAATTTAATAATTGTTAAGTCTTATTTCATTTTCCATATAAAAGTTCTGGTGTTTACAGGATGCTTGCAACACCAGCTTCGACCCAAAATAAAGACAAAGCACTTCCAGGGATAGAAATATTCTATGAATTGAACCGTCTAGGCCACAATTCAGTACTGCTGTTGAGAACTGAGAACAACGCACAGTAACTTAAGAAATTTCTACTTCCCACTCACTCCTGCATTCCCCGCAATATGCCATCCCTTCGGACTGATCTAGTTCACCTGAAAACGGTGCCAGCACAATGAAAAAGGCAGCATCTACAGTGTCTGGGGCACAATGAGGTCCGAGAACACCGGTCCTGAGCCGATATTGCTACCAAAGAGCATTATGTTCATGGTCTGAGTAGACTATACACTCCTCTTGAATATCCTGAAATACAGAAACTCCATCAACATTTCAAGTCCGCCAGGACATCAGAAATGCCCCACGCAACATCCACACTATGCAAGGATTTTTCACCACAGCTTCTTGCACGTAGATAGCTCACCCTTTCCACTTGGTTAACAGTGTGTTCCAAGGCCCTTGGAAGGCGCTTATGTGCAACACTGAAGTGCCCTTTGTTTATACCCCAGAAGGCAGGAATCAGCACAGTTCCTACAGCCTGTAACAGTGCCCAGCCTGAGTTTTCATTTGAAGAGCAATTTGCTCAACGGCAAAATAGCGATTCAAGCAAAGTTATCTACTCTGTCTTCTTACCATCTGGAAAAGCATCTAGGAGACGGAAATACACACCGTTTTAAAAGAGAACCAAGCAAAACGTATGGGTTTTTGTTAAGTCGGGGGTTTTTTTTGTGGAGTTTTTGGGTCGGTATTTTGGTTGGGTTTGTTGTTCGTTTTTTTTTGAGGATGTGAACAAGAAGTTCCTTCTTCAATGGGTTTCAAATTGTCGCATAAGTGGAAACATCGTTTCGATTCGCTAAATTAAAAGCTAGGAGTTTTGCGCAGTGTTTCCTCTAACGAACTATCAGTTTAGTCCTCCATCATCAGCATTCATTTCATGACTGATTATTCTTCAGATTTAATCTATGGTGCCAATGAAAGACAAAAGATCCCACAGCTGTATAAAAGTTCAAACAGCTCAAACAGTAGCAGACACATCCAGCTGTTTGAGAAGCACGAGATTGCTACAAATCTGGAACAAAAAAAAAATCCCTTTACGTACAAAGAAGGTTCTGCCATAGAGTAAAACATTCATCTAAAAGTGTCGTGCAAGTAATATAAATGTAACAGGAAACTACAACAGAACATATTTTACCACCTAGTGTGTTCCAGATAGGAATAACATCAAGTGTAACGTATTTTATTATTAGGGCTCCAAATTGTATGCAAGCCCTTCACACACAAGTTAAAGTTTATCCTTTCAAGGCCATGCCTGTCCAGGTTTCAGAGTACTGTCCCACCTACTTCAGTAATGATACCAATACACTTGTCTTACACAAACGCCAAAACAGGCACCGGCACAACAACCGTTTCAGAAGGTCGCTGCAGAGCAGTTAAACACGCCGTCTCCCAACTGACATCAGTATATCTCTGGAGGCAAGACAGAAAGCAAGAAACACCCCTGGCCTTCATCTTGAAACAGCTTTGCAGAGAGCATTTTATACACAAAAGCAGCTGGTTATGGTTTATCAGACTTCTGTAAACAGAACTGACCAACAGATGTGCTTATTATAGATGGTTATGAACATCATCTTCATTTTCAGCGCCAATAAAACTGGACGTTACGCCTCTTCTCTGAGCCACTTACCTACCCCAGAAGATAAACTGGATTCACTAATATCTGCTATGGGATTGATAAAAACTTGATGTCAAAAGAATTGAGTATTAGGAAAAGAGAGAAATGGGCATGCCCAGATAATTGCAGCATTTCAGTCTGCATACAGTCTCTTCACTGATCTGCAACTGCAAACAGACAAGTCAATGTGAGGAAAGTGAAGGGAAAAAGACTCTGAAGCAGATATATATTTAGCAGCAGGTTAGATGGAGAGAAAAGGCTCAAGGACAATGGCAGGCCTTTTCTTCCTTCAGCTAAACCCCCAATGTATTTTTGTGAAAGAAAGCTAGTCTTTTGCTTTTAACCGTAGCCCAAAACTGCATTGTGTCTCCTGGGTGCTTTGATTTTTTTTCTCTTTCTAAATCTCAGCACATAGACAGCTTCAGGGCTCAGTAGGAGAAATTATTAAAAGCATGCCTGCAGAAGTAAAGAGATCAGTCATTTCCCTTATCCCCTGTGTTTCATGGGCGCTCCCCCGCCCATGCAGCGTTGTATGAGATTTCATGCAACCAGACGTGTCCTTTTTAAGCAGACTGAAAAATGTAAAATCCTGTAAGAGTAGGCATAGCATTCCTTCAAACTGGAAAGAGAAACACAGAAATGCGCTTCAATTCTTCAGAAAGGTCACGTTCACCTTCAAAATTCTATCAAACTTTTTCCCCCCCTGCGCAGTTCTATTATCTTAAGTAATTTGTAACAGCCTTTACAAAATATACTGGAGCGTCAAAAAACCATAAAATCCCAGTGTGAACATGATGCAAGCAATCTTTGCCTAGTTATTTTTTCCTAGGCTGACTGAAGTTTCCAAAGTCCAGATGTTTTTTTCCAACTGTCTTTCCTGTTCCGCTACTGCAAATGCAGTTCCCTTCTTTAGGATTACCATTCTATACGCGTTTTCAACTTATTTCAGCTTACTCTGTGCTTCTCAGTCCATTTTTCCAAATAAATATACACATATTTTGGATTAAATATGACTTACTGCATTAGAAACATGACCTTAGAAAGTTTTAGCAATTACGTTCAGTGTATTTTGACAAAAGCGGATGTGCTGAAAGTGTGATGCTTTCACACAAAATGGTACGGAGCTGAAAAATTAGGAAAAAACTGATTAAACAGTTCTGTACTTCCAATGTCCATAGCTACATCTCCAACCTTGTACTTTCACCATTAAAATGTTACTGTGCTTTTAACAGTATAGGAGAATGCCCAATAATCTTCATCAGCGCTTCTCAGGAAGCTGGTTTTAACCCCCTACTCCCCCAACCTAAAGACAGCAGAAAAACACCTGGCAAACACTGTTCATTTTCATCGCCCTTACCCAAATACTCTCCAGCTGTAAGCAGACATACCCACCTTTCAGAGAGTTCTTTGCTCCAGACTCTGGACTCTAGACATTAAACAGTTGATACGCATTTCAAAACTGCTATTTGACACACACTGGAGAACAAATTACATCTTTTCAGAGTCAGTATGAAATTGAAGAGACCCCATTTAGTGTTTAGAACATGAAGCAGAGACATCACTGTGCTTATTCTGTCTGCTAAAACCAGATTTACCAATGGACTCAGGTGAGGATACATCTCAACTACAGGATTTCCCTCCATACACCTGCATGGGATCTCTGATGAAGGCTGTGTTGAGATGACATCGCTGATTTCTGCTAAAGTCTTTAAAAGCACATTGTAAAAAAAACATATTTCTGTTTTATAGCTGTTACACAGATGAATCATCATCAGTACCTGAAGTGACAGAGCAGACATCCTTCTACAGTGAGAAAAACGTAGTGCAAAATAAACTTATTTTGTTAGCCTAATGGTTAAGGAAATCCACTACAACTACTTCAGGGTAAAAATATTTATGGAAAAACAACACAGAATTTTGAACATACACGTGGCTGAGAATCAGCTCCGGAAAGGATTTCTAGAACTTACCTATGGTGCAGTTTGTGGTTATTTTTCTCCGCTTGGGGTTGTGTCGTAGCAATTCTAACTCTCGTTTGGTTGGCTCCCATGTTGAATACTTCTCTCCAATGCCTAAGCAGATGAAAAGAAAGTTTCAGGAAGTTGTTTAGTAAAAGGATTAAAAACTCTGTTCAAGTAAAAACTTTCAACATGCTGTCCATTAAGTTAGATTCAATCTATGTACAACTGCAAGAGATTGATTTCTTCCCCATCCCCAAATATTGTTCAGAAAGATACCAACCAATCTTCCAACATATAAGAACTAAAAGAAAAAAAAGAGAAGCACTTCTTTACTTATAAGGTATAGCTAGACCAAATACATTTTCCATTATTGGGTTATAATCCTCCTTTCAGTTAAAAAGAAATTCCAGCACAAGAATAAATCCCCTATTACTCAAAGATGTGTTTCTTTGTGCTCAGAGGAGGTCAAATGACGGAACCACCATACGATTTTAGAAGAAGATACACGATAACCAAGAAATCTCATCACTGAACTGTGACAAGTTATTAAATAAATCAAAACTGACCCAACTTAATGGACAGATACAGGCTTAATCTTTACAGATGAACAGCAGAACTTAGTAATTCAATACACTAAACAGTTACTACATGTCTTAGGATATACCATTACAGAACATGACTTCTCCTTATAACCATTAACATAGGACTGGATATTAGCAAGTTCTAATACTTGAGATTCACTTTACTGATATTTCTAACGTTACCTAAAAATGCAATTAGTAGTAGGTTTAAACACAACCCTCCCCCCACCAACCTACCAAAACTCTCCAAATACTCAGCTACCCTTTCTCACGAGCTACAGCTAAAATCTGTCATTATTCTCTTTAAACATCCACACTGTATTTCCAATGCTTTTGTTCAAAGGAAGGCACAGCAGAAATGAGTCGGGTCAGTTGTACGGAGAATAGATCTGAAGTAAGCACAGAGTTGTGTTCAGCATAAATCTGACACCAGAAAAACACAACAGTGAAGGCTCACGTGCTGACCAGCTAAGTACTGCTGCAGCGTTCTATGTAGCACAGAGAAATTACTATGCAAGGTCAATTATAGTGAGCCACAACAGCATCTCGGCATTAAAAATAAGGAATAATAAGGTGACAAGCAATCTACTCTAAAACTGAGAATTAAATTCAATTAAGAGTTATTTTTCACAGAACGCATGGAGCAGAAACAGTGCTGTGCTACAGAAAATAAATTATAAATCATACATATGAAAAGAAGGAGAGTAGAAGATATAGCTAGAGGCTTACACATTCTGCATAATATACATTAAATTTTAATAGCTCTTTGATCTTCATTTTCAGAAATAGCTATGCTTGTCAGAAGCTACCCACCCAAAAATGATCAATTCACAGTTACTACTGACCCTCCAGGTTCTAGTAATAAAAGTCTCATTTTCAGATTGAGGACTAGAAAATTCTTATGTACATGGATGCACCCATCTCTCACTTTATTTGATTCAACAACAGATTATGCAAGAAGCATAAGAAAGAATACCAGAATCATATAGTCCCTTTCCTTTATCCAAGGTTCAGCATCAAGCTACACACCCAGGAAAACAGAAAAGGAAACTAATTACTGCGTAACAGATTGATGAGATAAACCAGCTGCAACGCTCTGAATACACCGTACGGTACGCACAGGCAAACGAGTGAAACTACTTTAGAGACGCACATATGGACAGTTCACGTATGACAGAACATTGGCTTGCAACAAGGTGTGTATTAGATGTTTTCAGCAGCCCTTTTCATATTCGTAATACCCTCTTATATATAAATTGGCTTGTAAAAAAGGTCAAAATCATTTTCAACACCGTGTCGGTACCAGCTATTGCACTGGCCAGCTGTAACCTTGAACTCTCGCCTTTGGGTTCGCTGTAGTTTAAACACGGCCAAAGACAGTCAGTATAATCTGGCAACGGGGTGAAATCTCATAATAAAAACCCAACAAACAACCCCTGGATATGTTTAAATCCTGGTTTAAATCGAAAATAACAAAATTCACACCTGGAAACACATGTGCGCTCAACTTTAGGCATGCAGTAGTTCCACGTATGTCAGCAGGACTATTCATATATATCTATATATAACTATACAGCTTAAGTATTTATAGAGGATGGGGACCAAAGCATTTCACACGAGCAACTCTTCAAGTAAAGTTAAACAAGACAGACCGGATCATTTTGCAGGATTCTGGGTGAATCAAATATTGTTCAGTTAAAAAGAAATGAAACCAAACAGAAAACCACGTACAGTTAATGTCACAATAAACACAGAGCAAAACAGAAAACTTTCTTACAGAAGCCTTTCATGACAAAGAGCACAAGTTAAGTCAGAGACAGAAGTTAAAGGGTGTCCTGTTCCAGCTATATAAGTTAACAAGAATATTGAGGGTTTATTACTCTTGAAAATTGGGTGGGCGGGGAAGACAGAACCATTTATTAGGGCTAGTTTGTGTTTAAAAGTTTTAAAAAAAGAAAAACCACACACAAAGAAGGAAAAAGGGTTAATGAAAGATTTAATAACACCCACAAGCATGCCAAAAACTCCAATATAAACTACCTTTAACAAAAATTCGTAAAACATGCACAGGTTACCATTTACAATTAAAGGAAAGTAGCGTTACAGAAGTGAAAATCCTTCATTTTAAAAATGATGCTATAAAATAGCCAGAGATTCAAGTCAGCATGTGAAATCTCTATCCAAGAATTAATTTCATTAGGTCAAATACAAAATTGTTATTTTTCAGAGACTTTATCAGGGACATATGGATGAGTGAAGGAAAAGGCGATGAAAGCTCTAGTTTCATAATAAAGTCACAATTTTGCAAGTAATCATTAATGTAGATGTTTACTTTGCTATACTTCAGCAAATCCCCCTCTTCCCCCCCAAAAAATCCAAACATTAATTAGAATGAAGGGCTCTGTGTATTCTCACCTCCCTTGTTATTAAGGAATATTCAATACCAGAGGGGGGGGGCAGGAAAGGTACAGTTGCAAGTTGTTCAGAGTTATATGCTATAACCCTGAACTACAGCTGGACATGGGAGCTCACCACACTGAGTTAATATCACGAGAGTATGAAATGAATCTCATGGTATTTGGGGTTTTTCTTAAAGTTTTTTCTCCAGGCATCATGTTGTTATGTGAGCATCTACTGAAGTATACACTAACACTCTTCAAGCGCTGTGGATAGAAGTTTGAAAATACACAAGGCTCATACTTCAATTCTTAGGTCATTCTCAGGTTTTGCACACCGGATTCACTTCTTAAGTTCTTTTAAGTTGGCAACACTACCTGAGGTAAACTAACTCTGTGGTAGAAATATAAAACCAAGACCCTGATTTTGGGGTTTGTACTAGTCTTGACATTCAGTTCAGAGGAAGAAGGGTTCTCTTCCCCTTTGTACTTCATAATCTTTCTGATAATGTGAGCCACTACGGGAAGGAGGGGATGGATTGAAGCAATGGAGAAAGAAGGAAAAGAGGACCTAATTCTCCATATTTCTCCCTCGTATCACCCTTTCTCATTCCTTAGATAAATTTGTGGGCAGACACACGTGCTTTCACGATGAAAAGCCATAAAACAAAAGATCCTATGCCACGACTTTAAAGAAAAAGCGTCTACACTGCGTACTTCAAAAATTTAAAGGGTATTATTGTCTATTCCTTCATTTTGTATCTTCACTGGTCATTACAGGTTTGCTCTCCAGGGACAGAAGATGCAATGTGCATATTCATATAAATATGCATTCACATATATACACATGTATATATTTAATATGCCGTTCATTAGGCAGTTAACCAGTACAGATTAGGTTTTCTGCCCGGCAGCTCCTCTCGGTGATTCTGCCCTTCGCCGCACAACTCTGTGGTCCAAGGCAACAAGATGAACAATCTTGTGGCTGTAGTTACTCTAGAACACAAGCTAGAGCAGTCTGATGTCCACTGGAGGACAAACTGACTGCACCTCAGATGACACAAACTTATCACCTGCTAAGGACAACATAAGTTGAGAAATTGCTCTTTGAATTTACATATTCAAAAGTAAGGAACCGGGGGGACTTCCTCAAAGTGTTATGCTGTTGTAGTTGACTGATTTGGTCCCCAAAACAACACAGTTTAGAGGGGTTTGAAGGAGTTTTCAGAAGAGGTAAATAGCCTGCACGAAAGGTTTAAAAACATGTTTCCATTTTGTATTGCTTTGTAAAACCAGTGCTTTGTGCTAAAGCATTTTAAGCTTCTTCTAGGACTCACTGGCAATTTCGCTATGCTCTCTTCCTCCAGCTCAACTCTCGGCTTATTCCTCATTTCGAGGAACGAGAATGGGAACACTGTAGTAGAAACTAAATAAGAGGAGCTATACTTTTGATATGCCATCAGAAAAGCTCTAGTTAATACGATGTTAGCTGCTATTTTTAAAATTGGAAATGAGGTTAAGAATGGTTTGAAGTCATATCAGCCCTGACTAAGGCTGTCACATCGAAACAGGATGCCATGGATTCAGTAAGAGACATTACTAGACAGTAGTCATCTGTCTTCACATACAGACTTTCCCACTTTAAGAAAACACACCCCCTAGAAGCCACTGGAAATGGAAGACGAGAAGCTTTTATAACTGATGCTTAAAAACTACTCAGTTTACGATAAATGCTACTTCCTTTCCTTTCAAAAAAAAAAAAACCCAACAAAAAACCAACCAACCAAAAAAAGGAGAAAAGGTTTGTTTTGGAGCAGTTCTATCAAGGAAAGGGCATATGAAATCAAGTCTGCTGTAATTATTCCATCATTGGAACATATCCAAACAAGAGGAAAACAATTTGCACGATAAAACTGGCATTCTTAACTGTGATTCATGTCTAAAATGGCAGGATAATCAGCAAAGGGACGCTTGTTAGTGAAGTGCGTCGCCAGCCCACGCCTCTTACCTGTCATTGTACACTGGTAGTGAGAAACCACTGTTGGGGTGAAAGCTAAAAAAGAAAAAATTAGGGAAAGCAAACTGAATAAAACAAATGTGTGTACATATATTTGTGTGTAAATACTTCTACATAGATACTGTGCGTGTACCATGAAAGCACAGGTGTGTCAGTAAGCTGGCACGTTCTATTAAAAAAAAAAAAATCACACACAAGGATGGCATTTCATGTGAGGGGAACAGCTTTATCGCCTATATCACGTAAATAAGCCTAAAGGAGCAGACTGTTACATTTTCTACCTAATACCAAGCTGACTGATATTATGCAAGTTTTGCAGGATTAATGTTAGATATTTTTATATATTTTGCAATTAAAAATAAAATATTTTTGCTACAATTAGGTGTGGCGCACATGTTAAACTAACAGTCTAACTCCTGGAAAGTAATAACTAGACATCTCTCTCTCCCATGGCCTGCACTACTAACTCTAAAGAGCTCTTTCTTCCCCTTACTGTTTTTTTGCCATTGACAAATGGGAGGGACAGGTACGATTAAAAACAGAAACAAAAAATTCAGGCAGGAAAACCAAACCTTGTAATTTCCAAGCTTTTCGTTGTTCTTCTTTGGCAATTTGTTCCATGTCTTTGTCGTATATGTAATCTTGACACATAAAGCAGTATATACCCCCATACAAAAGGTCTATGGCTGCAAAACAGAAGGGAAGTTGGGGAGGAGGAAAAAAAGACGTGAGTTCATAAACTAGAAGACATTTTAAAGCAGGCTTCCAAGTCAGGCACTCTTTCTTCTCATCAGTCCACAAAAAGTAAAATCTCTACCTTAGAATCTGGAGGAAAAAAGAAAAAAAACAGAAATTTTTCCAGTTACAGTATAGGTTACTCAATTACTTC
Organism: Leptosomus discolor; assembly: GCF_034619465.1. Classification (NCBI taxonomy): domain Eukaryota; kingdom Metazoa; phylum Chordata; class Aves; order Leptosomiformes; family Leptosomidae; genus Leptosomus; species Leptosomus discolor. The sequence continues at coordinate 3,878,374 of NC_141404.1, forward strand.
TGGCACAGCAAGAAAACTGCGCAAGACAACAAAGCATTAGCTACCTTCAACTTGTAATTCACAATATACCTTTCAAAGACCTAAGTAACCAAAAGGCATAATTACAGCAACTGACAATACATGCACAACTAGTACTCTACGATTTGACATGTAAGTTTGAACCGTCTTTTTCTAAGACTTCAGTAATTCCTAATCAAAGCCATTAAAATAATCAGAAAGCACCTATTTAAAATCCAAACGAAGGCTCAAACAGAAGACAGCGCCGAAAACTGAAAGATACCTGTCCAGGGAATGGTTTTCCAGAGTACTTTATTTCACAGGTTACATAGTCTCAATTTCTCTTGTTTTACACACCCTTTTAGAATGAACATTTGAACACTGGCCAACGTTAAAAGTATTTTTCTTACACAACCCTAAACAAAAGAAAGCCAAGAAACGAAATAAATCAGCTAACTGGGAAATGACATTTTGCTTCAACATATACCGAAGAAGAAAGCGCAAACTCACCATAGCAAATTGCTGATTTTCAGTATATACAGAAAAAAGCCACAATCAAAGGCAAGTTGAAAAAAATAAATTTCATCGGGTACTAACAAATTCTTACCCAGCTACTAAAATACAATCTGCATCCAGCAGACAGCTGAGCAACATGTCACCGTTCTTCCTCAAGAGTATATCCTCCATTCATTTAATTTCCAAATTCCTTTTATTTCCAGATATTATTATTAAAATAACCTCACTACAGTAGAAACTTGTTTTAAACGAAGGAAACCATTACCCCATTAGGTAGCCTGCAAGAAGCCGCGCTGAATTACTGTGAAGCCATAAATAAGGCAAACAGCATGCCACGCAGCAGGAATGCCGCTGGCGGTCTCATCAGGCAAACGAAGGTAAAGTGCTTGTGCTCCGCCGTTAGTGGGCCAGTGCTCATGGTTAAGGCTTCTTGGTCAGCTTGGTCAGGTTTCTTTCTAACCACATCTCATCCATCCTTCACAGCCTCTACCCCTCTCCTTTAGTCCTGTGCGCCCCTTTCTTCCTCCTCTTTCAAAAATCACTTTTTCAATGACTACCAACAAATTGTTTGTTATTTCTCCTATTATTTAATAAAGGCACCAACTACTTTCAACAAGTTTCCACCACGTGTATCAGCTGTCATCTTGCTGATGTGCCTCATGCTTTTGTTTTGTCTATTCGGATCACAACTAGCTTGTGGAAGAGGATAAGGATTCCTTGCGTTACTTTGCGTAATGTCCAAACAACCAGAATTTTCACCCTGGTGCCCAGAGGGCTTAATAAACTCCTTTAGAAGAATGTCACAAAAAGGAGTAAGAATCTTAGCTGCGGTGGAGATCAGCAACAAAACACTACACAATTGGGAAGGGGGGGGTGGGGGATCACAAGCTACAGAATATTAGAGTTGTATAATACTCAGTCCATTATCTATTGCACTACTAGTTATGGACAGTTTTCAACAAAGACTTGTTGAAAGTCCCACGTATTGGTCTCAAAAACATAAAATTAATTATTGTTCTCCATATATTTAAGAGATCCTACAAACAGCCCCCCTCCCCTCCAAATAACAGAACAGGACTGGCAAAACATCAAATAAATAGGACTCTGCGAGCACTAGTACTTTCAATCTACCAGCAGAATGGGTAGGCATAGGTTGTGCTCGGAGGATTCCTTACTTTCCTCAGCTTTCTGGATTTACATGCATGAGTGATGAAGTATAGATGTCAAGATCAAAACCAACAAGAGACCAGCTTACACAAAGCACTTGTTCAGAGCAGAATGAATTTCTGGCGTAAAGAATCAGAAAGTTTAACAGAAACACTGGCAGAGTAAAAGCTGTAATTGTCCAGCGCCTGATTAAGGACTCTTGAGAAAACATCCCCTCTCCAGCACACTTATGTGAACAATACAGTTGTATATATGCCAACACTTCCGATGTCATTAAAAAGACTGCAATGGGTTTTGGACAAATCACCTCAAGCACCAGTGACAAGGCAGCCATACAGGCCTGGTTACAGCACAAAGGAAGGGCAGGAGTTTCTCATGAAAGCCAAAACACAGCTGTTCAGTTTCAGGATCCCAGGAAAAGAGTCCACTGGTAAAGTTCGCAAGTTAATTGTTTCAAATCAGTATAATTTGAATTTTCCCCTTGAAACAGACTTTAATTTTCTTATTCCGTTCATCTTGAGGTGAAGAAAGAATGTTTTCTTTAGGGCAAAGGGAAAAATATCCACTACCAAGTCACTCTGGTGAACTACCGTGCCCACGGAGCCGGTCTGCAGGGCCTGGCAGGCGCTGGGCTGAGGGTCCCCAATGGAGGCACCATGGAAGGGACTGTCTTAATGACAGAAATTCTTCCAAAGAAAGCAACTTGTTAGCATTAACTGAAGTTACACCACACCAGAAGGACAAAGTCCATACAAAACTTTCAAAGGATCTGGGAAGGAGCAACACAAGCTTCACCTCATTGTCAGCAACAGACAAACTTTTTTTTTTTTAAAAAAACTAAATTGCTGTGAAGCTTTACCCCAAACTGAAACACCTGACCAGAAAATTCAGTAAAAACCCACTACGACAGTAAAGTATGAGAATGCACGTGTAACATCATTTGCATTAGTATTTGGGATCACAAAACTAACAGGAACGGGCCTCAAATTCGTAAAAAGTTCGGCAACTACTAACCTAGAAGCAACGCCTAGATGTTTCACATTAATCAATCCACTGCCAACTCTGCTGTGATGCCCCACATTCCTCACAATGAACATCTCTCTCAGGAGGCTCCTCCAGAACGGCTGCTACTCCTACCTTCTGGTATCTGCTTTTCCTAACACTACTACTAACTGCTCTCAGGAGGGAGCAGGGGGGGTGGAATCAGTGTATACCTGAATCCACTTTCATCTTAATAAACATACAGAACTGATTACACGGGAAAAATAAAATATACATTTGGTAGAAATACACTTTTTTTCTTTCATAGGGAAGAACTAGAAGAAATTTAAAGGAATCATAATGTCATTTCATTAAATTTGATCATAGTTTCCTGTTTCAAAATACCTACTTGCGGATCACAAACCAAATAATTTAAGAATGAAAAGGTCTCTTGGAATGTAACATTTTTCTTTGGTTTTATACCTTCTATGCTGACAACAGGCTACCTTTATTTTGAAGTCAGATCTCCTCGTACCCCTCCATACATAAAATTATAAGCAGCTGCAACACAAGAGGGAAAGTCAAAAGATATCTCATTTTTCATTTAAAGATAAAGCTATCAGCCTGGAGAAACAATGAGGCACCACAGAAGATCATGTAGGGAATGAGAGCAACTTTATCTACTGGTGCAAGTGACAGTAAGTTTTGAAAGACAACAGCTCAGGGGTGAAAGTTTAAATTTAGGCAGCAAAAGGTCTTCAAACTCTCCATCTGGGAGTCAAGTAAAGTGTTTTGTTTAAGCCCGAGTGCTTTACTTTGCCAAACATATCGACTGACGTCCTTGGGAAAATGTTAAGAGACCAGAGATGATGGAAACGCAACAGCAATATGTAAAGAAGCAGGGAAGCATGCCACATCCAGAGCGTGCACGTACGCGCACGCATGTCTCGTCCAGTTAAGAAACCTGTATGTTCAGTTTCCAAAAGAGCCAAGTGAACAGAATAACATTGCTCAGTCGAAAAGGGGATCCTTCACCATAATATATAGCAGCCTTCCATCAGATACAACATATTTGTGAATCATGTTTTTGTATCATCTTCCTTGAAACTCTGGTTGCATTCAAGTAGAACAAAACACACAGCAACTCAGAATTCAGGTAAATTTTTACCTGTACTGAAATTAACTCCACTTTGAATTTCTCTGACTTAACCTTGGCATGTTATCAACCTGAAATCAACACACACTCATATTCTGTGCACACCCATATTTTGTTCAACTTTTGTAACAAAGGAGACTAAATCTGTAATTCTTTCAGAGAGTATTCTGAGTCAACATCCTAAGCTAATTCATACTCCCTGTTTTCTCACCTTAAGTGTTCATCATTAAACCAGTTTGATAATAGTCTCGAGTTCACAAGAAGTGATTTGCTAAACTTCAGCCAGCTCTCCACTTGTTTTTGTATCTTATGTATTAGTAGAAAACAAGCATCTGATTGCCTTCCTCTGCTTTTCCTGAAACCTGCATCCCAGGTTGGATGTCCTAAACTGATAAGAAAAGAAAGAGGGAGAGAGAGAATAAAGAAAAAGCTAGCCCTGCTAAATGGCGACACAACCTAGCTTCCATTGAAACCACTGCGAATTGCATGCACTTTGGGGAGGGGCAGGAACCACACGCCTCCCAAACTTCTGCTTGTTGCCAAAAATGCAGCAGACACCCCAACTTTTAATACACATTAAAAAAAGCAATGGCCACAGTTAAGCATTATCCTTCCTTCTCACACTCACTATTGAACAGAACAGGTACTTTCTTCTCCTAATACTTGAGATAAACCCATTCTATTCCTTAAGTGCTGTTTCTTTTTTTTTTTTTTAAACCAGCAGCCAACAGATAAGAAGTGGTTTTGCTGGTTGTGCTCTAAAGTCTCCGGGATGCCCAGTGGCCCCATACAGATCTAGAATGTTAACGTTTAAAGGGATGGATTTGCCCACAATTCAAACACGGCAAGTACCCTGTACTATCCTGCAAACCACTTAAATACAACTAGTAGCCCAAGGGCCAGCCTCTATGCTGTACACTTGCCCCATGACGGTTTAGAGTCTCATCCTACACCAGCATGCAAATTGAAGCCAAGAAAGAAGATGAAGGAAGTGTCCCAGTATCCCTACGGAATCTAGATACCAAAAGTGGTTTTGACTGTTAATTTAGAGAAATCACGGTCTGTCAAAACATTTTATGTTAATTTATTATGAGCAGAATATTAACTTCAGCTCCCTGACCTCATTCAGAAATGCACGTATCACACAGACACACTACTTACCTGTGTGCACACACCCAGTATATACTGCAGAGCTCGTAGCACGCCTGTACTTAAGTTGCCCTGTGCTTCCTATTATAGGATATATTTTGCCTCTTGTCAGTCTTCTCCCTGCCCTTCTCTGACCCTACAACCTCCAATAGTTCCCCTGTTTGCAGCAAACCTTGGAAAACTGAAAAGAATGAAATCCTCCTGCCTAAAGCACCTTTTCCTGACCCCATAAAATATTATTCAGGTTTAATGGAGAGAAACTGTTAAACACTCCCTACTTAATCCTGCCCATTTTTTTCAGAAATTTGGGGATAGAATTCCTATATCAAGTTTTGTCCTGCTCCAGATGATATGATGCAAACTGCTTATACTCATCTGCATGTTCTCATTTGATCAACAATGGAGACTGACCTGAAAACACTGTTTTCAATAAAAGCAGCACTAAGATCCAGAACTGCATAGAAGTTAGTAGCTGGTGTCTGAAGCGAGCAGCTGGATGCAGAGCTGGCAATATGCAGGTAAATATTTAGGAGGTCAGTTTTCCTAGGGCTAAGAATATTGCAGGTATAGAGAGAACTCTTCAGGCATCATTTCTGATACTAAGAGGAGGTTTTGAGAGATGGCTTGCAGGAGCTCATAGTCACCTGCACTTACCAGAGCAGCTCCTAGCAGAAGACAACTGCGATGGACAAAGGCCTGCTGCCTTCTTACGAGCTCAGTCTGGCTCAAGGTTTGAGGTAAATGATAGGAATGCCAGGCTGGAATGTGCATCACGTAAGCAAACAAGAACTTGCCTGCAACACTGTGCACGCTACGTCCTAGAGCAGCAGATATTTTTAATGGCTATGAGGAATATTGGAGGTTCAGTCACACCCTACGGCTGACCTGTATATCCAAAATGCTTTCTTCCTCCTCCTCTTCTTCCAATCAATGATCCTCTGGTTCACAAGGATATTATGCTGGAGTACAAAGTGTTCGTACTTTCTACTATCAAACGTTACCTCACTTTTATTACTTTAGTCAACGAGATTATTTAGTTCTTATGACAGGACTACCTAGCCCTCCTCAGTATAAGCAATACCGCTGAACTTTGAGACTGTCATGGATTTCGTACACAGACATAATTCCTTCTCTTCAATTACAAGAAAACAGCAGTAAACCAGGTCTGGTTCTGCTAGTAAAGTCCATGGCATCCTACACACTCTGCTTTCAGTTTATTCATCACCAGCCTCCCTTTATCCTGCTTCATACAATCTTATATTAATCCCTGTCACTTCTATCTCAAGTAATAATTTCCAAGGAGGCAAAATGTCAGATTCTTCACTTGATCTAGACAAAGCAGGTCCAGTGTATTTCCTTTTTCTACATCAGTTATATTATCAAAAAGACATACCAGTCTGATACGATCCATCTCTGACAGAACTGTAACACATTGCATGCTGTTTCCATTTGCCTTCACCTCCTTAACAGACTTTTCTCCACACCATCACTAAGCAAAACATTAGAAGTCAAAGCAAGAGGCTGTTAAAATGCCCAGATGACCTTTTCTACGCCTTTCTGAGGCTACACGCAAAAGGGAAAAACAAACTGCTACTCTAGCACTGCAATACACTGTGCTGGGAACTGCTTTAACGGCCCCTTCCACACAGAGTATGATGAAAGTCTCAGCTGTTTACAGAACTCAACTCTACTGCCATCACACAGAATTAACACTACAGTCAACACCTTCCAACTCAAATGAAAATTAAACAACTTTTACTGTCATTCCTTTACATAAGTGTTCATAATAAATTTCAGCAGACAGGTACGCATTAATGGCAGTAACCAGATTTGTTCCTTTGACCAGCTTAAAGTATAAAAATCAGCTTTTTGTCATGTTTCCTCTGAATCAGATGAAAATCAGAATCAGTTGTTTTCTAGGGGAAACAGAAGCTTTCTGAATTCTACCAAAAATCCTCAACTTAATCTATGAGCATTATTATTATGCTCACCCACCCAGTTCCTCTCACCACAAATGTATTTATTGGATTGAACCTTTCATCAGCATATACATGGAAAAAACAGTTCCTCAACAAACAGTTTGTGATCTAATAAATAATGAATGTACTCTAACAGCACTAATTCTGAAATGAACTGTTTGCCAGTCTCCTTAGAAACTGAATGGTACTTCAGTCTTCCAACTGCTTCTTGTTTAGTCTTTTAACCACTGAGCCTCAGGGTCTGCTATTTCACCTACCTCTATTCTTTCACTCCTAAACCGGGCCTTAGAGCAGACCAAGACCTCAACCCAAAACTGCATTACGTGTTGTTTCAGAGACACCAGGCATGTGTTAGGAGCGCAGCTCTAACAGCTAGAAGCACAGCATGGAAATGCACGAGTTGGGTCCTTACCAAAGAGTTTAGATAGGTCTAGACAGAGCTTTGATACCATAATTGAACTAATTAACTCGGAGTGGTTATCCGGCACAGACTTTCCTAAGCCTCATACCAGTGACTTTTCTTGCAGCTAAGTAAAGTGTGTGTACATCTCTCTCTCTCTATGCATATACATAAAAAGAATGTGGGGAAAAACTCCCAAGCAAGGTTACATAAATACTCCACTCTCAAAACCATCAATTTTGTTTTCTCATATGATATCCCCTCAAAAAAGCTTTAATCATTACGTATTAGAAATAGAAAATATTCACTCAGACACTATTAAAACTTCATTTGGTGTCTGCCTAGGAGTTTTCAGTCTCAACCAAGAAACTGATAAAAGAATCACTGCCACGGTTTCGAGATGAACTCTCTACAGCAACAACCTCTCTTCTGGTTTAGAGCTACTGTTCACAGTCGTCTTCTTGCTCCTGCTACTCTGGGACTAAGCTACTACGTATTTTCCTCCACTGAGCAACTGCAGAAGCAGTAAGGAAGGGATCATCAGCTTTTACAAGGACAGAAAACACCAGCAGATTCCCCAGGTGCTGGAACCCGATCTGGAAAGATTATATAGGAAGATGACAAAGGATGCTGATAGCACACATTCATTTAGAATAATCAAATCCAAGGCTTGCAAAAAACTCCGGAAGGATTAGCAAACAGGCAATACCACCAACAGTGAATAATCACTACCACAAGGTAGCAGATGAGTAACAGTTACCACTCAGGAAAGAAGTTACACTGAGTGTAACTCCCAACAGTGTTAAATAGCACAATTAATAAACATGAAATAGAAATCAGGGAAGCATTAACTAAGAATACAAGTCATTAGTATAGTAAACTGTATTAATCCAGAGTTGTCACCACAGATGGACACATTAGAACTAAAAAAAATTATGAGTATCTTGAGAATCATATAACAGTTTCAACAAGAAAAGCTAAAAAGAGTTTAGGATCCTTCAGGCTGAGAAAAGGAAACATCTGACTATCAACAATATCAAGAATCCCAGCAGAGATCAGTAAGGACTTTTTACTCACCATTTCCCAATTCCTCACAAAAGAAATACAGAGCAAAGTTACAAGATACATTATAAAGCAAACCAGAAAAATATATGCATATGGCTCAGAAAACCTGTGGAACTCGCTGCCTCTCTGGGGGTTCCAAAAAGGAAGCAGGCTTTAACACTGGTCAGGCTACGGGCAGCTACTGGAACACAAGCACCTAGAAGCAGTGTCCTGTTCAGAAAGTTTTTGAAGAGCTGAGTAGTAGAAAAAAGGGAAAAAATGCTTAATAACTATACTGCTGCCTATTGTCTAAGCTACCTCTCATAACCACTGCTGGGTAGAAGGCTGGATATCACAGAATCACAGAATATTATTCATGACACAGCTTCATGAATGGATATTCCTGACACAGCTTCTGCCAATGCAACACTTCAAAGCAGCAAAAGAAGTTTTATGGAATTCAGAGAAGAGGAAAAAAGGAAAAATTAAAGGTTCTATATTATTAAAATCGCAACAGCAGGAACTATTTCCTGAAGTAACAACATCCACAGACTAAGATACCACTCTGCTTAGGCTGCTGGATTTCAGATCTGTAGCATCTATAATCAGATGCCTATTACAGTGACTTTCAGTACCTTAGAATGCTCAAGGAGGGTGTGCAGACAGCCCTGCCTCATCTGCTCCTCAACTCCTTCGCACACTACACAGGCCATCTCCGAGCAGTCCTAGACATACCCATGATACCATTTGCATGCATTTGGCGGGGAGGGATGCCTGCACAGTAGGAGCACTGAAACAGAACAGGCAAAGGCTTGTTTCAGTAGTCCCGAGTCTTCACGGTCCTGGAAAGGTCAGTCTTATCTACCTTGTTCTAAAGGTTTTCACACCTGTGTAAAAATTTTATGCTGCATTCATGATTCCCAACCCAGTGAAAATACCAGCCTATCACGGTGATCGGCTAAGAGAGACTGTGCAAGGCAGAGATTAAAAGAAGCAGCTCACATAGCTGGATCTTACATCACGTACCCTCACCCGTATCCACAACTCAAGGAATATATTAAAACAAGGACAGTATTATTAATATACACTGAACACGCAAGTAGATGCAAGAGCACAGGTATCACCATAAGGTCAGAGCGTGAGTGTCTAATTTATATTGCTCAGGGAAGCAGAGATAACAAGGGATGTATTTTAAAACCACTTTGGACTATGATCCTGAAACCTCCTGAAACATACAGTGCAAAAACACTGCTTCCAGTGCTCAGACAGCTGTTACAGCTGAAATCTATGATATTTCTTTGAACTGTGATTAAGTGTGCAGTTCCTCCTAGTCTCCATGGAGACTGATGTTGGCTCAGCAAAAAGTCACCAAGTGTTTTAAAATAATTCCTGTTCATTTTGAAATTTCAAAGCACTTAACTTGTTTTTGCCTATCAGATGTTATTTCCCTAACGAAAACTACAGCAGTAAAAGCAACCAAAAGCACTAGCAAAACTCCAAAAATATTTTTACAGCTCATTTCACATGCAGCTGGAAATTAAACACCAAAACATACATTAAAAAAGAAGAGAAAAGGAATCTCCAAAAGCAGAAATCAAGCAGTTGTACAATCTTCACATTACACGTATGTGCACTGAGTATAACATATTTAGCTGCAAAAGGATCTTTGAGATGATACAATACTGTATTCTGTACTTTGACTTGTAGAATTAACTCTTGCCCTTTTTATCTAAAGGCTGCTCCTTTTGGGAAGTACCTTATCTGACACGTTCTTAATTGTCAAGCACCATGACAACAACTACAACAGTCTTTAAGCAAGAGTGTGTATCTTCAAAGAGCCTCCCTCCTCTGCCCAGTTTTGTTTTTCCTTTAAGGAAACAGAAGCTATTTCAGTACAGCAGACAGCAGCAAATTCTACCTTGCACAAAAATTAACCTGAAGAATTTAGGCTTTCCAAATACGTAGATAAACAGCAGCTCACAACATGTGCAGCTATAAAGCTCTTTTAAAAGGTTCTCCATAAACATGGCGAGTTTAGTAGTAAAAATATTACAGTGTTTACACAGTATCCACAGATAAACAGGCAAATACTGTCTATGGTCTCAATTTAGCACTATGTTTTTTTTAAACCTTAAACCTGGCCATAAAGTTATATTGGCACAAAAGGGGGGTTTATACATATATACACTTCACCAGAAATCCTTAGATAGAGTTTACACAGAGCAATTTGTACTTCTGTGTTGGTAAAGATTCCCAAATAATTTCACCTAATGAACTGACTTCAAAAGCTCTTTGAGATTACACCTTGTAAAAAGCAATAAAAACAAACAAACAAAAAAATTGTCATACCTGGTTGGTTTGGGGTTTTTTTTTCAATTTTGAAAGAACAGTTGAGGTTGGCAGGGACCTCTGGAGGTCACCTTCTCCAACCCTCCTGTTCAAGCAGGGCCAGCTATAGCCAGGTTGCCCAGGACCACATCCAGGCAGCTTTTGAATACATCCAAGGACAGACATCACCACCTCTCAAGGCAACCCGTTCTAGTCCTCAGGCACCCTCTAGCCCATTGCTAGACTCTCTCCATTAGCTCCAATCTCTCTTATTGGTTCGCCCAGACTGGACACAGGATTCCAGATGTGGCCTTATCAGCCCTTACCCATTTCAGATGTACTAGTATGAGAAGACATTTCTTTTTTTTTCCTCCTGAACCTACCATTTGAAGTACAGCTACCTGTGCTTCAGTTTATACTGAATATTGCTGCCTACCTTGACATCCAGAAGTATGATCAAGCTTCTCTCAAAGGCTCACAACTTCACAAACGTTATGGATATTCACCACTATTTTCTAGTATTCTATTTTTCAAGGCATTTACAAACTTAAGCTATATCACTATGGAGCCTAATTTTTTCTTTCTTGACACATACGGAGGAAGAAACTATAACGATTTCCTAGTTTTAATAATCTTTTCCATAAATAGCAAACTTAAGCACATAAGTACACTGCACACTTGGGCCTTCTGAGGTATCTTTGTCCCCATGGAAAATAAAGACAATTTGCTCCATAAGCACGTAGGATAAACGAAATGAGAATGGTGGCCACAATGACCAAGAGAAAATGTATTCCACGAAATAATGCTGTTTTTCCCATTACTTGTATCACTCCATCAAGAATGTATTTTCATTTCAAGAAAAAGTGTGTTGTACACCAAGCAAAATTGTATATAGCCATTTTGACACAACCAGAATTTTAATATAACACGATCAGCACTTTGCATTATAACTCTAAAATGTTCTAAACTGTAAGCAAAAAGTAATTTAAAACATAACTGAATGCTTTTGGTTTCGAACATGATGTAGCACCAAAGCTGACAGGATAGAAGAACTTGGTGACATTTCACCAACATCTCTGAGGCAGCTGAGGGAAAGGTACTGGAGTACCAGTACCAGTTAAACTGTTTTCTTATTACTTGGGTCATTGGCCCCACTGGAAACAAGAAGCCAAGACAGAAACAGCAAAAAAAAACCCAAAACTTCAAAAGTTCAAATAATTCTGATTGTTACTTGATCAGTCGTTTTTGTGATAGGAATGATGTTGGTTTTTTTTTCCTTAGCAAGAAAAAAAAAAGTGAACATGACCTCCTGAAAAAAAGTTCACTGAAATAAATGCTCTAGTTCAAGGCACTAAACTCACAGTTTTTCACACTTTGGGGGAAAAAAACCCCAACCTCTGTCTACCCACATTTTTATTATTTTTCCCTATATATGACATTAATTTATAAATACTGAAATACTAAACAGTAATAATTCAAATTCTAAGTTGTGAACAAAAACTTATCTGTGATACAGTGGTAGCTTAAGCACAGAGTTTAAAATAATAACACTCAACTAACTCAAAACTCAAAATTGATGGCCCTGTCTAATGAGGTAGCTACAAGAAAATATCCCCTTACTCGCCTGAATTGAGAGGGATAAAACAGTGAGTTCAAAAGCACCAGTGAGTACATCAGGGTGACAACTTACCTAAATTGTGTCGCTTTGTCTTTGCGTGCTCGTGAATATGTTTCTTTGTAAAACAGCCAAAGAAGACACAGTAGAGGCAAGAGTGGAGTCTGTTCAGGTGGGCACCACACATATGACAAATGCACGACTTTGCCTGAAACAGAAACAGACACAGAACATGAGTGACAGAAACATACCTCCAAGTCCAGCTAAACGGACGCAGGTCCAGCTGCTAGCTTTCCCTTTCACTCTGTGCCTTTCGAATGCTGCAGACCAGCAGGGAGAACAGTTCTGCCCCCATGTGACAAAACCACCAATTAGACATATTAACTGAGAAAATTCTTCCACTCATCCAATACATTCCCAGGTCTTGATAGGGAGCAGGTCTCATCTAAGAGCAGACAACAGTCAACGCATTGACAACTCTCAGCCTGTAGTTTAATGAACACTTCAAGCAGGGGTAAGCAGGCACTGCTGCTAAAATACACACACAATCCTACCATTCCCTCGCTCCACGAGGGCACTTTTGTTCCCATACCATCCATGTACTAACAGAATGACCTTGCACAGCCCTGTGCAAGCCAGGAGAAAAGTGTGTGAAATGAACTGCCACTCCCCTCCCAAACGAACCTGTATCAGTTCCTCCATCCAGCTCACTATAAACAACGCAACCATTCACTGATGGTGCAAATCCTTTGGGCATTATGGCTAGTGTAGCACCGGCTTAACATCACAGCAACACAGATGTCGATTACCAGGGGAGAGAGGTCGTGATGCATCTGTTCCTGCTCAGTTCTTCAGGATCGTCCCCCACCCTCAGCCTCGACCTTGAAGCAATGGGCTTTGCTGCTCCACAGCCCCTTCGCTGAGCTGGTTCAGCCTGCTAACCTGGCAGCTGAACTAATCTTTTGTCAGGTTAGTAAGTTTGGGGGTGCGGTGAGACAGAGCAGACTCAGACGAACATCAGAGCTCAGAGAAAGCAGACGCCCAAGAGAAAGGTAAACGGGGTGAAGAGGCAGGAGTTTTGGGTGGTGGGACCACAGCACGAGCTCTGCTTGTTCACACCACCCAGCCCCTCGATCCACTCAAAAGCTGTAATGTAACTTGAACACTGAAATGTTCGTGGGTACATGGCATTTCATTTCTCTGCTGGGAGATTCTGCCAGATTCACTCATTAGATTTCTCTATACCAGCCCACAAAACAGTGGCACGCCATCAAACCCATACCAGTCAAAGAGTTACAGAAGTCACTTTTGCCACTCTCAGGCTGGCTTGGAATCAAGTGGGGAAAGAAATGTGCTGACTGTTCCCTGGAGCAACCCAGAATGGGGAGGTACATGATGAAAGTTACCATTATTCACTGGAAATTAATAAGCATGTAAGCCTGACATGACGGTTTGCATTCCTATGATAACAACACATTTTAACAAGTAGGCCTGGAGAAAAAAAAAAAAGGCAATTAGAAGGTTAAATAGACTTTTTGACTCTCAATCATATTTGAAGCACTCTTTAAGCCAACAACATCCAAAACCTTCTCCTGGCATTAAACTCAGATACTTCAACAAATCTTTTGAAAAATTACTCTGTCTTGTAGGAGACATAAGAGAGTTTGAGGGATAAGTCTTTTGCTCAGCAGCACTGAAAACGATTCAGGTCCAATACCATCTGATTGGAAGATACAGACAGGAGAAATTCCTCACAGTAATTTGCTTTTCATCTCAGACAACAGCAACTGCATTCAGACATATGCTTAAGAGTAACTCAACTTCTGTAACAGCTCAGACCTACAGAGATCAGTCACAGAGATAGGCCTTATTTTACAGACTAATCTGAAAATACTATTCCTTTGCCTGTCAATAAAGAAGGACCTTTTTTTCTTCATATCAAAAAAAAAGAATCAGAATTACTAAAATACTAAGCTATCATCTAACCCAGGCAGTGCATTTCATCAGAGCTCCCAAAGTTCTTCAGTAATAATTTGCGCAGTCTGCCACAACTTGAAATTAGTGCTGAATAAATGATGCATGATTCTGTTCTCTACTCTGACATTTTTCTTTCAGAGTACTTATGGCTGTTAAAAAATAATCTACAAAGCAGTTTGCAATATGCTGCACCGTGTAATTTATTTTCAAGCTTCTACAAATTAAGACTTAAATCCTGAATCTCACACGTTGTGTATTCAAAGTTCTCCGAAGTTCTGTTAGATGGAAATAGATTGGTTGAATCAAACTCCACACACCTACAGAAAGAAATATTTTAAAGTAGGACCAAAAAAATTCACCACCACCAGCACAATTTCCATCTTTAGAAAAATACTGCAGAACTGTCATACTGTTGCCTAACAGTCGCTCTTTGGCTGCAAAAGCTAAATAGGATCAGCCTATCTGTTAAGATTGCTGCTATGACAACAACTCTAGCAACTAGCTATTTTACTTAGCCAGCTAAAAATAAATCCTTTAGCATTAAATGTATTGTAAACAGAGGACATAACAAGCATGTAAAAACCAATCATTTTAGGCTAAAAGGCAGAAAATCATACCTTAAGAGCTTTTATTTCAATGAAAATAAAGAGAAATCTAATAATGTAAGAAAAAAAATAGTACTAAGTTAAAAGAGAAGCTCAATCACTTATTTAAAGGAAGCTATTTTATTCATATCCATATCCTCTATTTGTTCAGTAGAGCTCAAGATGGTTTTTCTAAAATTGTAAGAAAACAAGGTTAAAAGACAACAGAGTGAGGAAAGAAATCAATATCAAAAACCATAGTGGCTATTCTTAAATAGATTAGCTGTCTCCTTTTCATCTGTCTGTGCTTTTAAACAATTTGCTAAGTTAAAACAAAGCTGCCACCCTCCCACCCCACCCCAAATAATCAAATCACTTTGTTTCATAATACTCCCACCCCTGCTCACATCTCTTGAGGCTACAGTCTAAGATGAAACAGAATACTGCAAAATGACTACTCAAAAAAATCAGTCAGATCCATGAAGTCACAAGCTTGCTTCAAAAACACAACTTTGTTAAAAGGCAAGTTAGGTCTTGCTTATGGTCTAGACGCTTTAGGGAAGTCAACCAGCACTTCAGCTGCAGAATCAACCTGTTGTTTCTCCTTTTCTTTGGTAAGTCCTCCTAGACACAAGAACACCCCTTCCTTAGCCTAAGACATTAACATAGAGTCTTCCCCTTCCTCCATACCCTCTAGTATTATTATTCTGCTCCCCTCAACATTTTATTCTGCTCCCTACTTGCTTCTCTCCTTTATTCTCCTCAGCCTCAAGTACTCCACTCTCCATCTTTAACCCTGTTCTCTCTCCCCACACACTCAGTCCCTCATCTTATGTCCCCAGCCAGCCTTCGTTCAGTTCATACTGAACCTGTCTATACCCTTCAATTTTGCTTTGATATTCTAACAAACCACACACAGAAACCAGAAGAAGCCCTGAGCACTTTCCTTCTGGAAGATTATAATCAGTTTTTAAATGACAAAACTGGAAAGAACAGTCCTGCACAATATAAATGCTGTATGCACACACACACATATACAGTAACTGACAGCGTTTCTGACTAAGCTGCAGGAGTGAGCAAGATTCGATATCCCAATTCCCACTTCAGTGTTTTTTCCTCAACCGATTTCCTTTAAGACAGTGGTAACACACACACACACACAGACCCTCATCAATGGTTCTGTACCTTCTTTAAAGGAGGTTTAGACAGCCTAGCAAGCAAGGATGTAAAAACTAGTGCCCAACACACAAAAGGGAACTGGTTGTATTCACCTCTAACAGGTCAACAGAGTCCATCTCTAAAAGGCCACCTGCTTTTGATATTGTTAACAGCTATGATCTGAAATGAGTTAAAAAGAAAGCAGCAGGCATCAGGAGGTCAAAAACTAGACTGCTGACACTTCAAGTCTTCCCAAAATGTCAGAACAGCTTATTATTAGTTTACCATCCTACCATCAAAACAGCAGTGGAGACAATGAACACATCCAGCACTGTTTTGGCTGAGCAGTTCTCTGTCCGACAGTTCCCATTCCTGCTCTCCTTCCCTGGGCCAGCTCAGGCTCCAGCTAAAGCAAGGTGGTACACAGCTACACACGCAGCATCAGCTGTTCCAAAACCTTACAAACCTGTTTCAACTTTGTATAACACTGGCTCCTCAAACCAACGAATGGCAGTTTCGACTGGCAAAACGCTATCCCTGCAAAGCACACGGTGCAGAAAAAGCAAGAGGCTAGAACAGACCTTAGCTACTGCAAACAATCCTTCTGTATTTCCAGCTATTTCAGAAGTAGCTTTAGAAGCTCACTTTCTATTTAATTGTACATGAGAGGAAAACAGCTTTTTAAATAAGTTTTCCACTAGGGTACTTGAGGAGTCTTGCCTCTTACACTAAATATATCAAAGCACTTTCAGAACTGAGCTGTTGTCAGTTACAAATTTATGAGCCAAGGACCTCCTACCTTTCACAGTCTGCAAGCCATATCCACCACAAAGGTTCACAGGAAAAGATGAACTAGGTAACAAGAACAAGACAGTGGGAGGCTTGAGAGGTTAAAACATCCTAAGGAAGGTGTTGCCACACTGTATGTGTTCACAAGTAACTCAAAGAAGCAGATTCTTAAGGTACTCTTAATGCAAATACACTAGCTATGGATTCCTGCAAGTGTTTGATCATGTACAAATTCTTAGCACTGGGAAAGTAAGAGTTTCCCAATACAAACCTACTTCTATTTCCCCACCTTTTAAAGTAAGTTTTTGGGTAAAACAGACATAACATTTAGACACAACAGAAACAAGAGGATAAAATAGTTAATTTTCTAACCTGTATCATCATTATTGAAAGCCTCTGAAGGGGTACGCTTCACATTCCATCCCAAAACCAAGTCTAATTCTTCAGAAAGAACTTTAATCTCAGTCTACACAGATCAAGGCGTTTGCTGCGCAGCTCTAAATATGCCTACCTACAGAACAAAGGTGTATGTGGGAAATTCCCCCTCCATGCATAATTTTGTCACCATAATCTGCTTTGTTCCTAAGAAGAACCATTTGTGCTCCAGAAGCGCTACTTCAGCTCAGACAAACTGTTTCTTACAAGGTAGTACTTCAGTGGATTTGAAAGCAGGTGAACTCCAGGCACAAGGAGACACTGAGAAGTCAGTTCCACTCGCGGCTGGCGAATTTTGAAGTAGGATTCCTGTGAGAAAATGAGAAACCTATTCCGAAGTTAACCTTGGTACAACCACCACTGCAGTTATTTAGGCTGGAGAAGCTGCCAGCCCTAAAGTCAAGAGACAAAATTTAGCAATGCTATGAGATCTGTAATTTTTAATACTTTCCCTCCTGTTACAAATACATGTTTTATGTCTAAACTTGCTGTGAGTTAAAACTAGATATTATGAGATAAACAAATACATTCTTTCAAGTCTCATCCCCTCTTCCCAGTGATGCTTCCACACACTGCTGGGAAAGGCAAGTAGGAGAAAGCAACAAATGAGGGTCTGCTTGCCCAGAGCGTTAGCAACCTGTGACAGTTCCCGCAGTAAACTCTGCTTTCTTGACTTCTTAATCCCTTACAGACACCTGCACAAAAGTGAAGAGACCGATTTAAAGTTCGCCATGTTCACTCGTTTAACAGCAGAATAGGGGAAACCAAAAAACCAAACCAAAACCCAAACACAAACATGAAGCCAAGAAAGTCAGAGACTTTCGACTGAAACTTTTCAGATATGAAATGCAAATGCCCTCACTGGGCCACTGATCAAGACGTTTAAGGGAAATCGAGTTCCTGGTCTTAATATGCACATTTTAGGTACAGACGATCCTCTTTGTCAATTTTTTGCCTCTCCTATTCACCTTGCCATGGCTAGACCATAGCCTAGGCACAGACTTTTATTGTCATTCTTATCCATCCCTGCTGCAAACAATTCTTGTCCAAACGCAACGTAAACACAGCAGCACATGTTAAGTGACAAACAGAATGCTTCCCTTAGCCTGTTTTTTTGAAAGAAAGAAGGACAGATAATCACAAAAGGTCACCAACCACTGCTCCTTTCTTGGCTGAAGGAGAAGACCCTACGGCTACTCCAATAGCAGCATTTCTTCCGTCTTGCGGGAGGAGAAAGCCGATACTAAACCACAGCTGACAAGATTTATTACTCTCGACTATGTTTGCACCTCAAGAGTAACAAATTTAGGTCAAATCTGCCTCACGACATTTCTGTCACTTCTTAGTCTACATTTACTTCAAGGTTCACTGTACTGCTTTCCTAAGGCAGCCAGGCAGAGACCCATCATCCATCAGTACAGTGGCTGGGATATTTCATAGATTTAAATACTTAAAACTTCAAAGCCATGTTCTTAGGTGTCAAGAAACAAAAAGAGGGAATTGAGTCTTCAGTTCTCCGTGGTGTGGCATATAAATCACTCCTCCACAAGCTGACAGGATGATTCAGAGTTACTCTGAGTCAGCGCACATTTCTGACACATCAGCTTTTTGGGGAAAAAAAAAATCAACTTAAGTATTGTTCACTCACTTCCTGCAACCAAGTCTTAATGATGATATTGTCCAATTAGAAATGTCTTGGGGTTTTTTTTTTTTTTAAAAAAAGACTGTGCCATCAATACTGTAAATTTTGTTTCCAGCCCCACTGAAGGTTGTATTAGCACTAGCAAAACTGTGCACTAGTTACAGGATTTTGTGGTTTGGTAAGTGTTCTGCAAGTCACCTTAAAAAAAAACCCAGCCAAGTACAGGTAACTTCTTAAAGTGGGTTATTCTAAATGTTTATTTAGACAGCAGCAGAAAAACTGTTAAGTATTTCAGCTCTGTTGAACAGCAAACATGACAGCTAAGGCACTTGCTCTGCACGGGTGTATTTGCTGGCTCCTATATGGCCATCGGGTGCAGCAGAGAGAAGATGTCTATACAGCTTCCCTAGTCTGCGAACAGGATGCTTGGCTCTGACCACAGCACAAGTTTGAAGACAATGATATCACTATTTAAAGATTAAACACCCTAAGTTGTTAAATAATGCCACAGTTCTCAAACTGAGTGTAAACAAAAATATACCATTATGAGCTTCTCAGCAGCTTGCTGTCCTTCTCTATATTAGATTAACCCACAGCGAATTTCAACGAATCCTACTTCTGCCTTTAAGTGAAAAAACTGTGAAAATGGGCATAATGAAAGTACTGACCATCCTACAAAGGATGCTAGAAAGCAGCTTAAGGAAACTTTTCCATGGCGTGTTATTCAAGATGCTGCATCCCAGCAAGGGCACAAACTACCCATCTTCTGATAAGGCAAAGTTAAACGTACATTAAACTCACCTGTTTGAACCTCAGCATCTTTTTATCTTAATTTAACCCTGATTTTGAAGAAATACTAGTCACACAGTACCTACTGCCAGAGAAAGAATGATTAAGTATTTTCTTCAATTCAATTTCTGAAGGCAATTTTCCCTCCCTTTATTTTTTCAGGGTTTTTTTTTTTTTTTTTCCCCTCTTATCTTTGTGGAAGACACAGTAGCAACCACACAAGGGAAACGAGACTTGCAGTTTCTGAGGCCAATTTCAGAGTATTTTGAATGATCTGCTTAATTAGTATTTTTTTGGTCTAAAAGCTTTTAAAGCACACTAATCCTATCCCTTTTTCAACTGTATTTTTTAGGTTTGACAAATTATCTCAACTCCCTGCTCTGGCAATGACAAGCCTCTGCTAAGTGTTCTCTGATGCTCTGATGCCAGGCTGACAAAATTCTCCGGAGGCTGGGGAGAATGGGAGTTTATCCTAATTAACAAAGCAGCCTGAGCTACCTTCTGCAGGAGTGACGGCTTGCCACAACAGCAGTGAGGCTAACTGCTACCCCACCGGGAACCAAAGCCCAGTTGGCCAAATGTTTTGACTGGACCAGGATCCCCATCCAGAGAAACAATAATGGTAGAATAGCGTTTAAAAGGAGGGGTGACAGGGGGAAGAGACCAATTAGGTTGTTTCCAGTTCCTGAACAGGTCTTCCCAAGTGTAAAATTAACCACAAAAATGGCTGGGGAAGCCTGACAGCATTTTGTATTGTGCCTTTGGACACAGTAAACAATTGTGTTCATTCTCTGCTCGAAGGGTGGGAAGATGCCAAGAGAGGTACCACGCTTTTGGAAGTTAGCTGAACACCAGAAAAATGCTCTACGCAAAAGTGAACTGTTTGTAACAGAGAAAGAACACCGACCCAAAGACAAGGCACAAGAGGAACACGCAGGTAAACCCTTCCAGTTCACAGGGCATAAGCAATACAGAGGGGCTGTTCCGTAACACGTGAGAAAAAAGGCCATCTACAAAAGCATATTCTGGACACATCAGCTGGAAGCAACAACATTCAGAATAAGCCTGAAGGGACCACAAACATCTTTTGAAATAACACTATCCATTCTGCCAAAGGATGAAAAATCTGGATTAAGTCATCCCAGAAACTTTCACAAAGCAGGTAATAGCCCAGCATCCACTAACTTCCGAATCAATAGCCAGACCATCCACTTTCCTTCTCCAAACTGTACCACAAAATAGGAATGGATATTACTGAGCAGTTCTCGAGCACAGTGAGTGAAGTTACATTAATAACGCATTTGCATAGCAGTACTATTCCAGCCCTAAATTGGCAGGGGTTCATTTCCTATCACTGTTAAGGAAAATATGGGTAACTTTTCACTAAGCAGCAGTTAGAAAAAGATGCAGTATAAAATAAGGAGATTCACTGATCTGAAGTGAAAGCAGCAGGTCTGAAATAGCTTTCAGTCTACAAAAAGACAGACGGGAAACAGGTTCCACAGAAAAAGCTTTAAAAATGCTTCTATACATAGTAAGTATCAGATAATATAGTGGGTTTTTTATGACTCCACACGCTTTTCTGAATTCTTGAGTGCATTAATTTAGAGAATAGTGTTAAAGACCATTTTCCACTGTGCCCAAACATACTACAGCTGCTGAGATCAGTAGAGAGAAAAGGAGAAAAAAAAATATTGAAAGCTGTTTCAGAAGAGACAACCTCCTTTTCCCCCCTTCCTTACCCACAAATACGGGATTCATATATGCAAGCATTGATCTATAAAAGTCCAAAAAGCCCTCCTAGAGCCCTTCTTCCAGAAAGAACCAGATCTCTTGAGGACAGATACTTTAGTTCTCATCTACTAAACTTTATCTAGTAGTTGCTAACATAAGCTGTTATACACTAGGACCACCTGATCCTAAAGTGACCTTTCCCATTCCTAAGGAAGCTACTTCACATAAGTCATTTTTTCCCCAAGGATTCAGAACAAGATTACTGACTTGCTTTCAATGTGGCCTTTCATTCACTAAGATCAAAGCTCCAGCGAGGCTCTGCACTAAATGGTAGGATGGAAAACGTCAGTAAACTCCTCTTATTTGTTCCTTTGCTACTGGAAGGGACTGGTTTAAACTGTTCTGCTTCATCTCATACAATTCACACCTAAGATTTTTTCTAAACTAAGACAGGTGACTTCGTGCTGATGAGGAGCACTCAGGTTATCTGTTCCCCTAGCTCAGCTGTAGGTGGAACCATCTCCAAAGGAGGGGCAGTAACACATTTAGAGAATTGCAGCTGTCTGTGCAGTAATCACACCTTCCTGCTCTAAAACAATTAGACTGTGCAGCTGGGGAGTTACTTCTATTGACAATCTGTGCTATGTTAAGCTTGGAGTGTACATACCCTGAGGGGAATTACAGTTAAAGCTCCAACACACTAAAGTTAAGGGATTACATGTATGGACAATACTCAGAAGAGAGACAATACAATCAACTCTGCAACGAAGACATATTCTTAAATGAGAACAATGTTGTAGCCAAAGTCTATCTAAGCTCCAAAAACACAGCTTTGGTTCAAGGGTTCTTCGCAAGAGAGCAGTGCAAATCAATCTAAAACTAGAGAACTTCTGCGATATCAAGAATCGTATTCGGGGGTGAAACAGAGATCTGAGTAGTCATCATTTAACCTCTACATACAGGTTTTTTTCCTGCTCCCCTTACTCTGGATGATAGATCATGCCAAGAGTTGAACATTAAATCAGATTATTTTTTAAAAACCCAACGTCTTCCAGTTTTGTTTCACACAAAATTCCACAGCAGGTACAAGACTGAAATGAAACTTGGAAGGGGAAAAAAAAAAGTTGCACAATTTAAAAGACAAACAGCACAAGCTAGAGGAGAAAAACAGGAGGATGCTCTAAACATGTGATTTTGGTTTTCCCATATACAGTCACAGTAGCAAAAAGCTATATTTCAACAAGAACAAAGCCATGCTCTGGAATTCAAATGACTGGTAAAATCGCTTATTTGCTTGTGCTTTGGTAGGTGCTCATCCCCACCACTAGCATTTACGAATCTCACTGATTTCTCAAGTACTCTAGAAAAGATGCATTTAAGAGCCTAAACCATTTAAATTAAACAACGAATCTTGTTCAAATTAGATCACACACCCTTCTATACTAAGGTTCTTTCAAAAGTGGAAAGCATATTTGCCCTGTGAAAACATGTTAGCTGCTTTAGGTTCAAAGGCATGTCCCTTTCCCCAAACCCGTATGATGCATGGGTATGTTCTGTGTGTTGATCTTCCTCTCCTTCCTGCAATGCACCACTGCAGTAGCGAATTCCACATGAGAACAAGGGGCTTGCCAATACCGCGGCAGCGTATTCGAAGATCTAGCGCAAAATATATTACTTTACCTCCCCATTCCCCCATGTCAGCAAACTGTGGAAATGTTTCTAAACGTCCTGTTAGGTAATGTATTGATCTAATCCGTGAGCACGTGACTTGGGAAGCAATTCAAGGAGGAAGCTAAACAGATGAACCTGCCTGGTGCTGTGCAGAGCCTTATTAAATCCTGCCCATGCTGCAGAGATTGTACTTTGCCCTGCATAAAACTAAGAAATCGGATTCTTCGTGTGAAAACAGGTATGATCTTGGGAAGTTTGCTATACTGTTTTGATGGAAATACTCCAGATGGCACCTTTTCAGAAAGAAAAGAAAAAAGAAACTTCAGGATACGTAGGATCAAAGCCCTAACAAGTCCTACAGCCACATTTAGAAAAGCACAGATATCTCAGCTATCTTTTCTTTAACTACTCTAAGATGTCCATAAAAATATGTGAGCTTAATTAGTCCACATCAAAGTCAAAGCAATTCTGCTAGTAGGAAAGATGGATGGGATGATGCTACAGCACAGATTCTCTGCGGCATGACTTATTTATGAGACAAATACTCTCAGCAGAAACAGAGACTAGTAGAAAATGAGCAGCAATAGAGTGACAGAGTGCATCTATTAGCGACTGTTTGTTTTATTTTAAAAAAAAAAAACAAAACCAACAACAATGCTGCACTAAGTAGGGTAGATCCATTGTTGAGCCTAACCAAAAAGCATTAGTCTGGCAGAAAACATTTCTGCTTTTAAAAGCTTCCTACGAGTTATGCACCATTCTGTCAAGACCTCAAGAGTTATTATACATTTTTATATTTACTGTAGCAAAGCCAGCCAACCGGTAGTACAGAAATTAACCGTGTTCCTTACAGCTCCTCTGACAATTGTGGGTTTCAATGATGATGTGTAGCAAACAAGTAAGGCATATAAGCCAAACTCTCTTCTTGTCATAAAAATAAAACTTCCTCTTTGTCTAATGAGCTGAAGACAAAGTTCTAGTGCCCTCACAGTGCCTACAAGAAAAAACCATTACAAAACCATAAGAGAAACTTCCCTTTTGGTTTTACAAGAGCTATACATAATATTTGCTGATTCTCCTTCCAAAGACTGATTTGCCCAAAGGACCACAAACCATTCCGAAGCAGCACATTACCCCTTAAAAATGTGCCAGAAAAAGGTGCTGACACAGAAAAGACCATTAACCCATACACACTAAATAGTCTTCATCACAGAACAAGTGCATCGTCTAAGACTACGCAGCAAGCCTTTGAAGGAAAATAAGACAGAACATTCACAGG
Organism: Leptosomus discolor; assembly: GCF_034619465.1. Lineage (NCBI taxonomy): Eukaryota > Metazoa > Chordata > Aves > Leptosomiformes > Leptosomidae > Leptosomus > Leptosomus discolor. The sequence goes on from NC_141404.1 coordinate 3,902,764, forward strand.
GTCTCAAACAACAGTGCTTTCACTGGCATGAACCATAAAATGGAACTACAATGGACAAACCAGATACTTTGCTTGTCTAGTTCCACTTAGGCTATTAAGACATCAGCATCCAAGGACATACTTACGCTCACCTAGCTGTGTGTGTATGGGAATACTGTAAGCCAACTAGCACACCACTGCCTAGGAATGGCCATAAAATGAAAGCAAATTCTCGATATGCTTGCACAGAACATGCTTTGATATCTAGTAAGCTGAAGTTTACTATTTCCTCATACCTCAGTACAAAACAAATTAATAATTCATTTTACTAGAGCAAAATAAGAGGTCTTTCATTCACTAGAAAACTTCAATGCAAATTTTCAAACCTAAAGTTACGGCAATAAGACAGCAGCAGTCAGAACTGCAATTCACTCTCTAGAAGAATGAAGATTTAGACAGATGGATATTCTGAACTCTACAGACAGCTTAGAAAAACTATTATTAAAGCAATAAGAACATAAAACACTTTTGTAAGAGAAAAGGAGTTTGGATTTCTCATATTAAAACTGGTAAGATGCATGAAAGCATCTTCAGGGGAAAAAAAATGAAATAAGCATTCTCACAACAAAAAAATTATTCCTTTATCCATTTAAAGAGTTTGCAAACTGCTGCAGTCCCTGAGAATAATCACTAATCACAATGTGCGTAGAAAGGCGGGTAATAGTTTCTTAGTGAAGAGCTGCTGTCTTTTACGTAGGATGTACAGCCAATTATTACTTTAATACTTCATGCTGCATTTAGAACATTAACTTTTGCAGAATAAGTTCCTTTTACCTGCCTCTCGAAGGAAGGAGTTGGGAGGAGGAGTGCAGTTAAATCATTACTGCCTCTCAAGATCAGGGCACATGAAATTCTAGCTCCTGTTGTTCAGGAAGGCTTGGGGAAGGGGTGGTTTCCAAGCAGAGAAATTTGGAATCACCTAAACAGAATCCAGAAGTGACCAAAAAACCCTCCAACCTGCCCCCCTCCAAGAAAACAACATCCCCAAAACCCAACCCAACACAAAAATACATCACAAACCAGTCTCAATTTGGCACTTCACTAATAAGACTCAGTTCTTGGAGCTCAGTTTAGAGCATCTTGTCCACATTAAGATAAAAAAAATGCTGCTGTAAGAAATACTTGTCTTTTTTTTGCAGAAACACAGAACTACAAAGTTTCAGCTGTCTGCTCCTTTCCCCCGCCTCCAAGATACTACCAAGCACTTTATTATCTCAAAGCCAACCTTCCATTACGACAGAAAATACACAATCTTTCTATTTTGTGGTTGAAATGTCTATTCCTCCCATACTATAGAACTTCAAATATACAGCACAGCAAATTCAGAAAAGCAAGGACACGATTTCGCGATGGTTTCAGAGTGCTACTGAGAAGCTGGGATAGCAATCCTTGGACAGGTTTAACACTGCAAAGGTCACAGTGGCTGTGAAGCACCTTCCGAATTTCCATCACTGATGTCAGGACTGTTAAAAGACACTACTTTTTTTTTTTTTTTTTTAATTTTTACAATTCAGTTACAATGCTGAAACCTTCCCCTGAGAAGCGTAGGATGACAACTTCACAGAAGTCCTCATTTCTTTCCTCTTTTTAGTTTGTTGACTACAACTAAAGAGATCTCCTTCTCATGCTCTGATTTTTTTTTTCAGCAATATCCACCCACCCAACAATATTTTTTTGTTTTTTTAATGTACCAAACAATAGCATTAAGCAAACATCCATATATTGCCTTCTCAGATGCCTGTAAGCCATTAACAGATTACATTTCATGTATTAGTGTCACTGCTTTGTTCAGAAGACCTAAACAGACAAATTTCTGAATTGAGATATTTAAATCGAGTGTAGAGAAGATCATCCTGATATTTTTAATAGTCTATTCCACACATTACTAAGATGAGTGCTATTAGGAAAAAAGGTTTTGTTTTGGTTTTTATCTAGTCACATGCAGAAGTTTGCCCTTTTTTAACAGTGTAATTACAAATGCACATACTTGTATCTTTTGGAGGTGTCATCATCAGTAGTTTTGAGTTCAGGAAATTTACTTTGATTCTGATCAGTCACAGTTTAATAAACATGAGGCAAACCTCTACGTGAACAGAGTTGACATCCAGGCCCTAAATCTGTCCACTGACATTTGTGTAAAGAAAAAAAGAAAAAAGGTTAGAGCCTCACTGCAATGCAATTCTTTGAAGAGCAACATGGAGAACGATCAAATAGATTCAAACCTTCATCTTGACCCAGCTCAGACTGCTTGCCTACAATGAACGTGAGAACAGAAGAGCATTTATGTGCAGGTCAGATGCCATTCACCCTAGCAGCAAAGCGGGAAGCTTTACTCATAGCAGCTTTAAACTACGTGAATTCACTAGAAGAAAAAAGTGTCTCCTTACTACTGTGAGAATAAATATCCAAACAGGGTTAAAGATAGGTATTTTGGGGGGGGGGGTTGGTGGTGGTATTATTATTGTTGTTCTGGTTTTTGTTTTGGTTTGGTTTTTAATTTATCTTCCAAGAAGCTACTGCACCTTATTTAAAAAACAAAACAAAACAAAACAGAACTCCTCTGGCACCTAACAGCAGAGTGGGAAGGGGCCAGAGCTTTGTATATTTGACTGGTACTATATGAAAAATTTTCATATTCAGCAATAAAGCCAGAGGAGAGGCAAGCCTACGTCTCTCATCCATGCTTATGATGCTTGCACTGAGTGTGGCACTCAGTAAACCAGGGCCAGGCACGGACAGCCTGGAGCAGACAAAGAGGAAGAAGGGAGCACAGCCCAAACCGACAGTGAAAGGGGCTGAGGAGGTGAGGGGAACTGTGCCAGAGCCCAAACTGTTGGTCACCCGCAAGGCCAGAGAGGCAGTAGAGAAGCAGCACTATCTAAGAGCACTGAAGATGGTAGCAATAGCCTTGTAGCCTCTGTATCTCTTGAGACTGAAGCCAACGTTGCAATAATGCACCTATTACAGGGATCAGCCACAGTAAGTCTGTCTACAGCTAAGGACATACGATCCAACAGTCTCAAAATGTGTGAGCAATCACTGAGGACACAAAGAAGTATTCTCTTTCCCACCGGCAAATGTTTTCCTAACAAGAAAACATCTCGTATCACTCACAGCTACAAAAACTGAGAGACAAGAAGAAAAAGGGGCATAAGAACGAACACATTTTTAATTTCCACAAATGTATAAAGAACAACCTTGCAGCAACAACTCCAGTGTCACTGTTGTAGACTCATAAATAATGATTCATGACTACTTTAAAATACAATTTCTATTCCATGCTTCATTATTCTAACATTTATTCTGTTCATTCATGATTTGGACCAAACTGGATAGACATGTGGCTTAATTTCAGAGACTTTGAGTACCTGGAACTTTTATCCACTTCAGAGGTAGCTGCAAGACTGCATCCTCAAAATTAACCCATCATCAGACTCCAGGTAACTGCTATGTTGATCATAGAATCATTCTGGTTGAAAAAGACCTTTGAGATCATCAAGTCCAACCATCAACCCTACTCTACCAAGTACACCCCTAAACCATATCGCCAAGCACCAATGGCACGCGTAACCTCCTACAGCAAAACACATAAAGATTCGACAAGAACATTCTGTACTGACCAGCCAGACCCTGCTCTCTTCACTCCTCTTCTGTATTTACACAAGGAAGTGCTAAACCTTTAACTCAATATAAACATTCCCTTCCACAAAGGCTGATCACTTCTGTTTAGCACCACTTACATGCCACCAGTATTATTTCCACATTTTCCTTTTTAGTAGGCTGCTTGATTACATAATGCTGCACATTGAAAACAAAAATTAGTAGATTATAGTGTTTGGTTTCATTTATGGACATTGTGCATGGTTTGTCATTTAATGCAAAAAGTGTTAGTTTAATTTAAAGCTTGGATATAAAAATCAGTTAGACAAAACAAATACAGACTGCAGCAGCCAGCTGGGCTCAATGGCTAGGAAAGCGTATTAGGCAAAGCACATGCCTTTTAGCCAGAACACACCTCTGCATTCCAAAAAGAAATCCCAGCAGGATTGCAAGCTTTCGCAACACGGGGATAAGAAAAGCAAGCAGAAAAATTCCCAGGCTGTTAATTACAGTGAAGGCCTATTTCATAATATCAACAACCGATCTTTCTTCCTATTTTCGTTGCTCTTTAAAGGACAAAAAAAAAAAAAAAAATCAAACAAAACCAAGGCACCTCCACATTTGCCATTTTGCTAGACATGTTTTAAAGAGAAGCCTGTCTCTAGAAAAGCTTCACCTACCCTCTACTGTTCCAAAGGAAGATGTTGGAAGCGCTGCAGAAGAAAGGGTGAAAATTTAATTAAGTTCAGATAACATTACTTTCAGAACCTAAACCATCCCCTCCTTCCTTGGTATCAAGCATGAAAACATACCCAGAGCCACAAGCATTATACAATCTGAATGTGTAAACACCAGTTTCTTTCTGAATTAAGCTTCATAAAATTCTAATACCCCTATTAAAATATGAAAGATGGAAAGGAAAGAGACTTTATAGCCCAAGTGCTACCCAATCCTGGCAAGATAAAAACCAATCCACCCTCATGCTACCAAATACAGCAAATGCTAAGCCTCCTCTCAAGCACCTTCAGAAAAGAATGACAAGTAAAAAAAGGAAAAAAAAAAAAAAACAACACCACAAAAAACCCCCAACAAACAAACAAAACACACCCCAACAATCATACATACCAAAATAAACAAAAACCCAATAAAAGTATTGTGTTGTTGTTACGGTTAAAGACTTCTCTTACAAAGCAACTGGGGAGTTTTGAGAACCATTTCTGGTAGCCAGCTCCAAACAACTGTTAGTGACCTCTTGAAAGGAACACAGCTTTTACGTAAGTAATTGAAAAGCTGAGGCTAGCAACTTAAAATAAAATTCTAAAACTATTCCAGTTCTTGAAACTATGCAGAGTTCTGGAGAACAGGAATGGTCAAGACAGAATGTTTTCCACACAATGCCATTGTTTCATTCCAAGATGCATCTTTTTGACAATACTTCAGAACGCATAATACGCACGTTGCTTCACATTCTCAAAACAGAATGCTCTTTAAATTAAAATACTGGAACTCAAGATACAAGACAGCAAAGACAGACATTTAAAGGTGCCAAAGAACATTTTAAAACTGTATCCAAAGAAAAAAAAAAAACAACTTACAAATCTCAGCAAAAGACAAAGACCTGATTTTAAAAAGAAAGGCAAACGGATCCATCTTCAGCAGTTTTAGCTACTGCCACTATACACGTCAGATCAGTGGAAGGATCCAAACACAACACTCTCACCTTTCAGATGCTCTACTAGCCGTTATGTCTGTGCCCTGTAAGCAAGAAAAAGTAATGTGCTACATAATACATAACATTTTCCTCTTCCTTTTGGTGAGGACATTAAGATTCCTGTTATGGATTTAATTTTGTCCACTGCCAGACTGCTAGAAGAACAGTACTTTGCTGCAGAAGACAATTTGCCTGTCAAAGTTAATGAATTAGTCCACTTATTCTTTGATTAATCACACAGAAATTAAGAACACGGAGAAAAGGTTCTCCAAGAGAGTGGAAATTTTTCTCAAAGTTTGCACGCAAGTTTGAGTGTTTTTCACCAATACTGTGAACCCATGCCCAGGCATTTCTTTCTCAGGAACGAAATAATTCTTGGAATTAAAGTGCCAAAAGACCTAATCAGAGCAGGATTTCCTGAAGTCCCATTTCTGATAATCAAGTGATTGCAGTGTAACTGATGAGGGAAGTGGGGGAACAGTTCTGCCTACACGTGTTTAGCCCAAGAGCAGGACTCCCCAGCTCACCAACCCCAGGTAAAAACGTATCTCCTAAAAAAAAAAAAAAAAAAAAAGAAAAGATTTATCAAATATATTCATACTCCACCTGACCCTTTGAACAAGTGTTTCTGCACAGTAAATATCACTGAAGTTTTGCTAGAGAAAAGCCAAATGATGACACTAAAAGGAGACAGGAGAAAAAAATTCACATGGTGGACAGGTCAGGAATCCTATGAAGAAAAGGGGAAAAAGAGAACTCTAGTGAATGTGACAACTTCTGAGGTATCACTATTGTAGGCAACTCCTTTAGCACGTGGTACAAGAAACATGAAGTACATATAAATGCTGTTCTGGGCAGTGTCCACCTACCAGAATATTCAAATACACAGGCATTTAATGCAGCCAGTAGTTCATTTCACTGTTCATGTAAAGATTCGTCACCAGTTTTACATAACATGTATGGCTTGTCCTCCAAACTTTGAACTATTTAATGAAAACACAGACCTAACACCCCCAAATAAGATCCATGGCAACAAGCAAGCAGGAACAGCTATTTGTACATATCCTCCAAGTTCTGTAAACCAGCTCAGATTTTATGTTTCAAGAAAAAAAAAAAAACCACACTATTTTCCTCTCTACATCTTGCAAAACAGGAGTATTGCAAATAAGATCAAAACTGTTTCAGCCCACTTCATTCAAGTCTCCCTTTTCCTCCACTGGCTCTTAGAAAACTTTGGCTTTTGAAAAGAACCGTCCCATCTATGAATGTTGCCAAATGAAGATACAACCTATGTACATATATATATACACACACACTAAAAAAAAGTGTAATCATTCTACTTAGAAGAAAGAAAAGGTAATTGGAATCTCAATTGCCTGTAAAGATAGTTTCAGGAGGTACTCTATGTACTCTTGAGTACATATTGAGCTCCAAGAAGGCACTGAAAATTTCTATCCAAAAATACTATCTGAACAGAGGTATGGTTTGTATGATGGGAAAAAGATGTGGGTTTTGTAGTGGCCTTGCTCTATTTATGTCTGTTTACATTAACGCCACGGACGTTCAGCAGTGAGCATCGCACACGTGGACGAAAGCGTATCGGTTTCTGTAAGAGCAGTGAGACCTTTAAAAAGAGATAAACGCACAAGGAGAAACTACAAGACACTGAGCAGTTACAGAGAGCATTCTGGAGCACAAGTCCGTAGCGTGCGGCATTTTAGGAATAACAGTGTCTGCAGAAGGTGCCTGAAAGAAGGGAAGAAGATGGGCTGCTTACACATAACAGGTGATTGCCAGCAACTACTCATGCACATGCCATTGATCCATTCAGACAAGACAGAACTACAGTTACTGTCATTTTTCAAGCGTAAAAAGATATAACTTATTACCTGATATCAGCAAATATTGGGCCCACAGCATGTCCATTAACACTAATAATTAAGATAAGTAGTGTTTCATTTACTAGAGAGCATCTGTATGGTAAAGCTGCAGACCGCTTTCAGAAAAAAAAATTTACTCAGATGTGATTTGGAGTTTATCTTACTAGAAGAGTTTAAGGGTGCTTGGGCGCACATGCATTCTCAAATAAAGCAGAACACAGAAAAGACAACTTCAGTTGTATAAATATAATAATCGTATGACTTAAATAATCTATTTGGAAAGCAAAAATCATAGCTCTGAGGACTCCCAACCGAAAGGACGACACAATTCAAATTGGAACAGCATTGGTGGAACAAATTGCTTTTTAACTCCTATGGCAAACATGATTGAGCTATCTGCAGACAGCAATTGTGACAAAATCAAATCATCTTTTCTGATCATCCAAACAGATTGGTGTCACTGGCACCTACAAAGCCAGACTGGGCCGTAGTCAGTGACCTCGTAATTCTGTTTAATGCAATCTCACTTTAACATGGCTACAGGATTCAAACAAGCTACAAGAAAAGGAAGTCTCCTCTTTGCCAGCTGAACTCCCATAGTCTGTCTAATGATGAAGCAGAACCCACTGTTTCTCAGGACACTTGCTCAAGGACAGCAGAATTTACTCAGAACCGTGAAGGAAATAACTGCTTGAGCCTAAAAACAGGAGAGGAAAGCAATATCCAAGCAGCCTTCCAAGTGCAGCTTCAGATTTGACACAATGCTCCAAAACCGATGGGAAAAGAAGGCTCCAGCATTCATGTAGCTGGAAAAAAAATTACAGCCATGTCTACGGCAGAAAATACTGATATCTTGATGATAATCCTAAAATGTGGGGCTTGTGCATGTGTAGCATTAGTTACACCAACATCAGGGTAACTACTCTGTGTATCAAATGTAAAACTGCCCGCAGTATGAGATTTTATTAAAAGAATGAATTGAAAACCAGAAATAAAACCAGAAATAAAGCTAGATCACCAGATCTTTTAAATTTGAAGAAAAAAAAAAAAACAAACCCAACCCAAAAGCATTGAAAAAAAAGGCAGTAGCTGCAAAATCTCACAATCTACTGTGCAAACAAGCTGCTCTGTTAATTCAGAATGTGAGGTGGTCATCTGCAACAGAAGGGCTTTTACAGCTTGTACAAAAATTATCCCTGGAGTAGCTCAACACCCCTCCCTAAGGCGTAGCTCTTTGAACATCAGTCCGAACTCACAAGTCAATGTGTAAACAAAAGAGTAAGTGAAACCCTGCTTCTTTACAAGGGGGGTGCCAGGTAAAGAGGAGGAGGAAGAGAAGGCAGTCCTTTACAGATGAATTCCAGTTACCCAAGACTGCTGGGCAAGCAGATAATGGGTCGAAATAACCAGAAGTCCATTTAGAGATAAGAAATCATTCTGCAGTTCTCACAGAAGGGATTACTACCACTCAGGATTTGCAAGTATTACAAGACAGTCAGCTGCAACACCTTAAAATAGAGATTTGCTATGCTTGATAAATATTCAAAATAGAGTCCATCCTCACAGCCATTGCACTGCACATAAAACAGGGCTTTGGGGAACTTACAACAAATCCTCCATTATTTTAGTCAAAAAGGCAGAGAGGAAACAGACTCTGTACTATGCTGGATACCACAAACCTTGAAGTATCTTGTATTGTCATTCTCCACTTTTCCTTCCCAAGGTTAAGCAAATTACCACTGACTATATATGCATGGGGTTTTTAATATATAGACACACACCCCCCAAAAAAATGTAATTAGAAGTCAAAAATCCATGGCAATGATATTCCGTGCAATGAAATGAAGTATTAAAACCTCAAAATTCAAACAGACTTTAAAAAGTTAAGATTTGGAAACACATTTATATTGGCAAAACCCAACCCTGACCTCTATCCAACAGCAACATCACAAAAAAACAAATAAATAAGTGTTTTTACAGGCTTCTAAATATCAAAACACATTTTCTCATTACACTGTTCCGGTCCCTCATGATAGGAGATAAAGTTCAATACAAGTCTTCCATGAGACACTGGGATTGAAGTTAGAAATAAGTTTTAAAACTATTTACAATAGTTATTTGCACTTTTAGTAAAACAATATAGATGAACTCGCTGTATGATTAACAGTAATACAACGGAACAGTGACTGTTCTGTGTCCCGGTACTGCATGCAGACCGACTGGAACAACCTAAGTAACATTTATCTTCTTTTATGGTTAAGATAATACTGTGGAGAAGGGGAAAGCTTTAGTAAAAGTGACTACTAAACCAGCCTTTACATACGTTTTTGGACTTTTTTTTAAATTAATTACCTAGAGATACACATAGATCCTCATATAAAAGACCAATTCAATGTGAGACACTGCCTGACAGATGAGACGGAATGGTGCAAAAAGTTTAATGAAGCACAGGCTTAAGAAAGACCCAACCACACACTTCAAACAGAGAGACTGCTAGCAAAGCTAATAAAATTAATGCTTTGTTTGTTAATCATACATGAATTACAATTACAGTTTTATTGCTCTGTATTTTGTTCAAATATACTCCAGTGTACCTTGGCACAAATCTATGCTTCAAAAATCAGAGTAATTAGAAAAGCTGTAGAAAATTAGTGCATTGAGTAGTATTTCCGTAATTTTGCCTAAGAAATTATTATCAGACATTAGATACCATAAGCAGTGCTTTTGAGGGACTGAAGACTCAAATTGGTCTTCCAATTTAAAGTAAAAAAACCAAGTTATTTCCAACTGGCTTCCCATCAGCCAACATTATGTTACTTCAAGATCCTCTCTGAAAACAAGGAACGGTGGCAGAATCAAGAAATCTTACGTGCCACTGCAGCACAGAAGTGACAAGTTCTTGGTTTTCAGACCGATTAAAAAAAAAATTTTGTCAAGTGGTTTTAAATTCAAATTTCAACACATGCATGTACGAACAAAGTTATCAGTTACGTTTAACATGCAACTACACAGACTTTGCACTGAACTTAAGCACTTAAAAGAAAGACAAAAGCAGCAAGAAGGTCCATCCATACGAAAAAGCCACGTCCATGCAAACTGAGAGGCTAAGACTACAGAATAATTTCTGCTGACATTATAATATCCTTCAGGGAAATGAAACTTGGCCAACTGTGTCTGCACCGAAGCCTCATGTTAGCAATCATGTATGAGAGAACATGTTGCTGGGATGGACAGAATCAGCTATACCACCAAAACCCACTCGGACAGAATCGAGCCAAAATTGTATTTCAACTTTGAGACACAGGGATGGTAACACCTCAACAGCCCTCTGGCATGTTCTATGCTGCTGGAGCAGCCAGTGACTGGAGTTACATCCTCAGGGCGTACGCCAGAGGTTTCCTGAACCGTCCATATTATGACACTCTCTTCCCCCATCATCTCCCCACGCAAAACAAGAGGCTTTGCGTCCAACTCTTCTACCTTCCCTCACTTCGTATTAGACGTTGTATGGGCTTCCATCTTGCATTATTTTCAGTTTACTTACTTTCCACACAGAAACTGAGAAGGTTTTTTTGTTCTGCTAGAAGGTAATAATTTCTATCAAATGGATCTATGTGGAAGACTGAATTGCAGAGAAGCCTGAACGAGCCAAAGGGCAGATGGCACGGGTTCTGCGCGTCCTGTCTTCCCTTCTGAATTTCAGTTCTCTCCCCAAATCAACATAGATGGTCTGCTGGTATCCACAGCTTCTCCTTAAGCAGAGAATCAGTCTGATGCAATCTCAAAAGTTACCACATGGCATTCCAACAGGCAAACATCATCAGAAGGTAGGACTTCACAAGCTCTGCCCCAAAGCTGCAAAAGACTGAGGTCTGAAATCAATCAGTTCAAGCAAACAGATAAGCTTAATGCTTCTTGTCTCCCCAGCTGAACAATTGAATCTGGGAAGGGGGAACAGCTGCTTTGGATCTGAAGATCAGAAACTGCAGTCTCACTGGGAAAGAGAGAACCAGGGTATTTATCATTATTTGCTTTCCTCGTTCTTCCCCAGACTACAGGAACATTAACAGTTTTCAGAAACTCTTAATTATTTATTCCTCCCAACATACTAACAAATATTCTTTGGCAGATGAGGTGTATTTTTTAGCACGCTCTTCCGTTGATTTAGCTCATCCCTATTTCCAACACTAAGATAGACTTACCAACACTTTCTGCTGGTTAGGGCATTAGCTAGCGTACTAACAGCTCATTAAAGCTCCAGACCCCCTACCAAAGTCAACATAATAGCAGAAGTTTGTGCATGCTTGGCATTGGTTAAAAAAAAAAAAAGTTTTATTTGCTGTTAAAAATAACCACAATGCCATCTGCATTTTGGTAAAAACAGAGAATTCATCTTGCAATTTGTTCTAAACAAACCCCTGTTGCTACACTCATAGAAATGGTACCAGTAATAAATTCAACATCTATAATGCACATGGCAAGACAGATCCAGCCTCAATCTATCATTTACTCAGACATGTCAGTGGAGGCCAGAAATAAGACAGAGAACTCAACCTTTCTCTTGCCAGCTCCAAGGAGCTGTGCAGGCTACCCCAGCAGCAGGATAAAGTTGTCTGGTCTCTTAAAAGCCCCTGTATACAGAAAAATGAAAGGCTAACACATAGGCATAAACCACAGCACTGGGATGGAGGTGACAAGGGAAAAACATGGGAGTGAGGGAGAAAGTGAATTACTAAGTCTTTCACCTGAGCAAAAACCAGAACTGCCTTGGCATACTTCACTTGAAAAACCAGTTAAGAGCTTGAAGCAAAACCAGGGGATTCTTGAGGAAAGTATTACAATTGCAAATCACCAGTAATCTCACAGAGTAGAGCAAAAGTATTACACGAGATCCCATATAGATTTCTAGTTCCGATCTCTTGCTTTGTTTCTATGGCTATAAACATGTGTAGCATTTTGTGGACAAATACATGGTCTTTACGCTTTATAGCAGGATTAAAAAAGGAATTTGAGATTATCTCAAGTTGCTTAAAAGCTATCCCTGCCAAGTAAAGCGGTGGTTTATTCAGATCTAAATGAAGTCCTTCCTAGTTCTGATGTTCAAGATAGTGTTTCTATCATCTGGTAGTGCAAATAATCAAGGCACGAGGAACGAAAAGTAGGGAAGGCCACGCAACACAGTTTGGGTGATACTAGAGCAAACTTTCCGACACCACTTTTTTGCCTGAATCTTCACCTAGAGGAACACATTCATAATAATGTAACTTCTATGGAAACTTCTCTTAAAATATAAGACAGGATAAAGTTATTGGTGACACAAGGCCTAGCCACTGGATATTATGAGATTTATGCTGGAAATACACTGGGAAAAGCGTATTAGCAAGTTTATGTCTGACTAAACAATCAGTAAATCTCACTTCCCTGGTAATCAAACACCACCATGCACAAAATGTAGGTTTTTTTCAAAAGCTATCCATTAAATAACTTGCATTTTCCTACAGCACGTATATGAAGGCAAACATTAAGTTGTTTGAGGGAACCTCACATTCTGTACCAAAAAGCCACCAATTTTCCACTTCAGAGCTCTACAACGTCTCAGAGACAGAACAGCTACTGATGTAAGGGCTTGCAGAAGCCTTACAACGGACAGATGTGACCAAATAACAGTAGTGACCTGTATTCTGTGATCTGGCTCACAGCGTCATCTTCCAGTGAGCCCAAATAACCACGAGCATGTAAGTTACAGCCATAAATTCCAGGAACAAGATACATATCCTTGGGCATTTAGAGCAGCACAGAATAAAAATTCCAAGTGGTATAAAATTATAACCACCTAACCTAGCCAAAGTAGTTGTTACAAAAACAAACAGCATCTCATAGGCCAGTGCCTAGATATGCTGGCCATTATCAAACAAGAGTTCATAAAGTTCCTCCCTCTTTTGAAAGATCGTAAGGACACAGACGGCAGAAGAAGTTAGCTCTTCAGAATCAGGCCAATCTACTCATTAGCACAGCTTCTTAAAGAAAACATAAAACTTCCACAGCACCCAACCATTGCAGAGAACACAACTAAAACAGCAAGGGGGACACTGTTTAATTCCTTTTTAAATTCCCCTCACCCTACCTTAAAAGCCTGCCTTCCTTTGTAGCCTGAACACAAAACAGAACTTCCCTACGAGCAAAACCAGAAAAATTAGCCATAATCAGAAGTTCATCTACCTCTTCACTAGTGCTCCACAAGAATGTGTTTCACTGTGTAATAGTTTTTCCTCCCTGAAGTCAGAACAGTCATAAAAAAGGGGGAGGGGAGGTTGATTGCACTAGTTCTACAGCATCTGGCTATGCAATAAGACTCGAAATAATTTTCTCTAGTGTAGCATATAGCCAACAAATCTGGCAAGAAGCAACTTTAAGCATGTGTTGCTGTGACAGCAATGAATTATCACCCCAGTCTGCAGCAAGATTAACACTTACAACCTTGGCATGAAGAGCAGTCTGCTCAGATAGTGCGTCAGCAGTAGTGCTCCATGATCAGACTCGAAAGGGTGGGCTCACGTTAAGAAATTAAGAGCACAGAAATGCAGACATTTGCCTAAACCGTAAACAAACAGATAATTTCTAGGGAAAAAGCCAGCGTATAGCCAAAGTAGGAACACCAAGGGAAACTCAAGGTATGGTTGAAAAAAAAGGAGCCATTGAAAACAAGGTCCTGCCTATGACAGAGGACGTGCTCCAAAGAACAGTTACAGGACAACAACAAAAACAAAAACTGGAAAACAGCTCATCAGATTTCTTCTGCTTCACACAAAAACATTGAAGCATCCAACCAAACCAACCTGACGTGAAACAAGCTACTCTGAAAGCTAGGTGCAAACTGTAGGAAAGAAAGCAATCACTGAGTCCAACTTTGGACGTTACTCATGCCGAGTTACAGAGTTTGTCAAATCTCTTGTGTTCTACAACAGCACATGCCATTACCTGCGAGTTAAGTGCAGATTCAAAACCAGTTTTGGCCTCACTGGAAGGTCAGAGGCGGCATTATATCAAACTCGACTCTACTAAGAAGTTCTGTTTGGTAGATTCACGTTCATCCATTCCACTTCTCCAGCTAACTGACCACAGAGAAGAAACCTGAAAAAGCTCCTTACCACAAGTTTCTTAAAACAGAAACTGCAGAGGGAAGTGAAGAAAGCCATGAAGCTGAAGAAAACATGGTGGAATCTCCTTCCTGCTTGAACACTCACCATATACTTAGACCTTCTTTTGGGTTGCAGAATTGACAGGACTATAAAGCGTGACTTCACTCTTTCATCTGGTTTGCTAGAAATTTTTCCATCAACACAGTTAGGAGATTCCACCGATCATCAGCTTCATCTCTAATGCAACTTCACTCTGCTTCGTGAACCAGAAGAAATGTGTAATATTAATGCTGATAGAATTGATTTCACAACTTCCTACTTCCAAGATCTTAACTTGAAGGAAGTACTTTAAGAAGTTAAGCAGTGTGAGATGAAGCATACAAATAGGTGAGGTTAAGGAATTCAGCACTGTAGAAAACCAGGACGAAAAGATTTCATCTCTTAAAAAAAAAAAAAAAGAAAGAAATCTAAATCATTAACTATTAGTAGTAGTTGGATATAAAAGTATGTTCAAGTGACAGGAAGAGTCTAGTGGACATCACAATCAGCATGGCTTTACATAGAACACAGCTTTCTGCATTTCAAAAGGCAAATTTCACAATTTCCTTGAAAAGCTTTATTTCAAACACATACTTGTAAGCAGATACAACATACCTCCAAACTCAAGTATGACAGCATGAGAGAGAATTGAAAGAACAGTACGTGTGGAAAGTTTTGTAAGGAAGTGATTACAATTCGTCTACTACCTTGCTAGGAAATTAGCTGCAATTCCCTGAGATTAGAGGCATCTCTCGAAGTACAAAGGTAGCAAAAATGTTGCACAGAGGAGTAAACACTGAGTTGAAGCAGACCCTGTAACTGAAGTCAGTTTGGAAAAAATCTACTTAGTAAAGAAATCAGGGAAGCGCACCTAAAGCTTTTCCATACTGGCTTGTAATGATGAAACGAATGCTCTGTTGGCTCGGAAGACCAACCTTCATCCAAGGGGCACAGTTTAGTGTGAAGTGTCCACAGACCAGATGCCAGTCTTCTGGGGCAGAATGCTACCACTTAAGCTCCACTGGACTGCTCTGAAACACTAATTAATTCATGCTATTCACATAGATCACACTTACTGCTGCCATCTATGGTTGATCACTCAGGAAAACAAAAAACAAACCAAATCAATCCTAACAAAAACATATTACCCCCCAATTACAAGCAGGTTGAAGTACAAAGTTCCATTTTTAATTCCCCTCAGAGTAGCTTGAAAATTATTTCTCACCATACTTTTCTTCCCAGTACTTTGTTACTTCAAGCTAGCGCTTCTTTCCTGATAGACACAGCATTAAATGACTCCCAAATCTATGTAATGTCCTACAGGATCACAAAATGACCAGCATTCTGTTTTCAAGAGCAGAGATGGATACTATTCAGGTTGGAACGTGATAGCCACTGCTTTCTGTGGTCCATTCTCCTTCTAGTTCACTCCTCCAGTATAGATAATCATGGGAGCAAGGCAGCTATAGGCCATATCCTTCCTTGCCTTTCCCACTAGTATCCATACAGTTACGGAGGTTGACAGGGATTTTTTTTTTGTCTCAAAAAGTTCTACTGAGGAGAAGGACCTTTTTACATACAATCATGTGGAGTTTATTAACTTATTTAAATCAGACACTTGAAATATCTGACCAAAAATAGGCTTATGTGCTTCAGTTGGGTTTTCTTTTCAGCTACAGTTCAGCATGTTGGGTCGTATCAACTATCTGTGCAGCAAATGCCACCACAGTAAAATCCAGGCTTGACAGCTATTTTGGGCTGCTGGATTAGAAGTGTTAGCTGCATTAATGGGGCAAGGAGAACAAAGTCTTCTGCAGCAAGAGAGTGACAAAACACCAGGTAAGTTGGCATATCTCAGCTCCTCTCGGAAATACGTACTGTTTGAGCAGCCATCAGGTCATACAATTCTTCAAGGAGTTTCACCCATTTACTGTCCTCATCTCCACAAGTCACAAATTTTCACACGTGCTTGTTGCAGGGGACATCTTCTGCAGATGAGGCTGTTCTGCTGCTGCTGGAAGACTACTCGGACTAAGCTTGTGCTTCAATACACAGAAGGCCACAGGGCTGAGGTGGACCAGCAGGCCTACCTGAATATAATGCAGTAATACCATAACAGATTCCACTGGTATTCCAAGTAATAAGATTTCTTTCAGTAAAAACGATAGTCAGCTCACCAAATGAAGGACTTAAAACTTCTCATATCTTTCATTTTGAGCATGTTTAAAGTTGTCATTCTCAGGCAGTAAAACGAAAGGTTTAGGTGTTTGTTTCATTTTAATAAAAAAAAGAAAACCCATCAGCGTTAACAAGCTTTTTCTTGTCTGGGTATCCTAGATAACAGCATTTTTCAGCAGTCAGGAAAAAAAACAGCACAGGATAACACATTAGGAAGCACCACACTTGCTCAATATTAAGATAGATTTTTTTTTTCTATTTGATTATCTTACAAGCTATGGAATTTAACATTTCACAGATACAGTTCAGAAGCATAAAACTAGGAAAGAGCAGGTGCTAACACACTCAAAAGGTTTCAAAGGCTGAATGCTGTATTATGCATCTCTTAGGGAAAAAAAAAAAAGATCCCCTAGTCCAGTCCTTTCCATGGCTGCACCAGTACAGGAGTAACTCAGTACCAGCACAACCACTTGCCCAAGGATGCCGTGATGGGGCTGCTGAGCTAGCACCTCTCCTCCACCCTAGGAAGCGTGTTCGGGTTTTACTGGAGCGCTGCTATTCTCCTGCCGTCTCCATCTGGCACAACAGTCCCGCAGGGCAGCAGCCAGCTGGCACAGCTCAGAACAGCCTTGGGGCTGCTCTAGACTACACAAGGGAGTAGGCCAGAGAAAAACCAGTACCATAAAGAGCTCATTTACAATCCCATTATCCCATCATTCTCAACTAAAGGCAGCGTGAGCATGATCTAGGCACATGCCCTGTGACCAGATGCCTTAAAACCACAAGAAAAGCGCAGAACATCTTAACAGAGTTTGACTGTAAAAGACAGAAATCTTAACTTAGAGACAGGCCTGTTTAAAGAGGGAACCAAGTGGCTCATAACTTGATTACTTCGAAAGACACTATTCATTTCCTTTAAATTAAGCGCAATATGAAAAGTGGATTTTCTGTAATAGCTAATCACAGATTACTGGCCTTCTATACTCCCTGGTTCATTTATTTTTCACAAGGAAACTGGAGAAGCAAATTATTTGCATACAGGAATAAGTTCTAGTGACCGCAAACATAAGACAAGTTTCACATATCAGGCTCAGCACACACTAGTACAGCTGGGAAAGCCTGCAAGACTTACAATAGCAGGTACAATCACACAGAGGTTACTTCACAGAACCTTTCACATGAGGTTAGTATTAGCCACAGTTTACAGAAGAAAGCAGAGACCATTCAAACACAGTCAATCTGTCAGTGGCAAAGTCTGGAGGAAGGCAGCAGTTGCACACTGGCAGCAGTTGTTACTCAAACTGCCACTTGCAGCCTCCAAGCATCCCCACTGAGGTCCTCTCCCATCACCCAGACACTCCTCCCCTCAAGCTACCAATGCTACAGCTGTTTGTTCAACCCTACACTGACACGTAACATAGAGCAAATTCAGGTGAAATATTATTAAAAGGAGAAAAAAATATTTTTCCTCTTTATCTGTTCCTTCTGGTTCACAGCATCATTGCACCAACACGATGCAGCGAATGGTATGACAGCAAGAACACACAGCCAAGAGCTGGTAACTCCTTAGACTGTTAAGGAAAGACACACACCCCCACAGCTAAAGAGCTGGATTTCATGTTCCCCACTCACTAGCCTTTGGTGATAATGCACAGAAAGGTCCAAATTTCACCTCTCTCTCTCCCCTCTGTTAAATCAAATATTGCCCTGTCCTGTATCTGAATGGCATTTTTCTCATCCAAACCATCTGCCAGTTCCATCACATACTTGTGTCTCACTAGTACCCACATATATAACTAGTTTTTACTTTGAGCTTTTAAAATTTGTTATCTCGCCTTCTCCTTAACGTCATTTTCTTGTGTTCTTTTTACCTCTGCTTAAAACAACGTGTCTGCAAATTTTTTCAACTTACAGGTATGACATGTTTACAGAATTAAACTGTTTGCTTTATAAAGAATTGCTGTAATAAAGTAATTCTTCACATTACTGCGAAACTGGAGTTCTGTTTTTCTAGTCTGACTTTTGCAGTATACAGCCTAAGCCAGACAAAACCCCCCACCTCCTACGGCCTGAAATCTTTCAATAATGGCCTGAAAACTTGCATTCCAATTATGAGATGTCCCTGTGACCTCAGACATACCAGGATCTCTCCCCTCAAGCTTCTTTTTCATAAAATACTTAACCGCATGGTTGAACAAAAGATTTACTTAGGTTTTAAAGCAATTTCTCTAATGCTCCACGCATATTTTTCATTTACACACTTGGCACTATTTCACAGATATACAGTGATAAACTGTGCATAATGATGATGGTACCACTCCACTGCACTTTGTGATTTAGGCCCCTTCAATTAGCAAACAAGTGGCTGAGAGCAACTCTTCTGCATGTGCAAGTTTGAATCAATTCTGGTAACTGAAATCAATGCAGAAAAGAAATTGAATTTACTGGGGCAACTTGGGAACTTACACATCAAGAAAAGTTGCAAGAAGCAGAACTGCTATGTGACAAACACATCACTAAGGGCAGTAATATAGAACTATGCTGGACAAAGTGTCAGATCAATCTTAGGGAACAGCCTTGTCATGACAGAAGAGCCCCTTGTTCCTCTGTATGCACTTAACTGCAATAACTCTTGGAACTATTTTCACTGCTTTCCTCATTCTGTTCTCCACATCACCGTTAATATCATCCCACAACCAAACCCACAAAATGTAGTCACAAATGACCAAAGAATTCAGCGTTAATCATTCGGAAAAACATGTCCAATGAAGCTTTTGAGGGGATGCCTGCTAAGAGAGCACAGCAGAAGTCAGCAATGCACCAAAAAAAAAACATTATATGAGAATTTCACCCTGGTCACCAGCTGTCACGCAGGACAGTGATTCAGTTTAAGAACAAAACTGGGCAGCAATATGAAGGTAACTAAGCACAGCAAAGAAAAACATAAAACCTCAAGACAAATTTTGCATTTGTTACTGGAGGGCACAGGGTCACAAAACCTCACCTAACATAAATAAGGTACTGAAATCAGTCAGCTATCTCAGCTGTCTTCACTTAGGAAGTCGTCTTAACATCTGCTGTGCAATAAATCTTAGGTTTATTTACCATGTATATTCTAAAGAAGGTCCCTTAAAATCTGACTTGCATGCAACCAGTCTGAATGCACAGGACAGAAGCACAAATTATAGTCAGACAAACTTTGGGAAATAACATTAGGTGGTTCAAAGACACAAGGAGGGAAAGAGTCATCTTTTTTTAAAAATAAAAACACAGAAATTGGGGTGGGGGGAGATATAAAGGCTAAAAAATAAAGGTTATAAGCTGCTGTGCTCTCTCCTTGTGCTAACACACGCTGAAGTAATAGAATTAAAGTCTCTACTTTACGCAAAACAAAAGCCCTTTAGAAACAGAAGCAAAACATACATACGAAAGCCCTGGCAAGTCAATTCAGTAAAACGAATCCAAAGCCAAATGCTATTCAAAAAAGGCTACTTCGATGCATGAACTTCTGAGCGACAAGTGAGGCAAGCACTGCCAACGGAACTTGGTGCCACATCGGTGTTTGATACTTCATCGTCCTCATCACTTAACTGTGTTCAAATACCGCAGGGTCTTTCGTGTGTTCAGGCAAAAATAAAGTTACTACTAATTTTGTAACTTTTACTCATTGGATTTATACATACTACTTTTAAAATTGTGGATTAACACACACACACACACATATATATGGATGAAAACTTGGTTTAATATAAGGGCAAGAGTTGCACCACAGAACTCCAGATTAAGATCCTAATAAAAAAAGAAGAGATATTCTAATAATCTGTTACCTGAAATGTAGATTAACCATCTCTACAAGTTAATCGTTCATAAATACAACTCACTGAATTTACAAATAGTAATATTTTCACATCTTACATGTGTGTGCAGAAGGGCTCGGCTGTGTGTGCAAGCCAACTACCACACCGCAAAAACAGCCTGGTGTAAAAACAAGACCACGTAAGGATAATTAAACCAAGGTTCTCTTTTCAGACTTACTACTAAGGCAGCGTCACATTTAGCACGCTGCTTCTCACTGCTACTGTTAATATGAGGATATTTAATATATTTGACATGTTTAATGTCAGAATTTGTTACAGGACATGAGAACTTGTACTAACCACAATATTTATGCTAAAACGACACTACTTTTTTTTTTCAAGCGTGTTGAAAACAACTTTTGTTACCATGTCCACTTTCTTCCTTTTTTGAGTTTCACCTTGTCTAATATCCACTTTTTTTATTCAATGACAAATCTAGTACACTGTAGACCTTCACAGAAATATTTCCATGGGATACGCGGACATCCCCAGTGATATTATGCAAAAGATAGACAAGACAAGAAGAGCCACGTTAATTTCAAGCTCTATTAAACATGGGAAAGGAAGAATGAAAAGGTGGAAACAAAGTTATCTTTACCAACTTGGAAAAGCAAGAGACAGGCAGAAAAAAAAAAAAAAAGTAATTTAAAATGTTTTACATATAACTGAGAGGTTTAAAACAAAACAAAACAAACGAGTAACATTCTACCTAAGTACGGAACTGAAAAAAAAGTCAAGTATTTGCTGTATTTCACACACAAAAGAATGTGACAAGACAGACCACTTGCTGCTAACCAGTTACACACTGATAAAGTGAATCTCAGGTTACTTTGAGTCAACTGGTGTCTGGTAACAGCACACTTTACTGACGGTCACATAGGTCTTGAAATAGATAAAATTGTTCTTTTTCTTAAGAGAGGTATCCACACGGTGGAAGCTGCCCTAGCACTACAGAAAACCACAGATGGTTCTGGAGTTGCTATGCAAGTTGCATTAATATGGTACCACCGCTTGGAAAACAAATGTGTTTTGAACCAAACAGAATGCAGGTTAATTTTGCAGCGAGTAACTCTTTACAACACTGATTATATTACTAGCTAATGCAGCAAAGTTCTTACCTTGAATTAAGCAGAATGTACATAAAGGACTGCCAAATCAATAGGTAAAAACACAACTACCAAGACAGAGCTTTGATCCAGTCAGAACAGATCTATCAGCTTCTAGAACTGCTTCTGCCAAGAAAAGGTTCCCAATTCAGGCCTCTCAGGTAACATATGGCTCTCCCTACGCCCCTGCACTGCTTGGTGACAACACAATCCAGGATAACGTAATAAACTGTAATGTCATCATTGCATTTCACTCACTTTGCTCCATTGCCCACAGGTTAACAAGAGATTGGAGATAGCTTGTTCTGTCCAAGTCTAGAAAGGCTCTAACAACCATGGCTCTTTGTATGGTTAAAAAACCCCCCCACACCTCGAAATATTACTTCTTAAAAATATAGTTCTAGTAAATCCAGCAAAATGGCTACAGGTCACCTTCAGACTGCCTTTCTGGTGATGCCACTGGAATTGATAGATAAGCAAGAACACACATGCATCTCCTCGCCTGAGATGCTGCCACACGCTACAGACATGTCATAAATACTTGGAGAACCATGGAAATACAAGAATCAAAAAAACCAAACCCGACATTTTCAAGTGGCTTCCAGTCAAACGAAATGGCAAGGTAAGGCCATTTAAAAAAGCCCTACATGTACTGGGAAAAAGACATCAAGAAACCGTAGCTCCAAGTCAGCTGCACATAAACAGGAAAAACTACGGGTGCTAGCTGTAACGTGCTAAACACGAGCTTTTAAACTGAGTGAATCTTTCTCTGGTTTAAAACAAATCAGCTACCCCAGCCACCGTCGGGAATCAAAGCAACATTTGCAGCAGCACTTGTTATGAAGCAGGATCCCCAGAGTGCGTCCCAAAGGAAAACACACTTTTTTTTTTGCTCAGATTGAAGTCCAGAGAAGGGGAGTCAGCAGTTCACAAGCAGGCAACTTCCACTTCCAGTCACAGCAGCATTTACCCGTTGATTTGTTACTCCAGTTACTAAGACAGAAAATCCTCAAATGAAAGGAGAAGAGTAGGTTTGAAACTGATTTGCAGCTCCAGTTTCATGTTAACACTACAGATTAAGGCCTGAAACAAAAATGAGGATATTAGCTAACCTTTGTTTGGGGTTTAAAGCTTTGATGGCTCAAAATAAAGCTCAACAGATAGTCCAACAAATCAAACAAAGCCATTCCACTCTGCTCACCTTCACACTACTAGCTGTCACTCTAGTTTGAAAGCTTTCAACATTTTCAACATGAAGCAAAGAAGATTGTTGACTGCAGACAAAATTAAAGAGATGCTACAACTGCTCCTGACAAACAGCCTGGTTATTAGCCGGCCTCCACTGCTGCTAAGACTACAGAAAACCGAAGCCTTCTTGTGCAGCATATCCCTTTTTTTTTTTTTCCTTAGTCAGCTTGTGCAGATCCATCTTCTCTCTCTACCACAGGGAACCAAGGACTGGAAAACTGCATTTATTGTGCTCGTCTGTCTCTCCATCCATATTAAAAGAAAGAAAAGGAAATGGTTCCAATACAACTACTATTCACGAATCAGCTTCAGTGACAAGAGATCTGCATAACCTTTAAGTCAGACTAAGTGTTGACCTGAGAGAGAGATAGGAGCATGTGTTTGGGTAAGTCCTGCTGGTTCAGATCCCATAACTCCAGAATTGCTATTCAACACCTTAAGAGTTCATGGCACAAGACTAATTCCTAACCTTTGGCCCAGAAACCAACTGTTTATTTTAAAAACATGGTAGACTACGCAAAACAGGGATTAACACCACTAGGAAGCGGAAGGTCTTGTATTATACTGTCCTTCGGCAGCAGAGAAGCTCAGCGGAACATTCTCAATGTGGTGTGTCCCACACATGCAAGGCTCCGCTGTGCACGGAGCTAAAATCTCCTGTCTGGGTATCTCTCACACCAAAGATCGTGTCTTCACACCAAGAGGAAAGAGAACATTACCTTCAGCAGGTCTAAGGACCTTTTTACTCCTTAGAGGTTAAGAGCTAAGGAAGATTGTTCAGGTATAAACTGGAGACTTCCTGAACAATGAAGCTTGCAGCTGATTCTGACACTTCTTATGGGCTTTCAGGGAGAAGGCAGTCCCCACAACACATGGCAAAGAAGAACGTCCTTCCTGAGTGAATGAGACAGTTCACAGAGGCAGCCAAAGCGGAGTATGTAGCTGAAAGAGAGATAAGCTTCTTGAATCCTGGACTCCTCTTTCAAATTCTCCACAGGATTTGTAATCCAGAAGTTTGGTGAATATGCTAAAATCGTTAAAAAAAAACAAAAACAAAAACAAAAACACAAGCTAAGATTTCCTTATTACTTTAAGCAATCAAAACACCAAGCCTGAGAAGGCAGCACAGCCTGTTAAGGATCCTTGCCCATCTGTTACGGTGCAAAGCAAATCACCTAAGCAACACTTCCCTGTTCCTGGACAGGTATATGGGGCAAGGTGGTAAGAGAGAAAGCAAGAGAGCAAGCATGCCTCAACAGGCATGAGACGAGAAGTTCCACCATTAGCTTACCCTGTGACTGCAAGGTCATTTTAGCAAGAACTTAACACGCTGATTTAGACTGTGAACCACAATACTTGGTACTGAAAACATGACATGGCATTTATTTGCTAAGATACTACTAAGCTGTTTCTACTTTGAGTTAGGAAATGAACCAAAGTCATTTCAGTTTTAAGTATCTACGAATCAGTCATCTGCCAAATATTATAAAAAACGAAGGACTGAGGTTGCAAGTACATGGGGAGAAGGATACCTGGAGAAAGGTCATCACCTATAAAAGAAAATGTTTCTTCGTATTGGAAAGCATCAGTCTGGAGGGTCCACGTACAGAGAGAATAATGGAAAAAACAAGAGCAGCTCTCAAACAGGAAGAAATATGCTAGAATGCACCCGCTGTCAATGAGAGAGTACAACCCCTGACAGGCAATTATTCTTTGATCTATTGGCAGAAGCACAGAACAAACATTCTGAAATTCCAGATAGGGCCTTGTGCATATCATGACTGTGGTCATGATGAGCAGTTTACTTCTACCATCCAGAGCCTTTTCAGACCATTCAGAAAGACAGTTTTCCTCCAAGGTGTATTACTCCAGTAAGACAGAATTCAATTGTAAATTCAGCTGCCCTTTAAGCACCGAAACAATTACTTACCAACTCCTAGACCCAAAGGCACATCTACATGTCTAACTGCTCACTGATGGGGACCAAAAAACTACATTCAGCACTGCAAAACACATTTTTCTCATCTGTAACTCTAAAGGAATAAGCAAAGCGTTTCAAGTGTGACCCTACAGAAAAATGGAAGACGCTGACACACAGGGCTGGTTTAGTCTTTTTAGCATTCTCTGTCTGTTTTGTAATTCTTGAAAGGAGGGGGGTTGGTGTCAAATTTAAGGACCCCTTATACAGTGTTACTTAATTAAGTGTGAGGTAATTTCCACCTCAGGCCACGACCTACAGAAACATGAGCTTTGCCATCAGCTTATTAAACAGATTCTAACTATCACAAATTCACAATCAAGAGTCACAAGTCAAAGTCCTAAAGCCAAGACAGTCAACCTTAATCTTGTGCCACCTGACATACAACTGAAGCCCTGAAATCTAGTTCCAACTTTTAATCACAATTATTACAATTTCAAGACCCATTCTTCAGATTCCTTCCTCTACCTCTTCTCCTGTTCCACCCTTCGCTGTGACAGACAGGTTTTTGTCTTCGCTTCGGCTTTACCATCAGCAACACACTTAAGCCATGTCAAAGCCTTTGCCCAGAACAGCCTGTATTACGCCTGCTGCACTCCACTACTTTGGCCAAGATGCAGCGAGGTGAGGCAAGCTACAGCCTCACTCCTTCACACAGGTACAACCATGCACCGTGACAACAGCTCGTATCCCAGCACAGACAATGCTTCAGAAGCAAACATACTCCTAAAACCTTCACCAGAATTCCAGCATCTACCATACGTAACTACCTCTCACTTCTGACTGAGAATTCAAATACCCATTCAGGAGATGGCTTTCCAACTATAAACTGTGCTTTACAGCTCTTCTCTTCAAACACTCGCTGTAAAGCATACTGAACTGAGGGCTGAAGCTTGTAAAAGCTTATTCACAGAAAAGGGACGTATTAAAAACGAACAGCAACCAGCATTAAAATGGTCTTCCAAAGCATAATGCAGCAGGCAGTGCAAGTAAAGCAGGAGGAATGGACACTTTCTGCCCCCTGCAGTTGCCATTGCTATCCAGATTTTTAAGACACCCTTAGGAGGGATAGCACGTTACCATTCTAGAAACCTAACAATTTACAGCTGGCCATCACCAGACAGCCAAGGCATTCTTTTACAGCTAGGTTCATCTGACTAACAGTTAAATTGACCAATGTTTCCCACCAACAATCAACTACACGTCGAACGTTTTCTGTGATAAATGAACGATGTGATTATCCCTGATTTTGCAACAGAAAAGAAAACCACCTTTCACCAAATCTTTAATTTGACCTCATCATTTTGGTTATGATTAAGAACAAGAATCCTCACCAATAAATAGGTACTCTTAAGCAGTCAGAGCTATGCTCCTAAAATATATATACACACATACATAATATATGTATATGTAAAATATTAAAGGACAAAGGATTGTTTTCTAGACTATAAACATGCCTCCAAACAGAAAATACCATTTATCAAATTTGGGGTGTAAAGCTGTATGGCACACATCTGGGCAGGGAATTTCAGTAATGAAAAATTCCATGGAAAAAGGCCTCATGTCCATAGGCAGGAGAGGTTCAGTACTGTAACTGTTATTTATATACTTTCTTCGATCTTTATGAATATAGACCAGGAACTGAACCCCCAGTTCCACTAGCAAAATGTTTCCCTATATGTGACCATGTACTTGCATATATTTCAGACTGGCCGCATTCAGGAATCCAACTACTTTCAGACTGGTAACCTGCTTTAAAAAAAAAAAGGGGAAAATAAAGCATTTTTAGCATGTATTTGGAAAACTGATGCTTTCCATGAGATGACAGATAATCTTGAAACAATCCTGTTCTGCTTTGCGAGCCTGGCTGTGCAAAGAGGAAGTGAGAACAGATTGATTACAATGGAATACAATTTATTTCCAGCTGTTCTTTCAAGCAATGATGAACCCACCACTATCATTATATTTCAGAAGAAAAAACCCAAACTGTGGCAGCACACAAATGGTATGCTAGGTTACAAAGGACGCTCCATGTTTAAAAAAAAGCTAAAGGGGTAACTTTGCTAATGAAATTTTTTCATTCTTCCACGTAACACTTGATTTGTATTTGTCCAAGACATCTTCTTACCTCACTTGTCATTTTTTTCTTCCACAGCACACATACAATTTCCTCCTCCATTTAAGCAGTAAGTACCACGTATTATACACCAATTTGTATTCTGACACCCTAAAGGCTAAATAAAACCAGATTTTGACTAATATACTTCGTAATATTGCTTTGCAGGGGATTATGAACACTGAAAACAGGTTTGACTATATTTGGCAGGGCTATCAAGTAACTAAATACATTTAAAACATGTTTCTTCTCAGATTCCATTCTTTCCTCTTTACGTAAAAAACCAGAAAAGTGGATTGCCCTGAGAACATAAACGGAACACAGAAAAATGGTTAGCCACCTCGGCCCTGAAGTCTGTCTTTCATACTTTAGCTCTATTATGAATAATAATCTGGGCAGCTTAATGCAAAGCCACCAGGATCAGAAAGTTTTCAATGGGCTGCTTCAACGCAAACACTACCTGCGCTGTCCCAAAAAACAAGTTTTGCTACGTGTAGCTGCTGCGCTCCCCTCCTCAGTCATGAATATGATGACTGATAGAAGTCTGCCAAGTCACTTTGAAGTAAAAACTAGTCGATTCTAGGGAAAAACAGTAATTAGTTGCATAGTTAAAGAGAGAAGTCGTCCAGAAACATGCATGTGGACAAGGATGTAATTTTAAAAGATACGTGGGGAAAAAAAGTGCTCTTCCTCTCCCATTTTGCCTCCTGAACACGATTTTTGTCCTGGTGTTTGCCTGCACTGTGCATGCCCCAAGCACCAACACACCCCCAGAGCAAACTCCCCTCTTCCCTCCCGTGTACTCCAGACCGAGTCAGTCCCTTTTCTCCTCCCCTGCCCCACCACGGCCGCAATTCCCTTTTCCAAGTGGATTATCACAACGAGCAGCTTTAAGGAAAAAAAAAAAAATTAAAATAAAAATAAACCCGTCCCGTCCGTGTCGTCGTGTCCTCCCCCCCCCCTTCGGGACCCGCAGACACGCTCCCAGCCATTGTCCCTCCCCGCTTTCCCCACGCACACGGCGCCGCGCTCCGGGCGGCCCCGCCGCAGCCCCCCGGGCTCGGGCGCGCCCCCGCGGGGCTCCCCGGCGTCACAAAAGCTCCGCCACAGGCCGGACGTGCCCGTTGCCCCGGGCCTTCCCTCCCCTTCCCCACCCCCCCTTCCCCCCCCGTCTCCGCCGCCGTATTCCGGGAAAGCCTCGCTGCCTCCCGCACCTCCGGGAGGAGGAGGAGGAGGAGGAGGAGGAGGCGGCGGCGGCGCTGCGGTACAGCCCCGCTGCGGAAAGCCGTCCCCGCCGCCGGGGCAGGTGGCAGGGAGGGAGGCCCCACCGGCGGGCACCGGGGCTGGCTACCTCCTGCATCCCGGTAACCGGTCCCTGCTGTAACACACTCACACACACACACACCCCGCAGGCCGGAGACACCGACCGCTTCCTCCCTCCCTGCCCCCACGACCGCATGCAGGAGCCCGGGCCCCTTCCCTGCCGGCGAGGCGGGGACGGGGCTGGGGGAGGCTCGGGCCCACCTGCCCCGTGGGGAGGGAGGGAAGGAGGGGAGGGAAGGCGGGCGGGGGACCCGTCCCCTCCCCGCGCCCGCGGGCAGGCCGAGGCGGCGGAGTGCGTGTGAGCGGCGGAGGGAGGGCGGGCGGGTGGGTCGGGGGAGGGAGGGAGGGGAAGGGACGGGAACGCGTGTGGGGAAGGGACGGGAGGGGAAGGGGGGTGGATGCGAGCCGCCCCCGGTACCTTGCGCTTCCTGGTCTCGGCCGAGCCGCTCCACACGAAGCACTGGTAAATCGCCCGTAGGTTCTGCTTCCAGTTCTCCACCTTGAAGCCGGTCACATGGCAGCACCCGGCCGCCGGCGGACTCATGTCAGACCCCCCCACATCAATCCGCCCGCAGACGGGCCGGGCCGGCGGGCAGCGAGCCGGCCCCTTCCCCCCCGCCGCAGCAGCAACGGCACGGAGACGGACGCGGGCACGGGCCGGGGCGGCCGCGCGCCCGCCCCCGAGCCCCCCCGCCGCGCTCCCGCCCTCAGGGGCTCCGGCCCCTCAGGCCGCCGCCTGCCGCGGGGCCTCCGCCGCCCCCGCGGGCTGCTGTGGGGGCGCGGGGAGCGGCTGGCACATAGAGCCGGGGCTCCGCGCCGCCACGGCCCCCCGGCTCCGAACAAAGCGCGGCGGCGGCGGCGGGCGGGCAGCGCGCACTCCCTCTCGCCCGCCCTCTCCCTCACACACAAAGATGGGGCTTCTCTGAGGCGAGGAGGAGGAGGAGGAGGAGGCTGCGGCTGTAGCGGCCGCTGCCGCCCCCGGAGTGGCCGCCGCTCCCTTCTACCTCATAGAGGCCGCTGTGGAAGCGGCGGGCGGAGGGGAAGGGGAGGGGGGCGCTGGCGGCGGCGACCCTGGCCGAGGTGTGAGCTAGCGTGTGTGGGGAAGGGGGAGAGTCTCCGCCCGCCGCCGCTCCTGCTCCCCCAGCCGGCCGCCCGCTCGGCTCTTGTCTCTTTAAACCGCCCCCCCGCCTCCTTCGTCCTCTCCTTCCTCCTCCTCCTCGCCCGCACCCCCCTCCACCCGCCGTGAGCAATGGTCCGAGCCGCTAACTCAACCTAGCCCGCCAGGCCCGGAGTGGGACAGACCAACGGGGAAGGGGCGGTAGGTGCGCCTGCTGTGCCCCACCACCCTTGAGGGAGGGAGCGCGAGGGGGAAGGAAGGCGGCAATTGGCCCCCCCGCCTGTCACTCCGCCGCTGTAACATCCCTCTCTAGCGTCTGATTGGTTTCTTTCTCTTTCTTCTCCCCCCTCCACCCTTCCTACCTAGCATTTCCCCCTGCCGGAAAGGGGCGTGAAGGGCTCGGCCGATTGACAGGGCATCCGGCCAACGGAGAGGAGGGGCGGGGACCGCGTGGGGAGCGTTGCGGCGACACTGGCCACAGCGGCCGTCAGTCACGTTCCAAGGCGAGAGGGGATTGGCGACGGCCGGCTGAGGGGGCGGCCCCTCCCAGCAGCAGCCTGCGCTGTGGGGGCAGCGCTGCTGTCACATCCGCTGGTCCCGGCTCTTTCGCTGCTCCCTCAGTGATTTCCTGAGGGGAGAGGGGCGGCGGCGGCGGCCCGGCCGCTCCCCGGGGCAGGGCTCCCGCTCCCGGCGCAGGGCTGCCTCCCCCGCTGTGCCCCTGTGTGCTTGGCAGAGGCCCCGCCTGGCAGCCTTGGCCTCCGCGCCGCTCGGGGCTCCCCGCCCGGGGGTGGCTCCGGCAACGCCACAGCGGGCTGCGGCTTGGTCAGCCGGTATTGCGGGATAAAAGGGACACGAGAGGCGGGCCCTTCCCCGTCCTTATCGTTAGCAGGTTCAAAAAGCCGACTGCGGCTTGGGGCGGGGGGGAAGGGGTGGGGGGTGTGGGGGGGCAGGTTTGGGTGTCACAGGCCTCGCTAAGCATCGAGATCGTTGGGGTCTGGGAGGAGATGTGCGCCGTGCGAGGACCATATATGGTCCCTCTATACTGCCATCCTTCTCTCCTGGTGTTTCCACAGGGAGGAAACAGAAGTAGTGTATAACCAGAAGTGATATTATTTCAGCTTTTTCCTATACAAGGAGACAAAACAGTGAAAAATGTTTGAATCCATACATAATTCTTAGCTCGTATGCAACACACACTGTAGGGTCATGTAATGGTGGAGTGAGGCAAGAGGAAAAGGATGGGAATTCTGCCATGGTTTGTGAAAAGAGAGGCAGGAGGCTTTGCAGAGGCTGGGTTCTTAGGCAAGCCCTGGAAGGACTGTGCAACAAGAAAGGTAGTGGTAAAGTACCACCGCATTATTTTATCAATCCATTTTCCAATACGTACTCTTTGCATTCTTTCTCAGGAGCCATAACCTTGAAGTCTTCACCTGGCAGATTTTTATGAGGCCCTGTCCAGTTCCCTGGGCTACTGCTGCCACTTGCAGAAATCAAAGACAACTGCAACTATCACCTGAGCACAGAACCGCTTTCTGATTTCTTTAGAGGTGCTGCCATTTTAAAAACAAGGCAGGGTATCTGGTAGTAAGACTTTTTTCATGATTCATGTATAATCGTAAGGTTTGGTGGCAAAGCAACGAGGGCATACAGGGCTGGCGAAAGGCCTGAG
Source organism: Leptosomus discolor (assembly GCF_034619465.1). Taxonomy (NCBI): domain Eukaryota; kingdom Metazoa; phylum Chordata; class Aves; order Leptosomiformes; family Leptosomidae; genus Leptosomus; species Leptosomus discolor. The sequence continues at coordinate 3,933,764 of NC_141404.1, forward strand.
TTTATGCCCTCAGATTGCAAAGCAGCAGCAGGCCACGCTGTCCTGCCATATGGGAGACCTCCTGTAACGGTAACACGGCTCGTTCAGGCTGCCTGGCTCGCAGTGCTTGTTAGCCTCTCTCTGAAACCCCTCTTCCTTGCAGTCTGGGGATTACAGCTCCCGCAATAAAATCAGAATTGCTCCACAGGAGAAGAAAAAGATGCCAAGAGGCAGGAAAGGGCCCAATCACCTCATCGTGAACACGAGCTGGTAGAGGTTGCTAGTTGCGCTGCTAGCATGGCTAGTTGCACGGAATGTTTCAGAGGATTACGTGTGAAATCTGGCGTGAGGCTATACCCTCTCTTAGACCCTACATAATCGTTAGACCTATTAAGTCGTCATAACGAGCATGAACCTACACCTCTTCTTGAAAAGGCAACAAGAACTGGTGCTGCACACGCTTCCCCCGTGTTAACTCGTCACCTCAGAGACATCTTCACCGCGATCCCGCAGCATAATGCTCCAACCACAGTCGCTCGAGTGTCCCAGCTCCGACACCTCATTGCATCAGAGAGACCATGAGCTGCAACACGACTTCTAAGCCCTCGTCCTTTCTGTGTGAGAAGATGCCTGCACATGCGTGACACCTTCCTGATGCTAACGAACACAGCCTAATGAGCCCAGCGTTGAGCATTTCCCACATCAAGGAATGGCTGGATGGCTTGCTAAGACAGTCATTCCCCACAGTCTGAATGGCTCTTCTATGAACAGAAGAAACCAGTATGAACCAATTAAGTTATATTTTCTCCCATGCTTGGGACAAGCTCCCTGATGATATCTACGTAGCTTCCTCTTTCCTTCCTCTGAGCCCCTCGTTTGAACCCTTTGCTTGCAGTGCCCACAAAGAAGCTGAGGCTCACTGAACTACTTACATATCAATGCCAACATCTAGCTGATGATTAGTAGGTGGTTTCCCTGAGTTCTGCTGCTCTCAAAATCTCCATCTTCTCCTAGCTCCTGAGCTGTCTGGAGCAGGGACTTTTTTTAATTATTTTTTTTTTTGCAGTGAGGATGGTGGGGGTCATGAGGTATTGTAATAAATGAGCTAAAGTGAAACCTTTTTTAGATGTGAGAAGGCTCTCCCGGTGTTAAAAAACAGCCTCATGGATTTGGTGATGATCCTTTTCTACAAGTAATGTTAATATTCTTCATCAACTTCAGTTGTAACAGAATTGTACTCTTAAACGTTGCACACTTGTCATCTCTTCACAAAGACAATACCAAAGAATCTTCTTACATGCCATGACCTGACATACCCTTTGCTCTGATTTTAACACCAAATCTACAGCAGATATATTCGAAAGAGTATCTCACCTAAGAAATGTCATAAACTGTTTTAAATAACCTTGATCTTAACATCTACCAGATCTTTAGCAATGAAAAAACAGCAGGAAAATATAGATCTTTTACATTTCCTAAGCAAACAACTCTTCTGCCTTCTCAAAAGAAATGTATATAAGTCATGATGGCATTCTGACATCATCCACTAAAATGAAGAAGTAATAAAAGTGAGTCCTCCTGGAGCTTTCTCATCCAGATACAAAAGGGCCATCGAAGGAAGCTACCGATTAGTTTTAATTCAGAAGCCAGTCTTCAAGCAGACCCTGGTCTCTGACAATCTGCCTTTTCTCTGTAGCCTTAAAATCAGCTGGTCACCCATACCTAGTTTCCATCACCTTGAATCAAACCAGGACATGAGCTGTGATCATTTGGAAACAAGATGTATGTTGTAAAAACACACTGGCTGGTAGAACTTAACGATATGGGACATTATCTCTATGTGTCAGGATGCGCCTCTGTCGTCCCAGAATGTCATTCCAGCAAAGGCAGTGTAAATTCCTTTCTTCCGAAATCTGCTGCAAGAGCTCTGGTTTGTATGTTGCTGTAAAATGCAAAATAGTTTCCTAAAGCAAAGTTGAAAAATGCGCACGAGGCTCCGTGCTGAGATGCCCAGGAGAGGCAAATCAAGTAATACACCGGACAGCACAGATACCAGCTGTATTAGGGAAACTAAAACTTCATGGTCAAACATTCACTAATCCCAACCACAGCCTGCTTTGCCAATAGCAAACAAGAGCAAGGTGTGGTGTCTTTGTTCCTACCGTTGTCCTGCTTTCTTAGCCCATGTCACCACCAAAGGCATTCAGTCTGTTCCTAGGTTCTCCGAGAAAAGATTCACCACTCCCTTCCTTTCTCACTGTGGGTTTCCAGAGGGAATCTGGAAACTCATTGCTAGACACTGCTGTTAAAGTAGTATTTTTTAATTTGGCTTTCTTGTGGAGCCCAAAGCATCTCACCTTCAGAATACGGCCCATTTCATTCATTATTAGCCAAATGGAGCCAAGTTCCAAGGGTTCAGGTGCCCTGATGTCTGTAGCAGGGCAAAAATATAAATGCATTTACTTTCAGGAGAACTAACCGTTGCTTCCAAAAGCAGTAGGCACAGAAAGCCACCCCCTACCCTATGAAAGCCACCTAAACATCCCTCAGAACAGACAGAAGTTAAAGATGACCAGCATTTAGTTCAAGGTGGACAGAACTCCACGGGATGGGTGATTAATGTCCTAACAGCATCTAGTATTTATGCCATGCGATCTGAGTATTTCCAGTTAAACAAACCCTCCGATATTACTACAGTCTAAATCCAAGTAGAGAGTTATTCTCATTCTGCAACAACCTACTGTTACTAATCTTGGGCTTTTCTCCATGGCTACCACATCAAAACAGGAGATAAAGATAAAAGAGACAATTTCTGCCACAGAAATTTCAGTCCATCTCTCTGAAAAAATAGGATACCAAAAGACAATACATCTGTTCAATTCCCTGCAGGTTCTGAAATTTTCACAGAGATCTCTGTGCCCCTCTTCCTTGCAGAGTCCCCACGTTTACTCAACGGAGGGTGCGGGTGGTGTTTGTCTTAGGCAGAAATAACAAGAATTGTGAGTTTATAAACACAATTGCTTTCTTTTAAGAAACACCTGCATTTGTTAGTGTTTCCCTCTCAAAGAAATATTTCCTTTGGAAAAACACTAATTTTTCTCTGTCCAGTTCCAGAACAATTACAACATTTAACTCTTCCTGCTCCTTGAGGTTTCATGGCCCACCACTTGAAGACCAGCTGAGGATGTGAGAAGCAGTCTTTGAGACACAAGGAACCCACATGCAGGACACCCCTCCCTCCTTGACCACACCTGCTGTCAACAGGAGCTGAGGCCCACCATCACCTCCCAAAGGCAGGAATGCAGAAATTTAAAGATCGACCCTTAGGGGACATTTCTGAGGTATGGACGTTTACTTTTCAAACCTAAACTTCCCCCAAGGTTTTCCTGGCACCTTATTCTCTGTAAAGAGAAGTCTCTTTAAGCCAGAAATCCAAATTGTGGTTCTTTTTGTCAGTGAATACTTTTGGAACCAGAGTAAAAATCCACTCTAAAATAGCGTAGAAAAGAATGGCTCTTGAGATTTTTTGAGGCCAGCTTCTGACTTGGGGAGCTTGAGGCAGCTCTAGAAGGGGGCAGTGTCATTAAACCCTTTGCCTCCCATCTTGTGAAGACACCAGAATCTTTCCTGTGAAGTATAAAAACCTCAGTCTCTACAAACACTTGTGATTGTTGCAGCCCACACAGTAAAGGTGACACAGCAGCACGGAGCAGCAGTCAAAACAAAACAGGAGTGAAAAATAGTGACAACGTTTTGTCATGTAGTAATTGCCAAATCAGGGCCTGCTCACTACACACACACACACACACACACACACGAGAGTTTACAAGTTTGCTGTAGTTTCATTTACTCCTGGGCATAGCTTGGGAACGTTTCTGGAATAAAACCTTTTGGTGTGGCAGATAGTTTGGGAAAGGATTTGCCTCTGGGGGAAGGAAACAATTTCAATCCCTCCTGTGTCTCTTAGAGGAATTTTTAATTTTAAAGCACTGATGATTATGCTAATTAGTGCTTACCCCCAAATGCCAATGGAATATAAATGTTGATAGTAGCTAAAACATACTGTGAATGTGCAGCAAACCCTTCCTCCAGAGAGTCATGCACGTTACATGATAGCTCAGCTGGGAAGAAGCAGCGTTCTTCACATGGAAAAGCAAAGTAACGGTATCCTCGATCCACGTCACCCCAAGGCGGCACTTCTAGACTCTGCTGGATAGCCATCAATCAATCGTTACTTTATCACTTGGGCATGCTTTTCCACAGAATCCATGTTAAAATGCCCAATTTAGTTCTCAGGTAAACGTGAACCTTTCCATTAGATCAGTTGTATGAGCACCATCAAGGATTTAGCTAGGATTCCTCACGAACACTTGGATTACAAGTGAAGCTGTCTTAAGTCTGAGCCTACAAGAGGCTGAAGATCCTGGCTCCAAAAGGGGATTTGAAGGGGGCTGTTGAGGAGCTTGCATTGCTTGCTGGTTTGAAACTCAAGGACTGAATAGCTTGCAAAGTTCTTAATTCTGCATGTGCTTGGTAGAGCTGAGAAAGGAACTCAGGAATGTGTTGCCGTAAAGTAGTATTCCTTAAGTGCCATCCTGCTTCTGGTAGAGCAATCAAAGCAGACTCTTAAGTAGGCACTCCTCCGTATAAAGAGGAGAGAAGCACGGCTTGGGTATTCTGGGGTAGATGCTGGACTTCAGCACTAACTCCTTTTTGGCTTCCCCTGGACCCAGGTCTCCAGATATGAACCCCATTTCATCTTCTGGTAAGAGACACAAAGAAGTTCACCCGTGTGCGTGTGGCTAAAATGCCAGGTTCAGTTATGGCATCTTGTTCTCGTCACACAGACTATTTGCTCCTGCAAGCACAAGGACCCTCCATGCTAATAACCAATACATAATACATGAAGACTCCTCAGTACCTCTCCTGCATTTTTTCTGGCACTCCAAAAAAGACAAATTCTCCCACAATCTAACAGGAAAGAACTTACAGAACAACTCTGCTTACCAAAACCCACACGGAAACATTTCTGAAACCCTAAAGAGAACGCTTGAACATTTTAAAATTGCTCTATTTTTAAATCATTAGTGATTTTTTTTTTTCCCTAGCTCAAGCCTTTTTTCATCTAAGCATGATGAACTTCCATCCAAGCAGTACTACCACTACTTAATCCAAAGCCTTTTAAAGCACATCAGGTTGCACGTCTGACCGCGGGGCTTAAACCTCCGGAGATACCATAGAATCTGTTGCACGATTCTGCCTGAAGCTGATCACCTTTAGTTCCCAATAAAGTTCATCTGAGATACTTCAGAGACTTCATACGCCATGTACCTGCTCATTTATCTTGAGGACAAAGTACTGACCTCACTACAAAACCGAAGGGGTTGTATAGTCCCAGCTACACCAGCTTCTCTAAAACAAAGTTTTTGTGTTCAGCCCAATCCATTGGTAAGAGCACCCCGTAGGTGCCAGCCTAGAGGCTTCCATATGGCTCAGACCTAGCAGAGGGGACAGAACAGCTGCCTAAGTCCACACTGTTCAGTGACAAAGGGTTAGTTCAGCTGCACAGGACCTGCCAGAAGGATGCTTGTAGTCCAAGTAGTACAAAGATAGGTGGATTTCAATGGATCGACTTAGAACTTTGTAAGCAGCTCCTGAAGTTTTCCTTTGGAATCATCGACCCCTGTACAGCTAACTTAAATCTACTGACAATAAGCTTCCTTGTCTTCGTGATCCTCTGCAGACCTTTTCAAAGCAGTGCACGGAATTGCAAGGATTCGTGGCTCATAGGTTGAAAAGAGTCCTAGAAAAACAGAATGCCTGCACTTATTTTTCTAAGGATCATTTGTTAGATTTCCCTTCAGCACTGTCATAGGATGAAATCTTGGCCCCGGTTGAGCTCAACAGGAATTTTGCCACTGACTTAAATGGAGCTAAAATGTCACTCCTGCTATTTGTCAAGTCAATTACATCCAGACAATACTTCAACATCTGGCTTCAACTGAACACACAGAAAAGTTCACTTCCTTAGTCTCTGAAGACAACACAGGACATTGGCTATCTCGATAAATATGAAAAATTTGTTCTTGGCAAGCTGCTTATAATAAAGAGTGGATCCATCCAGTGACACTATCAGAACCAAACCCCTGCTCTTTAGCGTAGTTGTTAGCAATAGCATCAATGGATTGTCTGTCATTTTCCAGGAAGAATGTCAAAAGCATCCATCTACTGTTGAAAGTCATTCTGTTGTAAAAACTTTGTTTATAACAACAGATCTGTCCTCATCTGTGGTTTCCCACAGACATGGGCGGTTTTCACCCAATTCATCTTCTGTTTCCCAAGCCACTGAAAGGTCCCTTGCTAGGTTAGATAGCAGCTGTTGTGTCTAAACCCCTCTCTGAGCATGGCGATCAAAGGTAAGGCTGAAGGACAGCTGATTATCGAAGGTCAACTGATGTGAGCTGGGTTTCCTCTCTAAAAACCCAGCTGAGACAAGGCGTTATTGTTTTATCGCAAAATATTCAGGCTAGGTGAACCACAAGTGGAGTACATCTTTTCATGGCAGAAAAAAATAAAGCTATAGCGTTATTTGATCAGTGGTGACTTAAAAAAAAAAAAAAATCTATTGGAAAGGGAAGAATCATCGGATGACGTCTGGAAGAAAAGAGAGGGGCTTTATGCTTAAGGCAGACAAGGATCTGCACACTGTTGTTCCCTGCTCCGAGTACTGGTGAGCTACCATACTGCACACCTGTGCAAAACCAGCTTCCCTCCATCTCGTTCTGCCCCCTGGGAAACAAAACCAAAATCAGTCTCCAGTATCTGATGAGCCTTAATTCCCAGCACTTAAATAATTAGCTTCTCAAATGTACAAAAACAACTCTCATCTTCTGGATTAATGAAGGAAGCTGGGTTCCACTGAGCAAAGCTATTATGGAGCTGCTAAAGCACGGTTTGATTTCATCGCCTGCCACTAAACACAGAGCGATGTGGGCTCCTGGGAGAGCAAGAGCACAAGGAGAGCAACACTGGCGGGTTAAAGGGGAAGGCAGGGGGGGAAACCCTAGCAATTCTTTGTGGTTTTATGCAGAGAGAGGGCTGGGTTTATTTGTGCATCTGCTGAGTTTCATCTGGGTTTATGGAGATGCCATATAACCCAAACCAAGGCTGAAGCTCAGGGAGATCCTAAGGGGTGGACAGTTTGCTTTAATCACAGATCAGGCAAAGGCAGTTTCTGAAGCAGGGAAACAGAAATGTAACACACACAGAAGCCTAAACTTTCTGCTTGGGTTCTGTAGCTTGAGCAGTAGAGAATGGCAAAGAGCTGTAGTGCAATGGCTCTCACAGCTGGAGGGCTACAGCAGTACGAGAGTGTCCTTGTCCTCCCCGTTCATTTGGCTTACGAGTTGATAGGAAAGTGGTTGCAAAGAGTCAATCTCGCCTCATTTTGGCAGGTACAGGCGTATAAACTCTTCAAAACAAAGTTCTGTTCTTTCTTTTCTATCTAAGCACAGGACTGGTGATTTCATTTTCCCTAACTGGATAGAGAAGGAGCCGAGAAAATGTCAGAGAAGACTGCAAAGGCTGCTTTGCTCTGCCCTGGGAGATCTAAACCTAGCCCACATTACATGAACAACTCAACACTTCCACTCTCTGCATCGCTGTTTGGCTGCCTTGCCCCAGACTCTACTGTTTCACACAGGCAGAACCAAAAGCCTGCATTGAACTTCTCTTTGTGGTACAACAAATGGGGAAGAGAATAACTAAGAAATCGGGGCTTTTGAGATGTAACTACAGCAAATTAGTGGACCTGCAGTTCTGGATGTGGATTTGAGGCTAAATAGCTTCTTACATTGAAGTTCTTCTAACTGCTGTACTGTCAATATGCCCTGAAGCACAAAACATCTGTCACACCCTACGAAACAAAACAAAACAAAACAAAACTTTTGACCTCTGTAAGAAAAGCCTGAAATTATAATGGATGCCCTGGGTTATGAACGAAACCTTGGTGCAGACATGCAGCAGGAGATGAGATTAACAAAGAAATCAGTGGAACTGTGATGGCTTATGCAGCAAAGTTTGTGCTTCATAGCTCAACTTTCAGAGATAAGGACCAAGGACAGTAGGGACCTGCAGATAAGCTTAAGAACCTCAGCACCTTCCCAAATCAGAAGCAGTTTTCTAGAGGTGGCCGTTCAAAATTCAGCGTCTTTGAAAAGGCAGAGACTGCTCCTTATGTCCGGCCTTGTTGGACCACTGACTTCAGAGGAGTTACAGCCCGTGTAATTTAGCTGAAGCAATCAGGAAATCATTATGTACAGTGGAGAGTTAAAAGATGGTAATTAAACTGTACAAATAAATAACCAAAGTGACTAAAAAAGTCCACCCAAAGCCTACTTTTGGAGCACTATTTAATGTAAATGAATCACTTAGTGGACAATGCAACAATCATCTGTTCAGCTTCTATTCATTATCAAAAACAATACAAAAGGATTGGCAGGGAATAGCCATGTGCCAGAGGGAGCCCTTCAGGAAATACCACAGAATCTGGACTGGCTTTTGTCTGTTCTTCTATTGTGTTCTGACAATGCTTCGCTAATGAATGTCCAACGTCATTTTGGTTGTCCTTTTTTTTTATTTCCCCACACACACACACACAAAAACCCCCGTATCAGTAGTAACCTTGGCCTTTCAGAATGAACAGAAATGCTTGTTCGTGTCAGGAAGACTTCCACACATTAGGTATCAGTTTTGCCAAGGTCCAAGGGGCTGAGCATGTGTGGTCTCAGGCAGCCTGGGAAATCCCACAGTAGGTGATGAGGCAAAATCCTTTGATTTGGGCAAAAAGCCACTAAGTTTTAAAGAAATCATCGCCTATCTTTGAGACTTCAAATGCTGACTGAATTCAGCACTTCAGTGACTTGTACACTCAGTAAATTCATCTTTTTGTTACTCAATTTGAAATGACACTAACCTCATTCTAAGAAATAAGCTACTTTTCCATAGGGCATATTTGTACTGATCATGCCCAGCGTTATCTTGGGAGTTACCTGCGGGAACTGTAAGCTAAAGGGAGTCCCCGTTAGGGATCTGGGGAGGTAAACACGCCAGGCACCTATGCTGGAAGAAACAGAGGCTAAGAAGACACTGTCAGGCACTAAAATACTAAAATCATTATGATTCAGAACTGACAATCCCCTGGCATTCACATCTCTCAAGAGTTACTGGTTTGGAATAGCTGAAAGCTCAAACTTGAGGGCGTAGCAGGTACCTGTAGGGGTAACCCTTTTCTTACCTGGTTCCTTGGCTCACTCCTGTGTCGCTGCCGCAACTTACAGCTCCTGCAGTGTTGCTGGTTCAAGTCTTTGCAGACCTGCAGTGTAAGCCAAATCACTGAAACAGCTGAGTTAAGAAAAAAGGGCAACAACGATACACACACAAAAAAACGAAAGGAGACGGGCAGATAAGCAGGCTTTGCTGCTGAGTAAAAGGCAAGTGGAATGGCACCCAGATTTTACTTCTCAAGGTTGTCTCTGAGGTTGTTTTATTTTGTATTAAACAAAATCTTGGGCTCTGCAGTGAATTTCTGCAGCCAGAGATTATTCTTGTCAAATCCAGTGACGACAGAGTATGTGGGTTTCTAGTTAACGCTATCTAAAATTTGAGATAGGAATGCACACTTCATAAAATCTTGCTACTAGCTCAGTCTTCCAAGTAAAATAGATGAGAGATGGCATCAAACCCCCTAGGGCTTATGCTTGCAAAATCCCCACCAAGTTAGCTGCATAGCTAACAATTTGGGAGTTTTACGTGGCTTGCAATTTGGGAGTTTTACTCCCAGCATGTATTCAGAACGCCACTGAAGGTGGGACTCGAGGGGAGGGCTGCCAGCCCATACTGGGACTATTTATGATATTACTATTTCCAGCTTCTTCCTGTCTTTCAGCTGGAGATCATTACTGTTGAAGCAGAGGCTGCAAAATGAGTGGCGTATCTTCTCCGTGGCCACCACAGCTCAGTGCTTGGAATAGTAACGCAACCTGAAATAGTCGGTGGTTTAGATTAATACGCTGGGCTGGGAATGGTGACGCCCGGTCCAGGCTGCCACGCCAGGTAGTGGGCAGAGACCTCTGACAGCGGGCTGGGGCAGCGACATCGACAATCGGGCTGCCTGAAACGGTTAGAGCTCTTTGGGAGCCACCGTTAGTATCACAACTACTGCAGATCAAGATACACGATTCCTAGTTCCTACTAGGCCAAGCTGCCATGTAGAGTTATGAAAACGGGAGGCTATAATAGAGCAGGAATCCTGAAAGTTGCCCTTTGACTAAATATTTTTACCACTGGACAGGGGTTGGGCAGGGAGGGACCCCTGATTATGTTAACCCTGATTATAAAAAAACCCCCGATTATGTTAACACACAGTATATTAAAGGCATGATCCTAATATTGGGACACTGATAAGAAACCAGGATAATTAACCCCCTTTGTTTAATAAACTCCCCCTAAAATATCTCCAAAAATGTATTCAGTAAAATTCTGTTCCTCCCTGCTCTGGTTGATTTTTTTTTTTTTTTTCATTAGTCCCTCGAGTGGTTGCTTAAGTCAGGTCTCACTGTAATTACATACCTCACAGCACTGCGGGGAGACTTAATTAAGAGAGTCACTGTAGGTGTGTTGTCAGACAGACACAGCCCAGTCCTGTTGGAGGAGGCACTAGGATCCAGCTGCAGTGGGCATGTTAAGGAAGACGACTGAAGTTTGCAGAGGGTTCTGAGCTCCTCCTGCAAAAAGCAGCACGGACACACCCAGCAGCCTTTATTCAAAGCCCCTCAACTCCATCATCAGGGAGTCTGTGGTTTTAAAAATCTCTCTGTACTCACCAGGAGACGCTCTGCCACACCGCAAGATTTCATATTCTTCCCCCCCCCCCAGCCCCCCCTCAAAAAGTGTGACTCACCAGTTTCAAACGGTGACATTTCATTCCCAAACTATTCCGGGAGCAGCTGGCTCCGTAACACATCGGGACATGGGGAAAAGGGAGGAGGGAGGGAAGAGCCAGATTGCAAAGTGAAAACCACTCATTCGCTCCCCCACACAGGTATGTTGCTTTTAAATTTCAGAACCACATAATTTGGGACATGCTGGCAAATTCCGTTGGAGGAAAACAGTAAACCAAGCACATTTCAGGGAAAAAAAAAAATAAAATCTGCACACGCCAGTGATGCAATTCCCTCTCAGCCAGGGGACTGGGAGGCTGGTTGGCTCTCCAGATCTAATAGATGTGAGGAAATGCCCTGTCCCCACTTTTCACTCTTCTTACAAGTTTGAACCCTGCAGTTCTGGGCTGCTCCTTCAAACAGTTTCTCTGTGATGCAGACCCAGGGTTTAGTCATCAGCAATCGCTTCACTAACGAGGAACAAATATATGTGCAGTGGGAAGATGACAACAGGGGAATGACAAAGAAATCACTGTCAGCTCCCAGTCCCGAGAGGAGTTTTGTGTCACACTGCAGTCCAGCATAGCTCGTGTCCCTGCTGGGGGGGACGTCCCTGCCATAAGCACAACATCCAGCACGTGAGGACGGGGCTGCTGCGGGCACCGGCCTTGTGGGCTTGTCAGCACGCACACGAAATCGCTGTCGTTGGTGCGGTGCCAGAGGCAGAAGCATAATCTCTCCTGGCCTCGGACTCCAAATCTGTGCACGGCTGATTGGCGTCATCGCAGCAACCCAGCCCCATTCATTAATGGTTGTAAAATTCCACGGGGAGGGAGCCGTAAGTGATGTCACCTCGCGGCCTCCCCCGGCGGGAGCGTCCGGCCGCACGTTCGCAGCGTGCGAGGCGGCCTGGCACGACGGCGCGGGCACGGCGGGCTGCAGGGCGCCCTGCGAGCGCACCAGGGGCGACAAACGGGCGAGAGCCTCCGGGTGGGTTCGGAGGAGCCCAGTACAGACTGGGGATGCTGGGGGCGGGCAGCTCCATTCGCCCTGCGCGGGCTCTCGGGGCTGCTGACAGCGCACCGCCACGCACCCTGCTGTGCCTCACGCTGGACGAGCTCAGAACCCATCCCCGTGCATGTCCTGCACGCACAGGAAATGTTTGATTACGATTTCATTCATCTCCTCGGCTGCCTTTACAAAAGGGAAGGCTGTTCTTGCGGCTTTCTCTGCCCAGCAGCAGCTCGGGACCTCGCAGTGGCAGATTCAAGCCTATTCCCACTCTTTACCTGGGTAAGCTTTAGGGAAATCCGTGCTCGTTCAAGGAAGAGGAGGCCGGCTCGCTGCTTGATACTGGCACGCAGCAGCAATGACCTTGGCTAGGTAACCAGCTCCTGAATACAAAGATGGATATAAAAGCAGCAATTCCCCTTTTTTTAAAAAAAAAAAAAACCCAATCAACCAATCTTCTGCTAAGGTAGGGAAAGGCAGTGGTTTGTTAAATAAATGCGTCTGTCAGAGCTGGATTTTTTTTTTTTTCCCAGCTTCCCTAAATGCCCTTCACCAGCAGAGAGGGGGAGGGGACCTGCTCTTTGAAGCCTTTTCCTTATGGGAATAGAAAACACGGAAAGAATTCAATTCGCTGCCACAGCCCAGCAGCACTGATACACGCTTCAAAAACCAAAGCCCAGAAGACAAGCTGGCTGGTGGGTGCGGGTGGCTTGGAGCCTGGATTACCACCCGATCGGCCTTGCTCAATATCCAGCATCGTTAAGTGTCCCCCGTAGTGTCAAAGCACAGAAAGAAGAGGGGAAGGAATGGAGACTGGGGAGGAAAAATTAGGAAATTCTGTGCAGAACACTGCCGTGATTCAAATCTTTGATCGAAAGCACCATCTAGTGAAGAAAAGGATCACTGCAGCTGGCATTGCTCGGGCAGCTGCATCAACGACAAACGGAATTTGACTTTGACCGCAGGTTTGCCTACTAAAAAAACCAACTATCACCATATGCACAGCCTGCGCCGCATCTGAGTGAACAAGAACATGTCTAAAAATTGCTCCCCTCTGTGTAAATATTTCTCCAGTGGAAATGTGTTTTCCTCCTCCCATCATCTCCCACCAGAGACTCTCAGCCACCCTGAAACCCGCAGGGAACAAGGCACCACAGGAAGAGAATGATTTCCATGTCAGAATTTGGGAGCTAAGGAAAAGAAAAGGTAAGTGACCGGTTCAAGGTCATGCAGGAAGCCAGAGGCAGATCCGGGAATAGAGATCAGCCACCCTGGACCCAGGGATGCCTGAACAATAGCACAGCCTCTCCCTCTGTTGTCATTTAACTCTTTCCTAACCCACCAAAAATCAGAAGAGGGGTAAGCTATACACTTCTCTGCACATGGGCCTGCTGCCTTACAGCTCTCGGGGGCCCAACCCTCAGACCTTACCTGCTTTTACCACTCTAAACCAAAGCAGGGAGAGATGGGGTTGGATATCCTGAGATCAGCAAAGCTGCAGGTAGGAGATATTTCTACACCCTGGGCCTGAGCTGTCCCCTCAGCAATTAAAGCAATGGAAACGGTACCTCCGCTTTGCCACGTCTCTATTTCTGTGTGTGACAAAACATCACTCTCCCCCCCCCCGGAGGCGTTCAACTCGTTAAAATGGTCGTGGGGTATGTTTGAGGATCTTTAGCTGCAGGATATTGCTCCCTCTTCCCCGGATTTTGGGTTAGCTGCAAAGATCAGGGATTTGCAGCACGACAATACATCAGAAATGCAGTCTCACTAAGGCTACGCTGTTTTCATACTGAGCTGGGAAATGCTGCAGTGCAGGGTCTGCAGAAGACAGTAACTATAACCAACTGGAACCAAACCTTATAGAAACTAACTCAAAAAAAAAGAAAAAAAAAGGCAGGTGGTGCAAAAACCTGTGAGTGCAGCAAACCGAACCTAGAGCGGAGAGAGGAGCTGAGAAACGAGAGACCAGGTGTCCACCAAGAGTTCTCTGAAAGGAGTTTGATGTCCTTGAGTCAGAGCCAAGTTCCAAACCGGACCTGTAACTGGTGCAAAACCCAAGACCATCTCCTTGGGTCCACTGCCTGGAAGGGACACAGACGACTGGTCTGCACGGAGCTGCAGGGGGGAAGGATGGAAAAGCCCCAAGAAGCCCTTCTTGCTCTGTTTTCCGCTGTAGGTCTCTGTTTCATCCCCCAACGCCCTGGTCTGGTTTTATTCACTCCTATAAACCCAATCTATGCACGCAGGGATGGGAGGAGGAGGGTCTGCACTCTTGCATCAGAGGCTGAGACAAGAAAATCTTTAATTGTGCCGTAGCCCTTTCAACATTTACGGTTTCCAGCCAAAGGCACTGTGAAATTGGGAGCTTTCAGCCAAACTAGTTCAAGAATGTTTTCCCTGGGGGAGGTTTTTGTTATCCTGCGGGGATTTCTGCACAGATCTTTGCCCTCAGGGAAAGCAACAAAAGCTTTTCTTAAGAGAGAAGCTACTTCTTATACTCCTTGAAAAAAGGTGACAAATAAGAGCCTGGAAGAACTAGAGCACAAAATTGTTGCCCTAGAGAATAGGGTTAAAAGGCTGTAGATCTGCATTCATTGATGCTTGCAGTAAAGCAGGTGCCACCAAACACAAGTGCAAATAGTTCCTTGAGTTTGGAGATTTTGCTTTTTCTCCTCAAAAAAAAGAGCTCCTACACTTCAGGAGGGCAGCGACAGAAGAGCAGGATGTTCGTCAAGGAAGTGTTGAAATGCTAAAAAGATTCCAGCCCTTTGCAGTTTTGGCCTGACACAGTAAGAAAGCAAAGCAAAGAGACTAACAGAAACAGCAGGCGTGGTTTCAGAAGACTACACCAACATTTACCAGTACGTTCTCCAAAACAAAAGTCCTCAATTCAGGATAGATTCTCCTCTAATGTTTCTGAGAACAAAGGCACATCCATGTCGACACAGGTCCAACGTGCAATGTGTGAATCAGCAGGTTTAAATCAAAGGTGAATTTGTTGCTAATTACACCAGGTTAACCTCAGAAAAGAGAATCCCAATCGAAGATACAAAGCCAAGCCCTAGTTCAATGAACTTCCTTCTCCAGTTGCAGCTCCAGTCTAACCCTTTGCTATATGACTCCCTGCTCCTACAGTCACTGCAGGGCACTGGGTTTCAAGCAACTCTGCCAGCACCTGCCAGCCTGGTGACAGACTATTCCCTGTTAAAATAAATAGGCTGGCAGAGACCAGGTAAATGACCCCAGGAGCTTGGACAGAGCTCTCGGGCAACTGCTGTCCCGTACGGAAGAGAACGCAGCTACAGCTCATCCTGCCCCGCTTTGGTGGGAAAGATGGTCTGAAATGGCTTTTTCCAGCGCTGATTTTCAGAGGACTGAGCTGACTAACAGCTTCCAGCAAGGTTGCCATGTCATAAATCACATTCTTCTATTTTTTTTGTTTTTCAGTATCATTTCTGTAAATAAAATTATTGTTTCCTTTCATTTTGCATTGGTCCTGAAACCAGAAAAGTACATTACCATCAGACCTTTCAGAAGTGATTTTTTAGGAAGATCTTGAATTGTTTTCTCCTTTTTCCTGAAATATCAATCCCTTACTAACGGCAAAGTCACTGAAATGCATTCACAGCTTCAGTGTATTTTCCTTACTAGAAGAGAGAGAACACTGTTATCATAAAATCTTAGGATAAAACCGTCTTTCAAACAGCTGTCACAAAAAGCCATCCTTTATCTCGCTGCTGCTCACAGGGAAAGACATTGGGGAAAAATATTTCCAACTGCCTCTGTAAATGTATCCTCAGCTCACACACAGCGCAACAAATAGGTGGAAAAGCTGCCTGTGCTGGGGTGAAGCCATGCACCCTTTCCTTCCTCAAGGGAAAAGCTCCTTACGCCACTGAGTCCCTTTGGATTTAGGGCTTTTGGGATCACTGGGGTTTCCAAAAGGAGTTTCCAAAGGCCTGGTCAGATTTGGGCTACAGCCTGGAAATGCTCTATTGCCCCTTATCAGTGCCATTCCCTCAAGGAGGAGATTTAAAGCTACAGAACCCGTAGCACATTCAGGCCCCATTTCAGCACAGACACACCGAAACGCTTCCATACCAACACCTTCATTGTCCCTCACAGCCACCCACTGCACACAGTCCCATCGCATGCAGTTTCTCCATCTTCAACCCTCACACCGAGATATCAAAGACGAGAACAGAATTTAGGTCACGGCAATCGGCAACGTGCACATCAAATAACGACCACTGCAAGTAGGAACCTTCTCATAAATCTTCCTGCCATTTTTATTCCATTACAAGCTTCATTTCCGACCCTCCTGCTCAAAAAACCTCTGTTGGTGTTTGGGACACAAACAAAGGTGAATCAAAGCTCGTCAGAGATCCTGTTTGGAGATCAAATTGGCAATGGCAGAAGACGCCCCTAAAACAAGCCACGGACACAGCCCCACCCAGCTTAGGAACAGCCTCATTTCTGTGTCTTGAATCTGACGGTAAAAGTTAGCCTGACCTGCAGGTGTTTGGTGAAGCCAAACTGCACCCACCTACCCATTCGTCCCCCTCCACCCATTTCTGGCCTTCCCTTGCCCAAGTGACAGCAACCTCGGGCACTCCCTGCCCGCTTCAGCAAACCCCACCGAGCAGCTCGGCCGGCGGCCGCCCTGGGAGGAGACACGGGATGAGCAGTACACGTACGGAGGGCTGGAGTCCCACGCTCACGGTGAAAAGCCTCGGCCGTAGCGCTGCGGCTGCGGAAGACGCGACCTCCCGAGGGCCGGCCAGACCCGCGGCAGGAGGCCGCAGACCCGCCCGGGGGAACCTCCGCGCCGGGAGTGCCGCTCCCCGGCCGGGCGGCATCTGCGGACGGACCGGCGAGGGCAGGCCGCCCTCCGCAATCTACTTCCGGTTCGCTGAGCGGAGGAGCTGCCTGTCATTGGGCGCCCTGCCGGAAAGCCCGCCTCTTCCCCCGCGGCGGCGCCTCAGGCGCATGCGCACCCCCTCACGGGCACTTCCGGCGGTGGCCATGGTGACGGCGGTAGCCAGGTAGGGCCCGGTGCCGCCCGCCGGCCTCCCCCTCCCCTCGGCCCCAGCCCCTCGGCCCCTGAGCTCCGCGGGGGGACCCCCGGGCTGCGGGTGCGGGCCTCGAGGGGTGGGAGTCGGGAAGATGGGGGAGAGGGCGGGCGAACGTGGCCTTGACCCGTGCGCGGGGGCCTCGGGGCTCTCACTGCCCCGTCACGGCGGTTAAATCCAGCCTGACGTGTAAATCGGGGCGGGGGGAGGCGTTCACCCAGCTCTCGTTTTCTCACTACGTTTTAGGTGAATTTTGATTGGATAAATGTCTGCAAAATACTTCCCCTGGCACAGCGAATGTTTTCGTTTTCCGATCGTGCCGCTTCGATTTGCCTTTCTTTGTGTCCCCCCCACCAACAGAGGCTTTTCGAGCGGGAGGGTTGGAAATGAAGCTTGTCGTTGAATCAAAGTGGCAGGAAGATTTACAAAAAGATGATTTCTCAAGTCCGGTGTGCTTTTTGGGTACTAGAAATATTTCCCCCCACACACCCTGTCCCAAGGGGCGAGGTGGTTGTTTTGCATAAAAATAAAGGCCAAACCAAGCAGGATGGAACGACTGCTGAAATAAACCGGAGGGTTTTCCTCGGTGTTGCTTCACGTCCTGCCTGGGAGATGGTGGCATGTTCAAACCGCAGTAGAAAAAGTTAATTCAAAATATGACAACTGATACTGACCCGCCCCTCAGCAAACCCCAAACACTTGTTCATAGCTCCCAGCTGTTGGCAGTGACACCCACCAGCCTCCTGCCCTGCCCGTCGGTCTGTGGCACCCTCTGCGGTACTCGTGATAACCCCAGTTTTGTTTGTCTTCTTTTTTTAAGAATTCAGCTGGGTTACTGTATTCCTTCTCCTGAGCCCGTCTCTCTTTTCTGTTTGCAATGGTTGTGCTGTAGTGAGGAGCTCTGTCCAGTTCCTGCATTCCTTCTCAGGAATTTCACTGGTTTCTGATGACCTCAGTGTATTTTTTTACATTATTTTCTGCTTATGAAGTTTGGAACGAAAGCTGATTACGTGAGCACATCAGTGCCCACCAGCATATCAGTGATTCAATTGTCTGAATTAATGTAATCCCTGTTTTTTCTGATTGGGTTCCAAATTAGTTCTTTGTAGTTTAACTTAACATTTATGGGGATCTTGTGCCTCAGAGAAATTGTCAGCAAACTTCCCAGTGGCTTATATTGAATCACTGATTTAACAGACAATGCTATAAGACTTTTTTTTCTAGCTTAGATGTCTGCAAGGTTGATTTCAGTCTCTTCCCAAAGCAGTTGTCCTGGTTGAAGCTAGAACAGAACCAACCCTCCGTTCAGTGGTTTTGCTTTCCAGCCGAGTCTCTTCTAAGTGACTCCATGTCTGAAGTGAACAGCCTGTTCTCCCAGGCAGCGCCTGCTCCTCGCGGTGACGGCACTGGGGGGTCACAGCCCCGGCCGAGGAACGGGGCGCAGAACGGCTCTGGCTGAGACTGGCTCCTGCAGAAACCGAGGTCACTGCGAACGCTTGTGCCCTACGTTGGGGCGCCCTAAGTAACAGGGGAGGAGCGGACAGGAGAGGTGACCCAAACCTGCCCAGCAAAGGATTCCATCCCATGTACCTCATCCTCAGCGTAAAGCTGAGGGATCTCAAGGGTTAAGCCCTCTTCTTCAGTGGAACACTGAAGAACACTTCCTCGGACACCGGAGGAGGAACTCTGTCCCTTCTTCTGCCTTCAGTCCTATCCCTGCATTCCTGAACCCACTTCCCATCTGCTGCTTAATCCAGCCCAGGACTTCCCCAGTGCCTGCCCTGCAGCACCAGTGGTGATGTCACCAGAGAGTTCCATATTGGTTTTGTATATATTTTATATCTATTTCATTATTTTCCTACTAATATAATCTTTTTATTGTTACTGTTTCATTAAAGCCACTGGAGCGTGTTTGTCCAACCCGTAACCCTTGTTCTCTTCCCCCTCCGGGACGGAGAGGGTTAACAGGGAGCATCTGTCCTTCCTCAGTGGCCAGCCCAGCCCTACTGGTGACAGCAGCTGGGTCATTAAAACTGTTTAGCTGATAGAAAATGCAGTAATGCTCACTTTTCTCCCTGTCAGACATGGCTTGTTAAAGGATTTAGTGGATTTGGTCTGCCCATTTCCCCAGTAAATACTGGGTTTTGATGCAGAGTGTGATGAGAAACTCATCTGTCCGTTCAGTTGTGCCCAAAGTTCTCAAGAATCCTCAGGGAAGGAATTGAAAGTCTGTTTTCTTTTAATTAGCATGATATACCCATTTAAGAGTGTGCACTGTAACATCAGCCTATGCCCAAAACCAACCACAGTGCTAGAGAACTGCAACGGATTCACAAGTTGCCTTCCCCCCCCCCCAATCTCAAGCGTGGAAGGACTAGGATTGGTCTTTATGGATGCTCTGGGTTCAATACTAGAAATAACCAGAGGGTCGTCCTAAGTTTTGTGTCATTTTGAATTCAGCTCTGGCTTTTCAATCTGGGGGTTAAGTTACCCCGACATTGGAAAGGTCACGGCCCGTATTCCCGAGGTTTGTTTTTAGAGGCAGTCCTTGGCTGTGCTAGCATTGGGCACAGTGCATTTGCTTGGACTGCTGCCATTTCCAAATTTAAGTCAGGTCTGTCCTGTTAAAAGACCAGAGGGAGACACCATCTCACAGAGTCACTGGCAAGTGAGTTCTTTTCCAAGGTAGGATATTGTGCTTTCTTCAGACTAAAGTCGGTCGCTAATCAAGCTTCGAGCCGCTGTGCTTCTGGACAAGGGCTTCCTTAGGAGGAAATGATTTTTTTTCCTTCCTTTTATCCCCCCACCTTTTAAATGACACCTTTTGATTTCTGAAAATAGCCTCCCAGTTGCTGCCATTTGTCATGGAAAGGACAATGTGATTCTAGGTGGCTGAAGCTAAAGGAGAATAGGTGTTGTTTAGGGAAACTCAGGGGTTTAGTTTCCTTTAGGACTTGCCTTTAGTGCACTCTTGACCTTATTAACTAAGAGCCTTGTTCCTTCGGAAATCATTGTCCTGCCTTTTACAGGATAACATCCAGGGCTTGGTTTAAGGGGAAAGTTGTGGGTTTTTTTTAACTGGATGTATGTGATTTATTTTATGGTAAGCCTTTCAAAAAGTTTCCGGTCATCACCTGTATTTGCTTACCTTATTGGTGGTGTTATTTCTGCTCGCTAATAACTGCATGTTCCAATTCTGCCTTTTGGGAAGGAGAACCGAGAATTTCAGGACTTTATTCGAACCAAATCTGCGCAGCGGCTCCTGCCGATCACCTGGTGTCATAAACATTATCTGTCAAGAATTAATAACAGGTTTTTTCAGCATGAATACCCAAATGTTTGAACAAAGGTGACAGTGGGGTCTCAGACCTTCGAGCAAGAGCTCTGAGGATATCCAGTTCATCTCGAATGAGGTGTGGAAACCCATGTGTGTCCCCCCCCTCCCCCATGTTTTTAATGTAGCGTGGCATTATCTGCCCTGGGATGTCTTTAGCTGCTTCAAAGTGTTATCTATTTTAAGTTGGGTTTTGTGCTTTTTATCTTCTCCTCCTAGCCTTCGTCTTGCAACTTAGCGTTTTCGTTGATGGCAATCAAGTCTTTTTTTATCTACGATCTTTCTCATTCTCCTTCAGATTGCAGCAGTTTTCTCCTCTGGCTTTTGCAGCAAATAACCCTAATACTGAACAGACTAGAACTTCTCCTTCAGGTTGCAGCAATTCTTTCCTTTGGTCTTTCCACCAGATAACCCTGAAAACCGAACAGAACGTAACTGCCACCCTGCTTGTGTCAGTAGCCTGGCAGTGGGCTCCGTGTGGATGACCCACAGTATGTTCAACAACATCCAGATGGGTATTGTTGAACATACTGCAGTGTGGCTCGATGGCTTGAGCTGATTTCCAGTTTCTCTTGATCCACTGATATTTATTTCATCCATCACTGTTTTCAGCCTGTTCACTAAAATGAGGACTCAGGGGGTTGTGGTATAAGCTAATCTATGAAATCAAAGCAAAACTTGTTGCTGTAGGTCTAGAGCGCGACAGAAATTCTTTCTTCTTTCCAAAATAATGTAGTTCAGCTGGGTTGTCCTCTTTCTCAAGTCTGACTGAACTGAGATTTTCTTTGTTCTGGGGCTCTTTTTAAGGGGCCATTTGAGTTCCTTCCTTGGAAGAAGGTACTGCAACTGTGGGCCCTCATAAAAAAGGATCTACATCTCTGGTCAGCTGGTCCTGCTCTCTCTTGGTCCCCTCCTTCATCCATCTTTCTCTTCCCATCCTGTGGGCATGACTCCCATCCCCATATATCAAGAGGGGAATACCTGTTCATTCAAACTCTAGCCTGGAAGCTGCAAAAGTGGGTTGTTGCTGCGTCCTTAGGGCAGAGATTGGGTCCTTTGCCCAGTTCCTGTATATAATGTGGCTGAGGGGGAGGTGAGGGAGAACAAGAAAAACCATAAAAGGCTAGGAAAGATTTTTCAAATGAAAAAGGATTAAAGGCAGACCTTCTTCGTTTAGAAAGTAGACAAATAAGTGATATGATTAAGGAATAAGTTAAGGAGGCGTAACTGGTTCATATTGATGAGCAATGGATGCTACCTGACCAAAACGCAGTTAGCTTTTAGCTGGTAGGCTCGGGGGCTCTTTTCCACCAGTCCCTGTGGCACAGAGTTCAGTCCTCGCAAAGTCAACCTTTATTTTTGCCAAAGAACGCGAAAGAACCGTGCTGTAACCCAACATGGGACTCCCTCCCATCTCCTAGAGTCGTTTATTTAGAAAAGGTGTCGGAAAAGCCCCCTCTTCCCAGTTACCTTTTCATCTGCTTTACACCATCATCTGCATTTTACTGAAATCAGAAGCAAAGCTGGTCAGGGCCAGAGTTTTAAAATGCCTCAGCTTCAGCATGGGCTCGCAAAGGAAGTGCCACTCCGCCTGTCAGCTCCCACTTTGGAAATAATGAAGGGTCCTAAACGGGAGCTGAGGATTTTTGATTCCAAAATGTCCTGTAAGCCACGCTGCTCGATGTCAGCACAGCACCTGTTGTCCCTGCCCACATCTTGTTTTCTGAATCTCAAGAGACCTTTAAGAGCACAAAAAAGGGCCAACATAAAGAGGGCAGCTGCTCTAAATGACTAGCGGCACACGAACCAGTAAGGAGAACCTTCTTCTCATCCAGCCTAAAGAAGGCCAGTGGCCTTGTGTCTGAACAGCTCTTTCCCAGGATTATTTTAGGGGCGACACGCACTCTTCAATCCAGTCTGCCGGTAAATCAGTACAAAATACACCCTCGGTGTGCGCTCAGCACAGAGGTGGAGGAATAAGGGAGACCTTCTAGCGGCCCTCCAGCACTTAAAGGGAGCCTACAGGAAAGATGGGGAGGGACTCCTTATCGGGGAGTGTGGTGATGGGACGAGGGGGTAATGGTTTCAAACTGAAAGAGGGGAGATGATTGAGATTAGGTATTAGGAACAAATTCTTCCCCATGAGGGCGATGAGGCCCTGGCACAGGCTGCCCAGAGAAGCTGTGGCTGCCCCCTCCCTGGCAGCGCTCAAGGTCAGGCTGGATGGGGCTTGGAGGAACCTGCTCTAGTGGGAGGTGGCCCTGCCCATGGCAGGGGGTTGGCACTAGATGGTCTTCAAGGTCCCTTCCAACCCAAACCAGTTTGTGATTCTGTGATAAGACGATGCTGGTCCGAGCAGCTGGGTGCTGTGCTCGGGCACTGCTTTGCACCGGGATGAGTTTAATCCTTCTCTTGGGTTTCTGAGTTCCCACTTTGGGCATATTCCCTGTGCCTGGGGGAGCTTGTGGCCTGGGTGTCAGCCTGCATTACGCACAGCGTATTACACCGTGAAGTACTCTGTAGATACATGAGTTAGCTCAGGAATGGGAAGGTCCGTTGTGCCTTGAGAAGGCTGTACTGACTTGATGGGTTTATTTTTAGACCTTGTCAAGCTTATTTAGCTATCTTTATGTGTTACTTTACTGTCTTCTAGCTATAGCTCCAGAAATCCTTACTTGATACAGTTCACTATGGGTTCAGCAAGCTAGTCTGTTCACTGACCAGCTATTTGAGGAATTCTGTCCAAGCCCTCCATGGAAATCAGGAAGAGCCTGGCATTTTCCACATGAGCTCTGTTCCACGGCATGGAGAGCCTCTGTCATTCCTTCAGCTCCACACAAGTTCAGTCCTAATTAATGACACTGAGTTCTGGCTTAGCATTATCAGTTACCTCTTGTTTTCTGCTTCTCATGCTGTCCTTTTGTCTGAAGTAGAGTATGAGTTGTGGGCCCAGACCTTTCTAGTATCTTCCTGGTAAAGACCTATCTTGCGGGTCAAACTGCAAGAGTTCAAACTCTACCTGCAGAACAGGGAAGATTTACTAATATTTGGGTTTGACTTTATGTGTGACTCAAAAGTTAGATAGGTTCTGGGAAGGGGTTGTAAGTGACTGTACTGTGACACCAAGCATAAAAGCTTGGGGGTATATAAGTGGGAAAATTAGTGACCTTTTTTACAGCAGAAGTATCACTTACACTTTGGCCATGTAGTAAGTTGTAACAGAAACTACTCCCTTGAAGGCAGTGGCTTAGCAAGGAGAGTAGGGCTATGTGTTGGTATCAGAATCCAATTCCAGGATGAGCTAGGTCTCGTAGATACCTTTAGCTTGGGTTTCATTCACAGGTTTAATTTCAGTATATTAGAACACAGGTTCATGCTGCTAAACTGCACAATTAACACTGGCATAAAAGTGAAGAGTGTGGATGGAGGCTTTAGCCCACTAGATTGGACAGGTGGTTCATTTAAATCAGATAACTTGTCTCTGCTAACAGGTGGTGAAAGACACTGGAGCTGGAAGCACAGATTTCACTGCATCAAGCAAAGAGAGTACTCAGAAAGAAAACTTACTCTGAGCCTCCAGAAGACAGACTGGCTTATATCCCTCTGGGATAATACACAGTAACTGGTCTCTGGCACATAGATACTGTGGTACTGGCTGTTCTAGAGAAATCTAAGAGGTTTTATTACAATCAGAAGAATGCAGAGACATATCCCAGCCCTGAGGAGCTCCCAATCGAAATACACTTTGTACAAGAGAGCAAATCTAGGGCAAAGTGTGGGAACAGCATCTCTGAACCCGTTTGTTACGTGACAGCTGACAACCTCCAACGCCAGATGTCCTGCTGGGATGTTCACATTAGCAGTTAAATGCTTAAAATTGGGTACTGCTGTAAACTTTTGAAAGTCTAAATGAAGGGATAAGCAAATCTGTTGAAGATACCTCTGTATGGGATTCGGTTTATTGGTGGTCTAAGGCAGGGTTAGGAAAAAGGACTTGCCTAGTTTTTAAGCCTCTGCTTCTTTTCTTGATGGTCTGTTTCCTTTCATCTCGTGGCTCTAGGAAGACCATTCAGAAAGGAAAACTCATGGATTTCACAAGCACGGTCATCATCCCGCTGCTTTTTGGCAGCTTGGGGATCTTCGCCCTTTTTCGGCTACTGCAGTGGATGCGGATGCGAGCCTACCTCCAGGAAGCAGTGGTCGTGATCACAGGGGCTTCCTCCGGCCTGGGCAAAGGTGGGTGCTGAAGGGAGGGCACCAAAGGCAGGACAAGCAGCAGGTTGTGGAAGGGGCAGCAGTGATGAGCAGAACGTTCCCGTTGCTCTGAATTTTGAGAGACGTAATTTGCACAGTCCTATCGGGTATTACTACAGCCAGTGCAAGTTTGGGTGCAAGGAAGTCTCAGAATTTGTTAAGGAAAATTGTAATCATCCTGTATAAGCTGGAGCTCATCAAAGCAAGGAACAAGTTATGCCGTTCTTGTGCTGTCAGGGGTCTTGTCTCTAAATCCTGAAAAAGCCAGGAAATCAAATTGTTTCTCTACAACTTCCTTGAACTGGTGTTCTGCATTCACGTTTGTTTTATTTCCAGATACTCTGCCATACTTTCTGCTCCTTCTCCCTGCCCCTCACCCTCAAATTAAGTTACCTTTTCTCTTGTGGCACAAATCCATCCATTCTCAATTGAAACCCCTGGCAGTATTAACACCAGTGAGTCTTTTTTTCTAATTAAAAACATGGTGGTTTTTTTTTTTCCAAATCAAATTTATTCTTTGTTTGAGTGGATACATTCTCTAATTCTGCTTTCTATAATTGCTTTAAAAGCTTCTTGAAGAGAAGGCAAAGTGCTCTCTGCTATCGAGGCCCTTCATTAGGATGAGTGCAGTTGTAGAACAAATAACGCTTAAATTGATGCTGTCTTTGCATGTGAGTTTGTCCTTAAGGACGGGGTGTTCAGTAACCCAGTGGCCAAAGGAGATTAAATGGTCCTCTCTGCCTGTCACAACCAAAGAATTTGTATTTCACATCAAGAGGAGACAGAACTGGTATCTCAGGAGAGACCCTCCAGCCGTGACAGGCAGATGACGCGCTGCGTGTTGTTGGGTGTCTCTGTCTGCACCACGGTACAGTGAAGTTTCCCTGATTGACTCATTGCCAAGGTCTCAGACCATTCCCCTCACTCCCAGTTACTATTACCCAAGAGCACCTCTAATTGCTGCGTGTTCTTAAACACCCTTTGTAACCATCCACTGTCATCTCCTGCACAAATGAGTGTTTGTCTCACCGGGTCACAGAGGGACAGGGTAGAAGAAGCAGCGATTCCCTCAGCAGCTGGTAGCACAGACAGGGAGACAACAGCATGGCATCCCTTCTTCAGCCTTTTCCTGATGAAGCCATTAGCTCCAAGGCTTCCAAAACCCTTGGAAGCGTTCACTAAAACTGAAACTCCTCAGACCAGGCCCCGCTGCATTAGATGACGTACACAGGGTAACCGTAGCCCCTCTTAAGAAGAGCATATAGTCCAAAACTGAGGGGCAGAGGCAAATTCGACCAGCTGATGGGGGAGGATGCGTAAACAGCACAATAACTGCATAACCAGCACAGTAACTGAGCACACCAGCTGCCTCACCGCTGTCACGTGTCTGTCAAAGTCGCAGGAAAATGGCATCTTGCTGCGACTTCGCTGTAAATCAGCCCATCACTCGGGATCATAAAGCCACCTCAGGCCCTTGCCAGCCCAAAGAAGTTGTAGCATATCACCAGTCTCCGTCATTCAAATGTCTGCTTTTCTCTCTTCCGTGCTTCCTCCAAAGAATGTGCAAAAGCCTTCCACGCAGCTGGCTGCAAGCTGGTGCTCTGTGGCAGAGACAGCGAGAAACTCAAAGATCTGGCGGAGCAGCTTTCTACCGTCACCAATCACCGAAAGAACGTAAGTGTGGGAGAAGGAGAGGCTTGTTGTCTCGCGTGGCTGGGATTTCTGTTCACTGAAATTGCTCGTGGGTTGTTCTGTTGAGCCATAGGAAAAATGCAACTCTGTGGTTAGGGATAGATACTGCTGTAGGAGTACACGGAGCTAACGTGTCACACCTTGTAAAAACCCTACGAAAATAATGCCCCTGAAAGACTCCTTGCCTTGTAATGGAAGTGAAAGCATGCGAGTGCAGAGTGCCCAGACCCCTTGCATCTTGTCACAAACTGAATCTGGAAAAGTGACTTTCCTTCCTAAAAGTGGCTTTTATTTTTGGTGTCTAGTTCTGCTGACAGTGGCTAAGAAAGGCATTGCTGGCTTCTGTAGAAGACACATCGGTTAAGCTTTTGACTTCTTCAGATGCTTTTTCATTAATAAGACAGTAGGAAACTTTAGTACTTGAGGAAGAGCTCCCTTGCCCCTTTCCTAGGCTCTGGGATAAGGAACAGGCTACCGGAGCAGAGAAAGACAAGAGCACAACCTGCCTCTGTCATGTCTTCCCACCGCATGGCACTGCTGCGCTGCAAAGGCAGGAGGTTTGGAGGGCTCTGCCTGTGCTTCCAGAGCTGGGACATCCCATCATGAGCGTGAACATACAGCACATTGAGCACGGCCCGAACTGGCCTTTTGCTAACTTGTGTTTGTTCACAGACACACAAACCTCACACTGTGGTATTTGACCTCTCGGACACTAAAGCTGTCCTTAATGCTGCTGAAGAGATCCTGAAGTACTTGGGCCACGTGGACATACTGATCAACAACGCAGGCATCAGTTACCGAGGCACAATTGTGGACACAGGACTGGATGTGGATAAGAAAGTGATGGAAACAAATTATTTCGGTCCTATAGCCCTCACCAAAGGTACCCGTGATCCACATTACAGGGGGACAAGGGATTTGGCCGATAGCTTCTGCAGGCCAACACAACCAAGCACAGCTTAACCTCTGTTTGTAACGCGTTTGGCACGGTACAGCATGAGAGGGGAGGAAGGTTTTGTTTCCTGGGCAGGCCTACGGGAGATGCTTGGGCACGACTGCATGGGAAGTACCTGATTAGAGATGCCATCTTGTTCAAAACACATCCTGACTCTAGGCTGGCAGGAACTGATGAAGAGCGATGTGGTTAGCCTGTCTGCTCTGATAAAGCGCTCAAGGACACAGGATGGGCTCTAGGTGAAGCTGTAGCTGTCCTAGGAAGCCTCTTTGGGTTACCCAGAAAGTTCAGCCTGGAGGGTGTCAGCTGCAGGAAATGGGAAGATGCACGGGTGACAGAAAAAAAAAGCAGGTCCTGCTGACCATGCCCGTGGGAGCTCATAGCCACTGTACCAGCTTTTGGGCAGCCTCGCTGGCACGAGGAGTCTCCCCGTAGGTGGATGTTCCAGCCAGCCTGGAGCTTCAGTCAGAGGCATCCTAAGCACTCTCCCTCGCCCAACCCCTTCACTGAATCTAGTAATTCGCTTGGGCACCTCTGAATGCTCTGAAAGCCCTGATTCTTGACAGCAGTGATGGCAGGATTCTTCATCTGAATGGGTCTTTTCTGTCTTTTGCTAGCACTTCTACCCTCCATGATCAAGAGGAGACAAGGCCACATTGTGGCCATCAGCAGTGTTCAAGGCAAAATAAGCATTCCTTTCAGATCTGCGTGTAAGTACCGCCGGGGAAGACATATTTGGGGCACCACACTGAATGAACGCTTGGCTACCGCTTCCGTGGGGAGCTCTCCGTAGAGCTGGCGGCAGGCAGGGAGGGCAGAGCTGTGCCTCGTTCTCAGCGTGGTCACAAAGCGCTGACAGCTGCTGAGGAAGGCGCTCTCAAATGCAAAATCATAGCCCTGTCCTGAAGTTGTTAAGGGATGGGGAAGGAGAGTGTGTTTCCAGTGTCTTGAAAACAGCTGGATATTCCTATCTTCACACTTGAAAGTCCCTATTAACTTTCTGATTCATTCCATAATTTTCTTGCGCTTTATCCTTGCTGTTTGCCTGGTTAATCTCTAAGAAAATAGGAACTTTTTGGTTTAGTAAGTTATGAAGTGCCATAGTACAACCAATGCCAAAATAAAAGCCTAAACAATTCTCTTGATCCAGCAAACTCTTCAGGCTAAATGAGTTATGACAAGAGTATTGGTGAGATTACTGGAAAAAGCTTTATAGAAGATGGAGGGACTAAAAGGAGAGCGTTTGCCATAGAGGCATCTGTAAATCACTGAAAACAAACATAAAAATGGGAAAGTACAGTGGTGATGGCCCGAGAGCGGTAGGGCATGATGCTGAGTGAAGGAGCCAGGAACATCTGGGCTACCTGATCTTGCAGATGTGGGTACGACTGCACCAACAAGGGTGTTCTGAAGAGCAGAGCCGTGAGGGCTGGCAGCGTGGAGCTCAGCTCTTGCCCAGGTCCTCAGACGGGGTCTGTGGCCTGTGCTGAGCTCTGTGCTGTGGTGACAGCAGCCGTGGTGGCGGTGACCAAGTGCACTTGGAAAGGGAGCGAGCAGGAGCCGCTCGGCTCTTGAACAGGGGCGATCCTGCCCTAGGCCACACGTCTCTACCCCTGTGTGCTCGTGTGATCAGGTGTTGGCTTGGGTGCAGCCGGGCTCTGAGCCCGCCCTGCAGGTCCGTAACGCTCAGCGCAGCGGGGCGCTCGGCAGCAGCAGCTCTGCCCCCCTGCGCTGGCATCGCGCTCCCCCAGCCCCAGCCTGTCTTACCAAACGCTTCCCAAGCCAGGCTGCGCGTCTCCTTTGTCCCGAGCGGGAGGCAGCTCGGGTTCGCTCCGTAGTGCTTTGGCATGGCGGTGATGTTAAGCTCAGGATCTCAGCCAGTTTCCACCTTGAGTGTTGACGTTTTGCCTTCCTAAATTGCCTCTCACTCCCACTACCTGTTGCTGCCATTCCCTAAAAAACCTCAAACCTAGAAGTCGGAGAACAGCTACTGGGTTCTTGCTGAGGAGTGGCTGCGCTGCAGTGAAAACCCCATTCAGGGGCGTGACTCCTCCTTCGGCCCTGCTCCTTCTCCTTCGTGCATAGTCCTTTCCCTGTTTTTCAGATGCTGCCTCTAAGCACGCTACCCAGGCCTTCTTCGATTGTCTGCGAGCAGAGGTGGAGCAGTATGACATCGATGTGACGGTTGTGAGCCCCGGATACATTCAGACAAACCTCTCTCTCAACGCTGTGACAGCAGATGGATCTCGCTATGGAGGTGAGATAGGACTTTGCACCCTGTATCTCAAGTATCTCCGCCTGACCGAGTTACTCCAAAGTGTGCTTGCAACATACGGCCTCTGGTGGGGACACAGGTTAGCCCTGAGGTATCCAAAGACAACTTTGGATGCAGGTAGGGGCAGTAACCCCCAAAATTTCGCCTTCTTAGACAGCAACTACAGACTTCTAGCCCAACCATGAATTATACCTGCCCGTGCTCCCACACATAAGTGGTGTAAAAACCAAAACCGTACGAGCAGCCACAGTTAGACCAGGCGTTCCTAGGAGGGGTACCTAAGTGGGGGCTTACCTGCTGGCGTCGGTGCTCACTCGGCTTTCCTTTGGCAGTTATGGACAAGAACACCGCCGAGGGACAGACAGCCGCAGAGGTCGCTCAGGTGGTTCTCAGTGCAGTGGGGCAGAAGAAGAAGGAGGTACTTGTAGCTGGCCTAACACCCTCCCTGGCTGTCTACCTGCGAAACCTTTGCCCCAGGCTCTTCTTCACCTTAATGGCAACTAGAGCAAAAAAGGAGAGAAAAGAAAAGGACTCTTAGAGCTCAGCTCATCGAGCAGGAACTGTAGGGAGAGGCAAACCCCCTGCAGTTTGGCTGGGGCATCAGTGGAGGTGCTCCTGCAGGAAAAACCTCAAAATGCTGCAGTTTACCATTGCATGGAGAGCAGGAAGCGGTTTCCCCCCCATCAGGGCAGGCCCACTCGCCGGAGGACAGCACCTAAACCCTGAAGAAGGGTGCTTGGACAAAGGGGAGGAGCTGAGGCTGTGGGGAAGGGTAACTCCAGGGAACACCCTTGGCAGCAGGGGAGGCTCGTGTGCTGGAGGACCTCACCTCACTCCAGGCATGCTCAGCTTTACCGGCCTCTGACAAATAAACCCCGCCTGTTTTGCCTTCACACAAGCAGATCTTGGCCTTCCTCACCCCATGGCCCCTGGGAAATACAGCTCTGGTGATCTGTGTCTCCTTCCCACTCCTTCCAGTCTGATCTAGAACACGTTGCTTGAAGTGAGAAGCTTCACGGGGCCTCTGTTCACACGCCAAATCGGCTGATGGGTTAAGCTAAAGCCCAGTGCCACTTTTAAAGAAGTAACTGATGTAAAATTGAAGTTTCATTTGGCAGTTATTTTATCTGAACCATGCCTTACTGGTGTACAGGGACACGGAACTCTGCACTCCCCGACAACCCCAGCACAAGTTAAGGCAGGGGAAGCCCTGAACAGCCCAGCGAGGTGCACTTCTAGGCGCCTCGTCCACCTCAGGCCTAGAGCACGAGTAGGTGCGATTCTGTAGGTGCCAGGCAGAGTCTCCTGGCAAGCAGAGTCTGGGTGTGCAGGGTGGACAGCATAGGAGGCAGCCCCTTAGTTCTCATCTGTTTTAAAGCAATCACAGATGCTAATTAGGATCACATCCAGCGGGGGAACAATACCTGCTCACGTATCACAGGCTTCAGGGAGTCTGACAGCCTGGGGGAGTGCCATGTTCTGCTGTTCACCCCTTCTCCTCACGAGGGATATCAGCACCTCTAGGAAAAAGGAGTGGCTGCACAGAGCTGCTTCAGTAAGGACAGAAATAATCATTTTTAAACTTAAAATTGAAATAAAGCCTACCAGTAGGAACCAAGGTCCAGTCCCCTGCTGCCACCTCCACCCACCTCCCAGCATTTTCCACGTGTACTGCCTTGCCTGTCCTGCCTGTGAGTGCACATCTGATGACAAATAAATTACATTGCTATGAAATGAATCCTTTTCTACTTCGGCTCCTCACAGAGGTAACATTAGAGGAAGGGAAAGCAGGAGGGGTTTGTTTTTCTTTGCTTCCATTCCTGCGAGGTGCTGTTGCACCAGCAGCAGTTGCAGAGCACGCTTCCTCCCAGCCCTCTCCACGTCCTTCGCTAGCTTACAGCGGACACAGCGCGACTCCCCACCGCAACAGTCACACTAAAACTCTGACCCAGGAGTGCAGGCTCAGCAGGACCTTCTCCTTCAAAAAGCCTTTTCTCGACCACTACAGATTTATAAGTGATTTCTGAGAATCCATCCCAGATGACGACCAGGATGGGGTCGATGATCACGGTGCTGCTGCTCAGTTCAGACAGCCTCTGCCATTTTCACTGGGGCTGAGGTTGCAGCTTGGTTACACAGAGGCCTAGGGCTGAAATCACAAGTTGAAGCTTTCAGACGTACGTATCCTTTTTTCTTGTGATGGTGGGAAACCAAGGCATTACCTTCTCTCCCTCTCCACAAGAGGAGTTTCTGTAAGTGGCGGTGGTGCTTTTCCTTTCGTGTTTTGCTTGTCCAGGTCCTCCGTTCCTTGGCAAAGCACAGTGCTCCTGCCAGTCCTGTCCAGCTGCTCCCGTCTTCTGGTCGTGGCCACCCAGGACGGACCGAGGGGCCGTTTTGATTTCTGTTGTTATCATCCAGGGTGCTGAGGGGGGCAACGCATCAGGTCTGAGGAAACAAAAAAGAATTACGTGGGGGGAGTTACTGTGGTTACTGTTTGAACTACGGCTCCAAGTCAGAGGTTACCGAGAGCGTGCACATTCCCCTTGGAAAGTAAATTCCCTCTCTGACAGAGGAACGGGCCTCGCTCCATTTCAGAGCACCTCCATCAGGGTCAGGATGGGCAGCAAAGCCTGTGGGGCTTTTGAAAGGGAAGCGTGTCCCCAGCGACTGTTACCCACAGCTGCTGGCACGGGGGGAAGGCAGGTACAGCAACCACCTCGTGCAGTGCACCGAAACACGCGACCCTCGAGACCCCTCTCCTTCTGCCAGGTCACCTTGCCTAGTTACAGCACTGACTGACTAACAGCCAGGATGTCCCCAAGCATTTCAGCTAGATCATCACGAATATTTCTTGGAAAACAAGCCCCCCTACCCCCCCACCTGTGTCCTCTCCACCTCAGAACAGAGCGAAGGGTGTGTTTTTAAACCTACCTGTTGTGACAACCAACCTGACTTTTCACCTTTCCTCTGGCAGTAAGAGACGACAGGAAACTTGCTCATTTTTAACTCCAGCCTTCGATGCAAGCCACATGTTCAGGGAGCCTACCCAGGGTTAGTCCTTCTGCCTTAGTGACCATTCCAGGCAAGGGAAAGCTTAACACAAAAAAAAGCAGAGGACCGCAGAGGTTTGGTGAAGAAAAGGAACTAATAGCCCTGACAATTATTCTGGATTAAAAAAAGAGCAGGAGCGTCTTGTGTGTGGGCAGCACAAGGATATTCCAGGGCCTTCTGCAACAACAAAGTACAGATTAGCTACGGCAGATCTGCCACTAGTTTCAAATTCATCCAGTAGACGGGACTCGAGAAACAAACGTCAGGACTCGAAAGGCAGCCTGCCCGGCGGTCTTGGCCTGACCGCAGAAAGATGAAGGAGCTGCATTTCTTCCCCTCCTCTCTGCCAGCGCCACTAACTGTACATTGTTGCTATAAATAGAGACGCTCCGATCCCGGCTTCTTTTAACCTTGGAGGGAGACGCTGTACCGGCAAAGGGCTGTTGCCACCTCCAAATGTCTCGATGCCACCAGAGCACCCTCCAGCCCACGTGCCCGCTCGGCTGCAGCTGCCTGGGCAGGTGGTAAAAGTTACTCGCTCAGAGCTCCCGGCAAACCCCGTTCGCCCACCGCGCACACGCCTGGGACGCGCGCCCTGCTCGCACAAAAGCTGCATCAGAAGAAAAGCCACTCGTTGGAGCCGTGGCCAGAAAAGTCTGCTGCAGCCTGGAGGCGAGGAGTTGTTCTCGGTGCCTGCTGTCGCAGATTTGGAAAGATAAAGATAGAACTACTGAATCGGGGTTCCGACCTCACGGACTGCCTTCCAAGGTCAGGGCTTCAGCTGCCGAGGTCAGGCTGCAGCCACCCCCGCAGCGAGCAGTACACCTGCGTGCTGGCCGTTTTTATTGCAGGGCTTCGCTCTTGTCGGCAGATCCTAACCCCTGAAGCTGTGCCAAGCTGGCCTTGTAAACGCACACCACACCTATTTTCCATCTGGTAGGAGGAGATTACAGAACGCAAGCCCCTGTCTTTTAAAAGTAACTGGTAGATCTTGCAAAACAGTAAACACTTCCCCTTCTAAGATTTTGACAGTTTTGAGCTAAACGATGAATTAACACACAACGCCGAATTCTAAAGTTGCAGGTAACAGTTACGAGAGGGTACAATCACGTGGACACCTCACAGCAGCAGCAGCAGGCGGCTCCAGAAGCCCGTGTTCCGCACAAGAGCGGTGGGATTGCGTCGCCAGGGCCCGGGAGCCAGCGGCAGTACCAAAGCACAAAGGCGAGCCAGCTGGATCCCCCCTCGGCGGCACGTGGTGCAACGCGCTTCAGCGGAGATGCGTCCACGTTGGAAAGAACTGGTACAGGAACCGAGCGCGCTTTGTAGCTGGAAACTGCCAGCGTTATCTCCCTGGTGCAGAGGAGTAACGGATGGAGGTGGCAGGGCACGGAGGATTTGGACACCTTCAACCCCAACCATCAATGTTTAAGCGATGACCACGCAGATGTAAACACCGGGGTAACACGTAAGACCCGAGAAACGCAACTAGTCAAGCAAGAGGGAAAGCAACGCTACGGCTATTCCTTCAACAGATGGCTGCTGTGGAGCAACACGGACGCTGCTGCCACGTGCAAGGGACAAGAGGAATATCGGGTCTGTGTGTGAGCGTGCAGAAATCACCACCACCACGGGAGATCTCATGGCAAAGCCTCCTTTCCCTGGAAGCACGCTATAAAAGGGAACTATGATAACAGCAACAAGAGAGCAAAAGCATTTGAAATTCTCATCCTTTAATGGTCAATGATAACTTCTGGCTGGTTCTGTGTAATACAATTAAACAATATACTTAAATGTTTCAAAAAAAAAAAAAAAAAAGCAGCTCTCACACCCCCCTCTTCCTATAGCTTGCTTTCACCGACATTCCGCTGCTGGATTGGACTCCCATGGCCTAACATACAGCTCTCAAGTCACCACACATCCACACCTTAAGTGTAACGAAGAACTGAAAAACCTTGGTGCACCAGTGATGTGTTATTTTAAAAATAACAGCTCTATTAAACCAAATCCTTCCCAGTCTCCACTGCTTCTCAAAAGAGGAAAAACAAAACGTTACTGCGGGAGTCTTAATACACTTGTCTTTGTGGGTTTCTCTCTTCCCTGCTGAAGTCATACGGCATAGAGTTCGTAGATCTTCTTTACACAGTACACCAGGGCAGCGAGTGCTATCGTGTTGTGCAGTCTCTTTCTGTGCAGGTCGTCCTTCCTCACCAGCACCACTGGAGTGGAGGAGGTGAGCGTATGCAGGGGCAGGCGGGAAAGTTTATAGGCATCGTACTCGACTTGGTACTTGCAACAGGGATCAAATTGCCAAGAGATACCATACAGGGTGCAGCAAGCCACGCTCAGCACACCAGCAGGCAGGGAGATGTAGTGAGAATAATCTACTGGAAGTGCCAGAGGGGTGAAGAGACAGGTGGTGCCCGCTAACACGGCGGTCTTGTGCAGGCAGTTCCCCACAGTGATCCAGCGGGCTGTCTCGTCCCCAATGCGAGTGGGCTCTATCACTATGTATTTGTACTGCGCTTCCAGGGCCTGCTCCAGCTCGTACTCAAACTGGTCCTGAGCATTCTCTCCGTTGTAGATCTCGTGCACGATGTAACAGTCCGTGGAGGACAAGGTGACCCTGTTAACGGGAAACGCAGAATTAAAACTACAGAGCTTAAAGACAGACTCTTCTTCCCTCATCCAGCTGTGAGACAGGAGGGAAAAATGCCTGAAGTGAGGGCGGCCCCTCAAGGTCAGCCACTGCCTCTGTTCAACACGCAGCAGCTTTTTCAAGTCAAGATTCATTTCACATCAGCTCATTACGCCTGCTGGACAGCAAGTCCTCCCAAAATAAAGCAACGTATTTTTCCTTACCTGTTCCTAACCTGGAGGAGCTAGAAGGTTTTGAGGAAACAGGATCTTGCGAGCAATCCTGAAATGGTGCCTCGCACTGACACCCAAGCAGTTTCTCAGAGATACTGGAAGTGTCACACCGCAGCGACCCCACCACCGAGTGAACCACACAGACTTCAGGAGTTTTCACCGAGAAGACGCTATCAGCTCAGCCATCAAGAGGGCAAGTTGCACTGCAAGGTTTTACGACAGGAAGCATCTTCAGAGGAGTACCTTCGCTTTCTCCCCACAGTAACGACCTCCTTGCCACTGATGCAGCTTGCTATTTAGCCCTCCAAGAAGCATGGCCAAGAAACATTGCTGGCAGTGAAGGTGATAAAGGTAGCAGAGCACTCTGTTACAGAATGGTTCACTCCCTCTCCCAAAATAGGATGCAGCAAAGCAAGAAAGGAACATTTTTTTTTTAACCCAGGTAGGCTTTAACAGTGAAGAGAGAGCTGCTCGCTTTACCTCGGAGCACGCTCCCTACTGACAGGGGATTCCCGAGACTTGTACATCCCCCATTTGAGCAGCAGCTTTTAACTACCTGCAGTCACTTCAATTTCCACCTTCCCTCCACCCTCTCCACACACATCACCTTGGCTGCAGCTACACTCGTGTAACAGGCTGCCAAGAAATAGGATTATGACTGTTTACCTGCGCTGAGAAAGGGTAAAACCCCATCCATTAGAATGAGGCAAAATCCTCCCTTCTGAGCAGAAATAACTATTTCTGACATACTTGCGCTTAACCAGAGCAAAACTGAGCACGTGGCCTCTCAAGGACAAAAATATCTGGCAGATTCCTTTAGCAGGAGGAGAACAAAACCACACTCATATTTGACCTAATCACAGCAGACGCAACAGCCTCATCCCAACAGCATTTAGATCCTCCCGATACTGGGAGGCAAGGCGCTGCTGAGATGGAGAACGAAACGAGCACTTTTCTGCTCCGTGAGTCCAGTGGTACCTATGGGCAGGTACTGGGATATAAGGGACAAAACCACACGTTCGCAAGCTGCTGTGTTACCAGACGCCACCCTTAGTGTGCAGCTCCATTCACACTGCACGGGGTATTGTGCAGTGGCCACCTGTAATCAAGAATATTCTTAAATTACGAGCTGTTGCCAGAAGTAGCTGCTTTTGTGACCAGCAGCAAACATATCAAACGGCAGGACTCAGGATGCACCAGCCTCTCTCAAAGCAGAATAATAAGCAGTTTCATTAACAGGCTGGCTGGAATTTATATAAACTACAAGAAAAACTCAACTTAGAAGCTGGTTATTGAGTTGTCTTAGGGCGTTTCCCCCTCGGCCTGTTCAAGAGTAGAAAGAAAAATAAAAATCCACCTGAAAGCTGTGTATGCCGGGGGCTTCTTTAAGGCTCATCTTGTCAGACATTGCTTGGAAAATTATGATTAACTCCTTCAGCACAGGACACGGTGGGCTCTGATGTTCTGTAGTGAACTGGCAAGTGTTCTGCCTGTACAAGAGCCGTACAGGGGAACTGGGCTTCTAACTCCAGGAATTAAGTCAAGTGACTACATTACATGGGATTTCTCCAGGCTCAGCATCAGGATGGGGGGGGAACTGATCTATCAGCCTCATTTCTCCTCACTCAGATCTTGCCTGTTCTTCCCTCTGAATATCCCTTCTTTCCTGTCACCACAACGTACACAAACGGAGCCATATCACGAGCAACAGCCACCTGTCAGAGAGAGCCGGAATCCAACAGACTTGGGCCAGAGGCGGTACTGTCCATCTCTTCTGGAATCTTTTGGCTTGCCAGGCTCTGGGGCTTTAGAACAATAAAGCCAAGAAAAGCACAATCCTCCTAAGCCAAAATGAGCAGATCTTAAAATACGTTCTGTTGAAAAAAATCACTGCGAAATAAACGGCACAAAGACTTCATCCCCGATAGAGTCTGAACTATGCTCTTTCTCCAAATTAGTCCTCTCAGGCGGGAATAAATCTCTATCACAGTGCTGAAACTGCAAATGGCAAAGTGGGCAATCCAAAAGCAAAGGACCAAGAATGAAAAATTAGCTGCTCAAACAATAGGACACATGAGGAGTCAGCAACGCCAGCGGAAAGTCTCCATTTCTAACACAAAAAAGTGGGGTTTATCGCGTATTCTTTTCACACAAGAACTGGCTGCCCCTGGAGCATGGAAAGCTGAAAACTGGTTTGGTTTCAGGTGATACAGAAAGAAACTCAGATGAGATCCATGGGCTCAAGAAGGTTTTAGACCTTGTTGGCACGCAGAGGAGGACCGAGGACCTCAACCCGCCGAGGGGATCTCTCCTGACACAGCCTTTCCTTTGAACGCAGCAGCTGCACAGGAACAAATCCAGTCAAAGCAACTGGATTTGCTCAGACACTGGAGGCAATGGAGTTTGCCTTTTGGAGCTTGTCCCCCACCCACCCCCCCTCCCCAGCCATGACAAACAAAAATGCAGAGCTATGCAATCCACTCCAAGCTGGCACCCACCGGGTATGAAGTGTGGTCATTTTATATAAATTCCATTTTACTTAAAAGAATAGTCAATCACCAGTGTCGGAGAGGACCTAGTTCCAGAAGTCCTAAAATGCTGCCACATGTTCAGAAGCCCAGCACGCCCTTTACTAGACAGACCAGAACCTAAAAGCAGTTGTTACTATTATTCAATCAAATGATTTTCCAGGACCTGCCTCCCCACTCCCAAAAAGCGGGGTTAAGTTAAAAAGCTGTACAGCTGTTCTGTAAGAACAGTTCTGGACCTTACATCCAAATAGTTTATCTTATTGCAGCTTCATACATTCTAGACTTGAGAATTTTTAAATGTCTCATTCCTGGTGCCAACCGCACGCATAGATGGGGGAATGTGACAGTACTCTCAACTATTTGGCAGAGCAAGATGAAAATAATGCAAAATAACAAGTGTAAAATTTAGGTATTACCAAAGTTACAAATAAGGGATCAGTTGTTTAACAGAGCTACCACCAGCAGGAGAGGCAGAATTGTCGGCCTTAGCTATAGGGCAAGCTTCAAATTACATGTGGATTATCTTCCTAACATGGGAATATCGGAGAGCGCCAGGAGAGGGGTGCTGCAGCTGGCTGAACAATAGCAACTCCAGCAGTTTCCCGGTTGCAGCCCTCAAAGCAGCTCCATTTCTCTGCCTCCAGATTGGAAGCAGTCTCCTGGCTGCCTCCTGAAAACACCAGCCTGCCTGTTAAATCGAAGTTTCAACTGGGTCATCTTTATGGACAGCAAAATAAACACCGTCCCCAAGGCAGAGGCATAATGTCACTCAGCGTGAAAAGACCTGAACTTTTGCCAGGTGACAACTGGCACAAAGAAAAATGAATGAACACAGCCCTGGAAACGTGGCAGATGAC
The DNA here is from genome assembly GCF_034619465.1 of Leptosomus discolor. Taxonomy (NCBI): domain Eukaryota; kingdom Metazoa; phylum Chordata; class Aves; order Leptosomiformes; family Leptosomidae; genus Leptosomus; species Leptosomus discolor. The sequence goes on from NC_141404.1 coordinate 3,972,589, forward strand.
AATATCCTGGAACAAACCCTGGCATCCTTCTGTCACTGTCTGCTTGCAGAGAACATCTGAGCCTCACTGCCCTCAGCCTAAAGGTGTTCCTCCATCTGCCTCATGGACCTTGGGTGAGGGTTTCAAGTCGTCCAACTATCTCAGTTCTGCGAAACATTCAGAATCACAATTAGAAACAATCTCAATCTGCACAAAACACAGATACAGTTCTGTGCAAAAGAAGTTCTTTTAAAACCCCTCCCATAACATGTAGGTCAAGTTTGGGGTTTGGTTTTTTTTAAAAGAAGAATGTTCCTGGACAACAGTATTGCTCAGAGCACCAAACATCCATTCAGATGGACTGCAAATGAAGACCAGTCTCATTAGTAGTTAAAAAAATATGAAAGGAGAGGCTTGCAGCAGCGTGATAACGCTTGTTACAGGCAGCACACACACACACACACACTCGAGTTTAGCGATGCCACCGAGCAACTTCACGCTGGCTGCGCAAGAACTGCAGAAAAGGGACATTACAGATGGCCAAAGCACCGGTGTTTGGGGTCGTTACTGGCATCTCAGCCAAGCCTGAGTAAATCAAGGCATGACAAATTCAAAACCTAAACTTCCCTCCCTCCACATAAATCCTTCTTGAAATTTAATTTAATTTCAAGATTAAGGAACGAGCTGTGGTCTGGCTTTAATCCTCACTGGAAAGACTCCACCTGAAAGTCACATACATCAGTGTATTGTCCTGCTCAGGAGAGCTCCGGGATACGGCATACGGCAAGTACCAACGCATCTGAGCTCAGACACCTGAAGAACTGTTTCTCTGCTGAATGCCCACATGCTCTACCAGCCTCAGGCCGTCAGCCCCAACTCTCAGCCTACAGCTTGAAAAAGGGCGTTCTCAACAGGCTGGCAACGCACGAGTTAAAGCAGAGGGAGAACGGGAAAAACGCAGCAATAAAGCAAGAGTTCTGCTCAAAAGATGTACCTTAAATATAAATAGGAAAGAGAACAGGACAAACGCAGGTGAGATCTTCAAGCAGCCTCAGCAAGGGAAGACCACACTAAGGAAAACATCACCAGACTGTAACAAAAAAAAAAAACCTCCAGCCACCAGAGCGAAAAAAAAAAAAAGGTGTCAATTTGAAGTCAACTAATGATTAGCCAGGCTAATGGAAGCAGGTCAATCATTGCTGTAAGCAAACAGAGTACCAGAAATCTGAGCAGTGCAGGTGGCGAAAGGAGAGACCTCTTTAAGGGTGCGGAGAAGCCAATACAAGCAGCGGTGCTGACATTAAAGCTCTTCTTTCTGGAGTTCGTTAGAACATCTCCCAGGGGAACAAATGGCATTCTGTCTGGGGTTCTGGCGGTCACCAGGCTGAATTTTACACAAAAACACTAAGTACAATTCAGTGTCTGTTCTGTATAAAAAAAGTTGTTTTGCTCTACAGATTAACAATTCCCTTTAGACAGTCTACATTAAAGAGTCTATCCAGAATGAAGAAAAACAAATATTTAGTTGGTTCTCTTCAGTGTTTTGGGTTATTATGTCACCACCAGAGCGCCCAGCTGGAGTTCACAGACAACATCCTTTGAAATTAATGTCCTTACATTAGTCCTATGGACGAAAGCACTTTTTGACCAATTACAGACTTCTTTGTCTCAATAAAGTCATTTATGAAGGGATACAGTCTCCACAGACAGACTTGCTGGACTTTTTTTTTCCCCCCCTTGTTTTTTTTTAAATGAAAGCTGGTCTAGTCTAACAGCAGACAGTATTTTATTCGCTACGAAGTCTCCTCACACCACCTCCCGACACACAGATGCCTTTTAGACTTGCTGGCTGACAACTATAAAGCCTCCTTGAAGCAGCTCATTTATGAGGAAAGCTGGATTAGCATATTCAGTTCAAAGGAATGTGTCTTTGGACGAGACTCCTGCCCAGTGTAAGGAAACTGTATTCACCATATAAAAAGCGTATGTCACCATCGGATGACATGAGCTCTGTCAGCACTGCCTTTCACACAGCTTGTGTTGCCAGCAGCCAGACGAGATCGGGGGGGTGTGATTTAGGTTGAAACACTGATGGAGAGAGGCAGAGGCCCAGTCACGCGTATCTCCAGCTCAGCAACTGCAAGGAAAATGCAGTACCTAGCTGACATCACCCAACACCTATGAGAAGTATAATCTTCTGTCACGTTCGTACGGGATGACACCTAAAAGAACCACCATCTTTTGGCAGGGACCAGTGAAACGCTGGTCAATGGGGTATCTGTCATTCCACTACATCACCTCTGCGCTTTCTTGGCTATAAACTTCTCATTGGCAAAGGAAAAATAATACACGCAGCAGGTTCATGAAGTAGCTCAGGTTTATGAGTAAGTATTTTTGATCATGAGATCAAGAGTAATCACAGCTTTAAAAAAACCACTTCAAACTACAATTAGATTATTGTACAGTTCACAGATTAAGTTACAAGGTAACCACTCACTTTTAAGTCTGCATCGATTTTCATCCTGGTAGAATAATTTTCATTGAAGTTATTAAGTGCTCTTTTCCATATTTTTTTTCTCCACTTCTGCTGGAAGGACAGGTCTCTACTGCATGAAAACGCCACACCTCGTGCGCTGGGGCAGGTGCCAGCACTGGGTGCAGACAGCTTTACCACTATATGCCACTGAGCTCTGTGGTATTCTTAGTTGTTTATATAAACTACACTGATGCAGTAATTCCATTGGCTCTTCCAGTTCAATTACTTTTAAATTCCCTGCACACAGACAGCATTCCTGCAATTCACATTAGCGCCACGATTTTAAGGGCTACTTGTGGCTTTCCTTGGCTATGTAGATTCAATACCATCAAAAAGAATACTGTTGAATTACAGCAAGGGGACAAAACGAAGCAAAAGCCCGGCAAAAATTGAGCTATCAGAGTCTCTAGGCAAGGTGGCAGGACAAAAGAAAACTCCTCGCAATAAATATGCAGCAGCTTTCAGCAGCTGCTGGTTACATCAGTCAGCCCTGGGGCAAAACAGCAAAAATGCCAACGTAAGGAAATGCAGGATTTAACTAGACATTTTAAGTAGGTAAAGAACCGTGCATACAGATTTTAAAACAGCCCAACAAGATTTTTCCTCGGTCTCTTTTTTTTTTTCGGTTTTAAAGTTACGATTCCCAAACTTCTACAGCTACTCTGTGGGTAGTTCCAGCACGTCCTAGCTGCTCCTCCATCCTGACGGAGGCAAAGGGAGATCGTTACAGAGCTCTCTGCGAGCGCCGAGGCGGCAACGGCCGCTACCGCCCGCCCCGGCCCCGCGGATCGGGGGAACGCGGCGGCTCCGCGCTGACCCCCCAAGCGGCCGGTACCGCCGTGGCCGCCCGCAGAAGGAGGTCACCCTGGAGCACTCGTCGCTGCCCTTACCACCTTTAAAAATAGCCGTGGAAGGAGCCTCCCCAGGGCTGGCCCTCCTCCACCCCGACCCCGAGCGCCGCATCCCCGCGGCGGGAAGGGCTGCGGCCGCCACCGCCGCCACCCTGCGGGCCGCGCTGACCTTCCCCGGCCCCGGCCCCCTCCTCCGCGGCCCCATCTCGGCGCCCGCCCACAGCGGGAGACCGTCGGCCCCGACGAGCCCCTCCGCCCCAGCTCCACCTCAGCGGGGCCGCGTCCCCCCACCCGCCCCGGCCACGCTCCCCTCAGCGGGGTCCCCGCCCTTGCCGAGGGGTCGCGGGGAGCCCCGGGCGGCTGCAGGCCACCTCCTCCCGCCCCCCTAGCCGCCCGAGACGCCCCAGCAGCCCCGCACCCACCACCCCGGCCGCAGCTCACCTCTCCCGGCCGCCACCGCTGTTGGTGCTGCCGGGGCCAGCGCGCCTCCTTCCCCACGCCGCCATCTTGGAGACACTCGGCTCGCAAATGTCTCCGCCACCGGACCCCAGGCCCGCCGCGAAGCCCGACGGGAAATGTAGTGTGCGGCGACCGCCGGAACCACTAAGCGGGCATGGAGCTAGCCCAAGCTTGGACTACAAGTCCCACAGTGCCCCGCGCCGCTCCCGGCCGCGGGGGCCCATGGGACCCGTAGTCCCCTCGGTGGGTGTGGGGGTGGTGGGGCCGGACGGGGACCAGGGCGGGAGCGCGGGTGGTGGCCCCTGTCAGCGGCGGCACAGAGCAGCCCCGCGGCCCTTGGCTCGGCCTCCCCGCTCCGGCCTTTTCCGCCGGCGCGTCCCAACGGGAACGGGCCGGCCATGGGAGGAGCGGAGCGGCGCGGCGAGTCCCGGCCTGCCCCGCGGCCCCGCCATGAGCGGGGTGCGGGCGGGGATGCGGCCTCCGCCGCGGGCGAGGGACGCTGGTCCGGGCGGTAGGGGTGGCTGTAGGAGCGGGGTCAGCTCTTGCAGGGGTTCGTCAGTCCTCCAGAGCCTGAGCCTCGCCTTATTCTCCTGCTCGAAAAGAAACACGCGGTTCCTGTGGGCAGGCGGAGGAGGAATGGAGGACCTCCTCAGAGCAGCACCTCCCTGGGGAAGAGAGGCTGGGCTTCGCTGGGCCGAATTTTGACCCTTTAATCAATTCTGAAGGAGGAGCAGGGAATGGGGAGGCTGCAGCAGTGCTGCATCTCTGAGGAGGAATAACAGTTTGAAGCCAAACGCTTCACTAGGAAAGAAAATGCCGGTTTGCCGCTGCCACAGGTTTCCCAGCTCCTGTCGATCCAGCAGCAGTGGGTGCTGAAGGTTTTTTTGGGGATGTCGCAGGACCCACCCTGTCCTCAGCCTCTAGCCCCGGGGCCACCCCCGAGCACAGCAGGGTCACCCAAAGGGAGCTGTGCCGGGCTGCTTGGACGGTGTATCTCAGGGATCCTTGTGCCTCTCCCGGGCCCTCTCTAGCTCCCGGTTCTGACTCCTCCCAGGAGAGAAGCCTTCTTCTCAGGAATTACTTTTCCCTCACAAAGAGCAATTCCCTGCTCTGCAGCCTCCCCTCTCTTGGAGATACGCTGCACTGTCCTCAGCTCCCAGCACCCGTCAGAGAGCATAACTAGCCCTCCTCCAGCCTGTTAGAAGAGAGCAGCACTGTCTTTCTATCTCCCATTCCTAGAAAAAGCCTCTTTTTGACAACATTATTTCCAAGTGATGTAATGTAACTAAAGAGGACAAACCCACGACTGCCTCCACCCTCCCAGGCATCGCGAGGCTGCTCTTCCAGACGGCAGGGCCCTCCCGCACCCCTGCTTTCTCAGCCGTAATTTGGGGTTCAGCTGTTTCGGTGGAGGTAAATGGTACATTTGCACGAACAGGAGGCGTTTGGGAAGAGTGCCCAGCCTGGCAGAGCGTGCGGCCAAGCGGCGGCATTGCTGGGACAGGCCGGTGCATCGGACTGTCTGGAATGTGGAATGTAAACAGAGCGTGTTACCAGCAACAGCCTGGCTTCGTGCTAGAACCCAAACCTACCCCCAAACCTACCGCGCTGTCTCTTGGGAACAGCAAAACCCACGCTCCTGCCTGCTCGAATTGCAGCCCAGGGGCCACTTGTCCCTTGTCAGGTTGGATCAAATCGTAACTGTAAATAAGCTGTGCCCCTTCTCCCCACCAGCACCCCCAGCCCCGGCGTTTTCAGCTACCGAAACTCCGGCCTCAGCCTCTGTAGCTTGCACCCAGCTTTAGGAAGCGACATAAACACGCTGTGCCGGGAGACCGAGTGCTGAGTGCTCCGAGTGCGCTCCTGGGGCTGAGGAGCGCTGGCCCTTATGTTTCTCCGAGTCACCTGCCTGCTCGCCTTGCTCTGGACAAGCGCAGCAGGGAACAACTCCACCGGCGGGGTACTGCCATGTTTTCATGCCTTCGTGTTTTTGAACATCTTAAACCAAGGAACCCAAGCGCTGAGCGCCTGCTCACGAGAAGCTGCATTTGCAGGACAGCTCCCGAAGACTGTCCGGCCTGAAATCTCGAGGCAGAACTGGTGAGCGTGAGCCGGGGCGGATCAGGCGGCAAAGGAGAGGAGCCTGTTGCGATCCCACCCAGCCCAAGCTCTACAGTCATCAGGAGGTCAGCCAGACCTCTGACCTGAAATACAACTCGATAGCTTCAGCCCACGCCTCGCTGGCCATGTGCAACGGGAGCACGATGGGCTCCCCTGCGATACGGCTCTGAGGTGCTCCGTGATGAGAGAAGGGTGATGCAGGTAACACCCAGGTTAGGTGACGAAGAGTCACGAGTGGCTGTCTGCAAGTCACAGGGAGCCAGGGCCAACACCAGGCTTGGGACCAAGACTCCTTTGTTGTGAACCCAGTGAGGGTCTTCAGAGACCCTCCATCATCCTTACCACCTGGATGGGTTCTTCTTGAACAAGATGAGGGTGAGAAGTAGCATTTTTTCCCTTTTTTTGAGGGAAAGTTTAGGCAGTAGGAAAGTAGATCCTAAGTACGCCAACGTGCAGATCTGCCAACTTCTGCCTTTTCTCTCACCTTCTCCAAGACACTGACAGATGCATGGTAGCTACTAAGAGATCTGCGGTTAGATTTGTTAGAAGATGTGTTTTTTGGGAGATGAGAAAAAGACAGTTTACATTTATGTAGAAAATGAATATGCAGCAACAAGGCAGCAAAAAACCATACCCTGGCCACGGACTGCAGAGCAGAGTTGTTTGACAGGGCTCTGCCCAAGTGGCCCAGCTCAGCAGTGACAGAGCTGGGGATGCCCGAGGTCCCCTGGGTTCTGTGGGCACCTCCTCCTGCCTCCTACCAAGCACGCTACAGCGAACCACGGCAGGTCAGTTAAGCCACGCTTTTTATTGTATTGTATTCCATGCATTATGTTCATGTTTTATAGTTCGACAGAAGGAAGGATAAAGGTAAGTATTAGACATAAACAAAAGCAGAAAGGTCGTTTGTAACAGGTCCTGAGAAGGAAAGGCACATTGTAACCACCGAATTCAACAGAATGGAAACCTTGGAAAGAGGAAGACAATGCTGGAAAGTGGATGAGGGATGGGGATGTTTCAAGTCGGGCGGTGTGGAAGCAGGTTTGACAGCAATCTGCATTTCCCCACCCACCAAGGTCTGTAGTTCAAATGGGTTTGGGGACCTCAAAACCAAACCACTTCCACACTCCTGTTGCTGGAGAGAGTCCAAGATCCCCAACTCCTCCAGGCTTGACTAGTCAGCACCGAGGGGCAGCACCGGACTGAAAAGCTCCTTCCTGCAGCCACCAGCTGGGAAAGGGCAGCTGGTGAAGAGGCAGAAGGGAGGGCTGCCCAGCACCGAGGGACCCAGAGCACCGTGGATTGCGGCATCGCTGGTGACCTGTGGGTATTGCTCTTCGCCAACATCAAAGACCACGGGGAAGGGAAGGCCAGGGCAGAGGATGGGTACAGCAGTGAAACGGTTGGCACGGACACTGGCACACGTCTCCGTCAGGTCAGACACCGAAGGGATTGTAGCACCTCGAAGGGAAGCGGCAGCAAAACAGTGCTGGGCCCGATTTAAGGCAGCGATCACCACTCGTGATCCCGCGCCGGGAAGCATGAGGTTTCTGCCAGAGCAGCATGGAGGGCTCCAGAGCTAGGCTTGGACGCTGGGACACCGCCGGTGCAGTGACCACAGCACACCCTCCAGCGAGCCGCTCTCACGCAGCGGACACGAGGGGGGACTTCTGGGAAACTGCCACACAGTGGAAACGAGCACAAAACCAGGGCAGAGGCTTGCAGCTGCTCCCACGAGGCCACCAGGCGCACATCTCTCCCAAGCACCCAGCCCCGCTGCGACAGAGATATGACAGTGTCTTATCTTGGCTTGCAAGAGACGAGGTGGTTCAGCTTCGACTCGAGATCAAGAGCAAGGGTGGTTCTGTCATCACTTGGCTGTAACCGAGCCAGCTTTGCTCTCATAACTAGATGCTGAAGTGCGTTTTGCATGTTAAAGAGTGACCGTTTAGCAGCCCAGATTTCTTCTTGAGCCCCTTTTCATTCGTTACCTGTGACCCTTTCCCAGTCCCTCTAAGCCAGGCTGAAACGAGCAGCAAGAGGGCAGAAACGTGAGGCAGCAGCAGGGCTGAGCCCGATGCCTTTCCTGAGCAGCACAAGCTGGAGATGGGTCTGTTGCTGGCCACGGGTCCCTCCCAGGGCAGGTGGTGGGCACGGGCAGGGGTCTCACAGCCTGCGACGTGGCGGGGCAGGGATGGAGTTTGGGAGGTTTTACACGAGCCTGAGGACAGAGGGCTGCGTTACGTTGGCGTTGGGCAACCCAAAAGCACAGGCAGGTAGCAGGGCTTCGCCTTGAGCCGGTGGCTGGGAGGAACAGCTCAGGGCCTCCCTGGCTGAGATCAGGCACAGGGTCTCCAACTCCACCAACCCAACCAGAAGAGAAGGTTGTAGGAGCTTTTGCCTTCACCACCATGGACTTCACACCGGGCTCTGAGAGAAGGCTGAGCTGCCTCTTGGCCAGGGCTTCATTCAGTCCGTGGCACAGATTGTAAACTTTAGTCTCCGCTGAGAGATAAGCTAGGTCTGGATTTGGCCTCCAAGTGAAAGGCTCTTTATCTCATTCTGCTCGGCCACAGCCCCCAGTGGCTGCTCAGGGCTGGCATTCCAGCAGCACTATCTGCCCCCCCCCCCCCCCCCCAGCCCAACCCTAGGACACTGGAAAATCCCAAGAGCTCAGGGAAAGACGCTCTGGGGTCTAGACTCAAGCCCTGGAAAGCCTGGGCAAGGCAGGACAGGCAGCAAGCCGAAACCAGGCAGTGCCCTGCCATCACGGTGTTACCTCTACATCCGACTGTGGCAACGCTGAGCTGTGCTACAGGGTCATCATCCACGGAGGTAACAGCATGACACGAGGGTGGTCCTGCTGCCAGCAGAGAAGCCCACGATGTTGCCAGCACCCTGGGCTTGGAGCTGCGAGGAGGCCAGCGAGCAGAGGGGTAACGCCCTCAGCCAGGGCTCCTTTCCAAAGGCCGTAAGGAGAAGCGAGCAGCATCCACGCGGAGGCAGGCGGCTCTAGCGTCGAGCCTCGGAGACAGGCCAGGAGCAGGTCCTGGAGGCTTTACCCCCATTGCTCTTCAGGATGAGACGACAGCTCAGGCCTTACGATCTAGGATGCAGACAGGGGTGCAGAGCTGGAGTCGAGGGAGATGGGGGGAGCCTTCTTCTTCAGCTGCAGGAAACTACCTTGGTGCCTGCAAAAAAAGCATGGGATGTCCCCTCCTTGCTTAAGCCAGGGCTGGCTGTGGGGGCTGGTGCTCTCCTCCCGAGCAGGCTGGGTCCACACCAGCACGGTCAACGCTGGTAGCACGGAGCAGAGACAGGAGCAACAACTCGTGGCCCTGCGGGGAGGCCGTGCTGGGGCTGCGTACAGAAGGCTGGGCAGGAGCTGGCATCTCTGGGGAGCAGCGTCTGCAACTCAGCCGCCTTTCCTCCTCTGCACGCTCCCACTGCATACGCTCTGCCGCAGCCCCTGTGGCCAAAGCCCCCTCCTCACAAGGTTCCTGTCTCTAGGCTCAAAGGTGTCACCGTCCCAGGGTCTCCTACAGCCGGTGCAGCAAAGTCCCCAAAGTGCCACCATGGCCCACACGTCCTCATCTGTGGACTTGGGCAAGGCTTGGCACCCAACAGATGCTGCAGGGGATGATGAACCTGCCACGGCGCTAGGGCTCTTCCAGCGCCTCCCTCTGTCCCACAAGGCTTAATCCACAGCATTTCCCCCAGCTGCTGGGAGGAAGAGGGGACTGGTACCCCATGACCAGCTCTAACCAACATCCCCCAGCAAGTTCACCAAGCAGAGGGGAGAGGATGAGGTGCAGACCGAGTCATCTCCCAGTCTTTTGATGGAGTTTGGTGGAAAAATCATCCTCTTCCACCCCCTGGCTTGGGAAGAGCACCAGGGGGAACCAGATGTGCCCAGAGCCAGCCTGGCCCAAGGGCCATAGCCATGCTCACATGTGGGCAGAGAGAAGGAGGCCATGCCCACACTCGTGCACCACATGGATGTGCTTAAAAAAAATGGGAATTGTGAGTGTGGGAAGGGGGATTCCTGAGACCGCAGAGAAGCGAAGGCCGCGTTGAACAGTCAGGGACAGGCGTGCTGGTGTCAGAGCAGTCCTGCCTTAAGGCTGCAAATGTTCCAGGTACTGCGGCAGCGGGTTCTCCTTGACGTATTTCTGAATGTACCAGCACGTCAGGTGAGCTTTCAGGTCCTCCTCCACCACAAAGTCCAGGGCTGCCTGCAACAAACCGGAGAGGACAGACGGGTTACAACCAGCACAGCACCCCCAGCCTACATGCTCCTCTGAAGCCTCACGGGGGTCCAGACTCCCGTACCCCACATGGGAAGAAGCAGTGAGTTGCCCTCACGTACCCCCCCTGGCTCCCAGGTGAGGGAGAGGGCTGGGGGGGGAAGCACAGCCATCCTGCCACAGCCTCCACAGCGTCCCCAGTTTAACTAGAGGTGTGCAGGGACTCCCCGGGTAACCCTCAAGGCATCCCAGCCCGGTGGATGCTGCACTGCAGGTGACCCAGCCACATCACATGAAGGCCACCTTTGTCACCCATTTGCCCTGGCTTACAGGGCTGGGGAGCAGCTGTAACCCCAAAGCAACACCCCGCAGTGTCCCCCCCCCACTGCGCTCACGGCTCCTCAGCCCTCCCTGCACGGCTGCAGGCCTCAAAAGCAGGGTCCAAGGCAGGAAAACGACTCACAAAGGCCTTGAAGCTTTGAGACGAGGGGGTCCAGCCCCCAGGAGAGGTGCTGCATCAGCCCCTGCAAGGGGGGCACGAGGGCTGTTCGCTGCAAGGAGGAAAGGGCCGAGCCTGGGCAAGCGGCTCGATGTGCTGGCACTCACCCAGCCCCTCTCGCTGCCAGAAATAGGAACGTCTGACCACGGATTTCCATCTGCTCCGCCAGCCGCCCCTATCTCCCATCGGAGCAGGGATGGTTCCCGTGGGGCACACGTGCAACGCCAACACAACGGGGCCTTGCTAAGGGCAGGGTCTCCAGCCACAGCTGGGACAGTGACAGCTTCTGCCCAGGGGAGAAGGCAGAGCTGGGGCTGTACCTTCGCGAGGTGCTTGGCTATTCCTCTCCCTCGATAGGCGTCCGGTACTTCTGTGTGCTGCAAGTCCACGATCCGCTTCCCCACGTATTCATAGAGCAGCACCGCCTTGTCGTGACAACCTGGGGGGAGGAGGAGAGCGAGCGGGGTGAGGCTCGGGGTGTCCCCAAGGAGCCCTGGGCTGTGGCTTGCTGTCAGACGGAGCCATTCACCGAGGAGCCCACAGCAGGCGACGGGCAGCTTTGGGACCGCTACAACAGCCCTCGCGCCCATGGGAACGGCTGTGGTGCCGAGTGGGAGACTTTGCTTTCGGTGACACTGGAACGTCCCTGTTGGTGTCCCCCCGCCAAGGTGCGAGCAGAAGCAGGTCTGCTTGGCCTTTCCAAGGCCCTGGACCGGACCTGAATCACCAATACGCCAACATAACACATTTAGGGTAGGAAAACAGCTGGCGGGAGGGGTGGGATGTGTCGATGTGGGAGTGAGCAAAAAGAGGAGGAGGAAGAACAGGACAAAGCTGACCCAGGTAATGGCCAATTCCTTTCTCTCTACAGCACAGAGGTTTGTCGTGGCATGTAAACCAGGATGAGACTTCTTGGCCTGGCACTGCAGCATTTGGACAGGCACATTTTGGGGAGAGATGACTCCCACGAACACACAGGAAAGCGCACACAGGCGTGCAAGGGGGTTCGTGCACACACAGTTACACGCAGACACACAGGCTTCCTGTTGCGACACCCTGACCTCTCTCACAGCAGTTCAGTTACAGGAAAAAAGAAGTTTCAGCACACATGTAAATCAGAGAGAGCTAATAACACCCCTCCGGGCTCATCTGCAGAACCTGAGCTTCTGTCTTCAACGCAAAAGCAAAGGTTTCATTTCTAGAGGGTTTCTGTATTTAAAAGTGTGTTTCAGAAGTGCAAGCTTCCAATCAAAGAGACAAGCTCATAGCAATGGAAACCCTTCCTTTCCCTCCGACAGTTATTGGAGATCAAAGGGCCACAAGGTTCAACCATATTACACTTTATGTTATTGCATCTCAGCTGACAACTCCAGCCCAGTTCACCTGAGCCCTGTGCTGAGAGGCACTAGAAATGAACCCATCTGAGTCCTGTGTTTCAAGAGGAGCAGGTCAAGTTTTTGTTCCTGCTCCTTTTAGGCAGAGACTCAGTCCTCCTACATCAGATGGAAACCTTCACGTTTCCAGCCCGAGTTTATTCCTGCTGGTTTCTACCCGCTCATTCTTGTGCCAACATTGTTCTTGAGTGGACGTAAACAATTTCCCCTCCCTGCCATCCCCCCAAGTATTTACAGGCATCAGTCCTGCCCCTCTCAGCCTCTAGTTCAAAGAGCCAAGCGCTTTTAGCCTCCCTACAGATCCCAGATCCCCCGCTCCATCTCAGGACGGAGGATTTGGGGGTGAACCGCTGGGGCAGGCAGAGGTAACAGGGCGGGGAAGGGGCTGAAGGGGCGCTCGCCTCTTCCCCATTACCAGGACCTGTGCAGATGAGATCCTATAGCTCCATTTTACAGCTGCAAATCCTTGCAGAGGAGGGGGAAGAAAATAAAAGGGAAAACCACAGCATTTCCCTCTGTGGATCCAGGCACCCAAAAAGCGCCAAGGGAGCAGCTGCAAGCTCAGCTCTTCCCCAGCAGCACAGACCGGTCTCGCTGGAGAGAAAGCCCACCTGGGTCGGGGCACTGGCAAAGCTGGGTGCCCTCACCCTCACATCAGAAGCGCCACGCTCGGCAGCAGCCCTCAGAGGTGCCGGCAGCACCGAAGGCTGTAAAATGCTCCTGTAACAGCGCCGTTCACAGCCTCCAGCCCTCGCACTCTGCTCTCCTCCCAGGCCAAAACTTTCCATAGACTCTGCCTGAAGCTTTGATAAGTTTAAAATTCAATCCTTCTCCAAGTGATGAGCAAAAGATTGTTGGCTTTTTTTAAAAAATACACTGTTATACATCTGTATATATGATCTGTATAGAAGTATCACCCACAAAAATGCATTTTATAATTAAAAAAAGCAGAAGATGATGCAGCGTTTGAAGAATCTCAGATCTGCCCTGGACAGACTTTCCCTTGATATTTGCTGTATCACAGTAGCACCACAAAACCCCAGCTGGGATGGGAGCTGCAGGGTGTCACCAGCGTAGAGATGAACACAGGCAGAAACCTGATTTTCCAATCCGGCTCTGCAGAGAAAGCCAGTGATACCAGTGCTGGGGGAAACTGGTCCCAGTTCTGAAAAATGTCCCAGTTCAGCCAAGTACAAAACCGCATCTGTATGTGCTCACCTGAGTGACGGGACCCTGAGCCACCCAGCGCATGAAATCAGGGGCGCTCATGCCATAGGGTTTGGTGCGGGCCCTGCAGGTGACACCGACAGCTCGGTAGGAGACCGCTGCTGCGTCCCCACCCTTGCACAACCCCGGGGCTGGGCTGAGCATCGCCTGGTCCCTTATCTCCCGATCCCTGCTGTGGGATAGTGGGTGATGCGGAGCCACAAACTGAGCACCCGGACTGCTGGTGGTGGGGGAACAGCCAGAGGTGAGCGGTTATGCTTCAAGGTCACCGCAAACACCCCCTGCAACCCCTCTGGGCAAGAACGTACCAAGCCAAACCCATAAGCTGGGCACAGCTGGGCACACAGAACTGCACCACCACAGGGGCTGGAGGTGGGAAAAAGCCCTGATCAACAAAGGAGAAACAAGCCAGGATCCGAAAGGATTTCAGTCTTGTGCGACAGCATCCCACTCGGATCCTCCACCGTCTGCTGCCGGGCTGCACGCTCGTGGCAGCCCTGCCTCCGCAGCGACGCCGGCTCACGGCACAGGTCCTGCAGGAACAGCCTCTCCTGGAGACAGAGACCCCTCTTCCTCTCCTGAGCTCAGCTGAAGGTGGCCAACAGCTCGCAAAGGGAGGGGAAGGAGCAGCCGGCGGAAAGCCTGTTTCCTTCAAAAACAGCTGCTCTGCACAACCTCTCCACACCACCCTTACCTGGGCCTAGAGCCTCTGGGAAAAGCAGGGTGAAGCAAGCTGTACCCCCAAACCAGGACTGTTCCTGGGTTCTCCATGAGCAGCTCCAGACATAACCCGCATTTTCCCAGCAAAAGGCCTCCTCGGGGCTGGATGGAGAGACGGGAGCAGAAGCACTTTGCTGCAAGACACCAGCCTTGCTGCTACTTGGTACCTTGGACGTGGGGGGCTGCTCCCAGCAAAGGCAACATCGCAAAGCTGGGGGAGCTGGAAGCAGCGTTGACCCCTCACAGGAGCAGCCCAGCCCCAGCTCGTTGCAGTCCTCCAGAAAGAGAGGGCACGCAAGCAGGACCCACACCAAAACACGGCATAAGAGGGACGCCACAAGCCGGCCTCTCGCCTGTCTCGTCCCCTTAGACCTCGGGGCAGGGATTTTATCAGCCTGCACAGACAGAGCTTGGCAGAACAGGCTCAGGTCTCGGCCGGCCCGAGCGGTGCCCCGTGAGCCTGATCATGATGTTTGACTTGCAGACACTCCCCTGCGCAGCGCCTCGGCTTCAAGGCCACCGTGAGCGAGGAAGTCTGAGTCAATGCAAATCAGCACGGCAAGAAAGAGGAGCAAGAGGAGGCCGAGCGATGAAAAAGGCAGCAATGGCAGCCCAGCTGCTCCCCAGCCCTCCCTCCCTCAAATCACAGGGTGCACGGGGGAAGGGGAAGCTTTTCTGGGAGGTGGGCAAGGGACTGGGTTAGAACTTGCTCTCCACGGAGGGTTTCCACTGGGACCAGTGTCACAGAGCTTCCACCCAAGCAAGGTGGATGGCTTTGGGCAGCAGATGTGGCCCCTGTGCCACAAGCTGAGCTGTACTGCCAGACGTGAGTCCCCAGGCTCAGGGGAACACACAGCGAGCCCAGCCCCAACCCTGAGCTGAGGAAGGGACACAGCAGGGGCCCAGGAAGACCCGGGCACCCCACTCCAATCCATTCTTTCCTGAACCCCTCTCCCAGGGCACGCACAGTGCCTGCCTGGTGAGGGGATGCTGCAGCACTGGCAGCACAGCAGGACCCCTGCCCTCCAGCCCAAGGACTTCTCCCTGTCCCTCTGTGCTGGCCACAGCCCACAATACACCACTGTGCGCCCGGGACCAGAGCAGGGCAGGGGCCCGGTGACGGCTGGCTGCCAACGGGCCAATTTCTGCGCTCATCAGCCTTTGGAGGCAGCCCCTGAGCCTCAGCCTCCTTGGGGCACTGCTGCAAAGCCATTCCCCGAGAGCAAGAGGGCAGAGAACAGATGCCAGCCCCAGTTCCTGCTCTCAGACCCAGGAAAGCCCGGAGGCAGGCAGCAGCTCAGCTCTTCTGGCTGCTGAGCCAAAAGGTGGCTGCCGAAAGCTGCGCGTGGGGCGAGCCGAGGGGACGAGACGTCCCGAGGAGCTCACGCATCCCAGGCTGGAGCTTGCTGCACACAGCGGGCTGGCCTCACTCCCCAGGGAGCCGCTGGCACGTTACTACGGAGAGAAAACACAACAGAGGACAACAGACGGAGCGGAGATGGCGCAACCGGCATGGAGGGGCCTCGCTCGCAGGAGCGGCGGTGGGGGGAGGCGCTCTGGTTTGAAGCATTTTCCTGTTCAGGAGCTCTCTCGGGATGATCGTGCCATGGGAAAAGAGTGGGAATGTCTTGATGCATCATCCAGATCCCTTCACCCCCACTGCAAACTCAGCAGTTTTCCCCTCCTGAAGGGCATCTGCCCCAGCAGGGAGGAAAGCACCAAGGCACGACCTGCTCCAGTTTTCCTCATAAACCCAAGCCTGGACTCCTGACAAGGAGCTCCCGAGACTCAGATCAGCAGCAGGCAAAGCAGGAGCTTCCAGCCACAGCAGGAGCTTCCAGCCACTGGATCCTGCCCAAACCCCGCTGGGGAGGAGCTGGGAGGTTTGGGAAGCGTGGCTTGCTGCACCCATGCATTGAATGAACGGGCGTGCGGGTGTGCAAGGAGCCCCCGCGTCCCCGAGGAACCGGAGCCGCTCGGCGCATGCGGTGAGCCCGTCTCCCAACAGGAGAGCTTGATGTGTTTGATGGGCACCCAGAAGCCAAAGAGGCTGCTGCTAAAAGTGCCGTTCCCCTGCCCCGAGCAGCTGTGCCAGAAGCTGGACTGACCCGCCGACTGCTCTGGGGTAGAGGTCTTTTTGGGTTTCTTGTTTTGACCAAAAATTGTATTTCAGATCCCAAACAACCCCCCAACTACTCCTGACAAAACCAGCCTATATGATGCCCATGGAGGTTTTTAGCCTTGACAAACTGATGTTTTCCAATGCAGTCCCTGTATGGGGAGGTTTCTGGCTAGCTCATGCTGTTAGTCACATCTTAACCGATTACAAATCCAGTTGGGCTTCTTTCTGCCCCCCTCTCAGAGGACTAACGAAGCTTAGTGAGGTCTGGTTGTAATCAGCTTCACTTTCAGCTTCTCAATGCTTCTGCATTTGGGATGCAAGGAAAAAGGGAATGTGTTAAAGTGAAGCAGTTGTTTCTATCAGTTTTAGGAGCCATGTGCAGCAACGAGGGCTCCGAGGAAGGGAAAGATGGGGCAACCCAGGAAACAACCAGACACAATCCATCTTTCTTGTGTATGAGGAGGGAATCCCAACACGAGGTTACACGGGGACACAGAAGCTCACACAGGGTGATGCTGAAAATAAACACTTTCACAACTAGTTCACAGCTTTCATGGTGTCTCAGGCCTCTTGCTACAGGGATTTCCATAAAAATATCACCACAAAAAGTTTCCTACCCAGCCTCACATTACCATAAACCACCAAGCCATCAGCCCAGAGACCAGCTAGTACTGGAGATGAGCAAAACCTGGCCCCTTGATCCACCAGCTCAACGCACCTGTGTTTTCCCAGTGCATCACCCACACTCAACATCTGTCTGAAATATGGACAAGAGACACCAGAGACAAGCTGACCCTGGAGCACACTGGCGAGCTGCAGGGTCGCCCCATGGGCTGCTGTTCATCTCTGCCACAGAGCAGTAACACAGGACAAAACTGCTCTCAGAGGGACACGTGGGTCACACGGACACTAAAAATCTGTGCCTGGCCTGTTTGTTGTTGTTCCCCTGCGTGCAGCGGGGAAAACATGCCAGAGCATTCAGTACCACTGATGCTCATCGTGCCAGGAGGAAGAGCAATGAAGACAGCAGCCCAGGAAATAAACACCCCGCCACGCACTCCCACAGAGATGGTTATCTCCTGACAGCCTTCCAGGGCTCGGCTGTTATCAGCAAATGCCTCACAAGAAGGAGAGATGGATCACCTGCCCCGCGTGTGTGTTAGTCAGCCCAGCGGCAGGAATACCGTCACGCCAGGACGCTGCTCAGCTCGGCTTCCTTACGTGGCTGCCGCTGAACTCACAAAAAAAAAAAAAACCAAAAAAAAGGGTTCAGGCTCCCTGAACTCCCAGAAGAAAAAGACAACCCTGATCATGGCGAACCACCTACAAGCCTGGGGAAGGCTGTGGCTTTCTTGAGCCGCAGTGATCCCCTCCTAAAGCAGGTTTTGTGCCAATTCACACATGACTCCCACAGTTGATTCTCTTGCTCTCAAAGTTCATCCTCTCCAGACCCAACCCATCTCCACTCAGCCACCAAACGCTACTCAGCCCACGGCATGGCTGGCAGGGGTTTTATTTGGCAAACCACGACACAAAGATTACATTTCCCTAATAACCGCTGGTCCTCAGCTCTCCCCTCTCTCTCGTGCACGTACAAACTTTGCCGACAGCGACGACGCTGTGTTACAGCTCTCGCGATGGCAGCGGGGACCCGTCACCTGGGACCTCGTTTGATCTCTCTCTGTTTGAAATAAGCAGTTGCTGAAATTGTTTTCTCCGCACCCAGCACGCACGTCTCCTCCTTCCTCGCTCCACCACTGCGGAGCCTCCAGCCTGCACTTTGTAATTAGTGGTGGAATTAAATAAAGAGAAAAAAAAAAAAAGAGAAGGGGGGGGGAGAAGAGTCTAAAATAAAATCCAGCCTATTCCTGTTGTTTTATTGAGAATGCCTCCTACAGTCTGTATAATTTCTGAACTACTCATTTTATTTATTTTATTTTTTTTTAAAGGCAACTACCCTGCAATTTCCGTAGGACAGCAAGGCAGCCTGTTTTCCCCAGAGTGGTTCTGGGCATGACAAACAGACAGGGAAGAGATGTTTGGATCGCTGAATATTTGGGATTAACCATTAAGAGGACGGCTGGAAAAGAATCGGCGTGCCATAGAGAAATTTTAGTGGCACCTTCTTGTTTGTTCACTCTGCCTGATACGCAGCAGAGCTGTTGGGGGGGGGGGGGCACCACATCACTAGACCTCCACCGCCCCGGGTCCCATGGATGCTCATGGCAGCTTGGCTCCGTGCTGTGGGTCCTACCGAACCAGGTGCCAAACCCCCACAGCATCAGGGCCGCTCACACCCCGGAGGAGCTTCTCAGCCGAAATCCCACCAGAAAATCCACCCAGCAGCTCTCACACCAAGGAACGCCCCCCACGCTGACCCAGTGTGGCACCTCCACGTCATCCAAAGGCACCTGCTCCTGGGGGGGCCGAGCTAGTCCCCCCCCCCAAACCTGCCTGTGCCAGCATGGGGCTCCACACACCACCAACAACCAAGGCAGCCAAGCGACCCCTAGATCTCCGGGGCCAAGCTTTTAGGGGGGCAGGAGGGAGGGGCACTGGAGAAGGTACAGGGGGGCTCAGAACGGTATCAGAGGGGCACGGAGGGGGGCACACGGTGGCAGGGTGGAGCAACCACACAGCAGCCCGGGGGGAAAACGGGGGGAAAAACGGGGGGGGGTTGTAGGTACTGTGGGTCTGGGACCCCCGAAGAAGGTAGACGCGGGGGGAGCAGAGGGGAGCAGGGAAGGGGGAAGGTACCGGGGAGCCCTGACCCCCCCCCCCGTCCCTTACCGTTCAGCCGCACAGTGAACTGCCGCCTCTTCCGATCGTGCTCCACCTGGATGGGGCAGCCCTGCTCCAGGAGGCCGAGCGGTGCCGAATGCGCCATGGCCGGGCCGAACCGAACCGAACCGAACCGAATCGAATCGAATCGAACCGAACCGAACCGAACCGGGCCGAACCGTCGGTGACACGGATCCCCAAGAGCACCGGGTCCCGCCCCGGAACCCCAAGGGCGGCGCCGGGGGAGCGGGAGCGGCGGCGGGGCCGGGCCGGGCCGGGCCGGGCCGTGGCGGCGGGTGCCGCGGGGCTGCCACCGGCGCGCGGCCGCAGGAAACCAGCTGTGCGCCACGTGCCCGCGCCCCAGCCAATGGCCGCGCCGCCGTTTTGTTTTGGTACAGCCGTCCGGCTCTTAAAGGGACAGCGCACCACCGGAACACGAACGGCGGCGCCCGGCGCCCCCGCGCGGGCGGGCACGGGTACGAACGCTCAGCGCACCCGGACCCACCACCGGTGAGGCCTCGGTGCTCTGTACTGGTCTTGCGCTGGTGTACTGGTCCTGCGCTGGGTAGTCTGTACTGGCTTACTGGTACCGCGCTGGAGCCCAGCGCTGGGGGCACTGGTGCTGCTCCGCTGTGACATCTGCTCTGCGGTAGTTACTGTACTGGGAACGCTGCCCGCGAACTGGGTTCTCTGCGCTGGTGTACTGGTGCTAGCGGTGTCGCTGGATCGGTGCGCTGGTCCTCTCCCGGTGTACTAGTGCTGCTGTACTGGTGCTGAACCAGCACAAGGGGACTGGTGAGCTGCTGCCCTGCGCTGGCACTGCAGATTGCGGGGGAAGACGCAGGGCATGGCCCCCGTGCGATGCTCTGCAGGAGCAGGCCCTTTCCCAGGACGGGGGGTCCAGCAGTGCCCACGGTGGGGCGATGCCGCATCCCATCACCCTGCAGCAGACAAAACCCCAGGGAGCACTGGGAGGCTGGTCAGGATGACCACGCTGGTGTCATCAGCTTGGAGGTTCTCATCCCAGCGGTCCCAAAAGCAAGGGAAACCTTGTGCGTCAGCTGTCACGGGACCCCACGGATGCCTGGGGGGACACCTGCCATCGTCATTGTTTGTGGGACAGTTGCACTAAGTGCACCCTCAAAACCAGAAGCACTTGAGCTTCCACACACCACGTGGTGTATACCGGGGGTCTGCTCAATAAACTCCATGTATCCCCCACGTGCAAAATAGGAGCGCTTGTCTCTGTGCCCGTAGAGCTGTAGCAACAACTCCTCAATATATTTCAACCGAAAGCTCTTGGAGGTAGGAGCGGAGCCTGTCCGAGGCGTCTGCACGCCGGCTGCGCAGCGGGGCAGGCTGGTGGCTGCCTGTGCAACAGGAAAAGCAGCAACACCTAGAATTAATCTGCAACTTGTAATAGTTCACCGGCAGCTACTCTGCACCTAAATACCATCTCGTGTAGCTTGGCCTTTGTTTACTCATCCCTTTGGCTCCTGCTCCCCGAGTTAGAGTCCATCAGCTGATTAATTCATCAGGCCACTCAGTTTGTTTGGTTTGTGCTGCTCCATCGGCCAGTGCCGCTGCTGGGTGCTGGCGTTGTGCCCGTCAGGGTCACGTTCTCCCGCTCCCGTGGAGCACAGGCACCCGCAGCACCCACCGGCCTGCAGAAGTGGGTGTCTGCTGGGACAGAGGGCTCTGTTACCCTCCTCCTCCATGAAAGGCTAGAAAATGTCGGTGGTGAGATGTTGTCCTTCTCCTCATCCCTTCCCTGGCAGCCTTCGCTCCGCCTGTGCTCCCACACCGTATGGTGGGGCGGGAAGATAAAAATGGCAAAACACCCGGAGCAAGGGAACAAGTACACGGGCCAAGTACAGCTGTGATTTTGCAGGGAGGAAGGAAATGAATGACACAAACCCAAGGGCAAGGGGGGGAGCCTGGGGCAGGCAGAGAGAGGGGCCAAATCCTGCACCCTTGGAGCTGCGAGAGAGTGCTGGTGCCCTCCAGTGCACAGGGATGCTCAGGAGAAAGTCAGTCGCTGGGAAGCCTCAGGAGAGAGGGGAAAGGAGAAGCAGGTTTTGCACAGACAAAGGCTCCTCGCTGGCTCTGTCGGGGACACGGGGGACACCCCATCCTGCTGCGGGGGCATTTCCAAACCAGGCCTGGTGCAGTGCCACAGTGAGAAGTTAGCGCCAAAGAGCTGAGCGTCGAGTGCCAGCAGCAAAGGTCCCAGTGTGCCCAGTACGGTCTGGCCCCAGGATGTACCCGCACCTCCCTCCCTCTCTCCCTCCACCAGCCTTTCCTTCCAGAGCCTGCAAACCCGCAGGTTTATCTACAGCACCCTGGAAATGCAGAGCGGTCTTCCAGGGGTGCCAAAAATCCAGCACCCTCGCTGAAATTTCTGGGAGCACTCGGGCTCCGCCGGGATGCTTTGCTCTGCCTTTGCCTGGGATGATTCCCACTGCCTGGGGCCAGCAGTTACAGCTGCCTCTGATCATTTCGAGGTGCTTCCCCAGCAAAGAGTCTGCCAGATCCGACAGTAGTGGAGGATGTGCAGGCAGAAGGAGCCATGCTGGTGAGCCCTGAGGGGTTGGAGAAGAAAAGGAGAGGTGCTCCCAAAAGGTCCCCCTGCCTTACCACCGACGAGATGACCATATGCCACCTCTGGTCCCTTCCTTGCAGCCCGCAGGGCTCCCAGCCCCACGCCTTCCCACCCTGTTGGATTTTGATGCCGCACGTACCCCAATTTCCATTTGTGCTTCTGTAGCGCTGGAAGGCCTCGGAGCACGTGACAAACCCTCGCCCGGCGATTCAAGGTGGGTGAATAAAAGCCAGGTGGCTGTTTTAGCCACCCCTGTAATTGCAGCCAGGCCCGGTGGCGATCTCCAGCCCTGCCTGGGGATGCAGGCGGAGGAGTGGTGCAGGACGCAACGCGCTTGGGGACAGCAGGGTCGTGCCCTGCGCTTGCAATGACACCCCAGGTGCTGCCAGCGCCAAGGCCAGGTGTCAAAGCCGGTCCCACCAGTCCTTGCAGGTCCACGTCCAGCTGCAAAGGTGCTAACGATGCTCTGCTGGGCAGCGGCACTCCCCAAATCTCCCACCCAAACATTGACCCAGCCCAAACCCGTTCAGATCAAACCCTGTTGTTGATTTAGAGATCCGTAGGGCCAAATGCCAGAAAGGTCCCCTCTGCTCCCACCTCCTGCTTGCCCAGCCCAGGCAGTGACATCTGCAGCTCTTGCATCAGAGCTAATAACCCTGCGGTTGAGCTGGAGCGGGGTTTTTTTAGAAAGACTCCTCGCCTGTGTTGAAAGACTTGAAAGGTGGTGAATCTACTACGTCTCTCGGGAAGGTGATTGCTCTCCCTATTAAAAACCTGTAATTTATTTCCCATTTGAACTTTTCTAGCTTCAATTTGCAGCTGCCGGATCTTATGCCGTCGCTGCTAGATTAAAGGTCCGTTTGAGGCACTTGTCCTCGCACAGACGCAGACCCCAGTCTGCCCAGCTCCTGCAGTGATTCCCTTGAGCTGTCTGGTTCTCAGGAGGGTTTTCCAGCCCTCGAACTGATCCAAAACGCTCTGCAAAACGCGCAGCTGAGAGCTGACAGCCCAGGCTGCGATTTTACCAGGGCCGTCTGCCGTTGACCCCCTCCTTTCCATCTGTATGGACCACGCTAGGAATTCTGGCCAGAAAATGGCACTTGTGATCTCCTTTTTGCTTCTTCAACTGCATCTCTCATGTCCTGTTCAGGCGCTTTGTGTTCCATAGCCCAGCTCGGGGTTTGGGGGAGCATCTTCGCCCCGGTTTGTGCCACGGCACATTGCTGGGCTAGGAGGGACCGATTCCTCAGTGACTGGGAGAAGACTAAATCCCCATCGATTTTTCAGCCAGACGCACAGGTGGGACCCACGGTATGCAGGAGCAGCGACGCACGGAAGATGCGATGAGCTTGGCCGGTCTCAGCTGCACAGCCTCCCAGTCCAGCATCATCCTCTCCCCCCAGAATCCGTCCCCCAGTGCCAGGCGTGGCGCAGGACGAGAGACCCCTGTGCCATGCTACCGGCAAGGCTCCGCACCCCAACGGCCAGCTCTGCCCTGCGGGTGCCGCGGCGGGGTCACATCAGTGGCGGGGCCACATCAGTGGCGGGGCCACATCAGTGGCGGGGCCGTCCCGGTTACACGGCAGCGCCGCTCTGCCCCCGCCCGCCTGACTTCACCCTCACAGCCGTGCCCGAGAACCGCGAAGCTCTTCCCGCGGAGGCAGTAACCACGCCTCCTCCCCCGCCGCTGACCAATCCTGCCGCGCAGAGGAGGGGTGGGGGTGGAGCCTGCAGCCCCTCGCCCCGCCTCTCCGCTCTTCCCCGGCGGCCGCCGCGCTGGGCCGGACTCTACCGGGCGCCGCGCTCTGCCCGGGCGCCGCGGGGCCGCCGCAGCCATGTCGCTGCCCAGAGGTAGGGCCGGGGCCGGGGCCGGGGCCGGGGCCGGGGCCGGGCGGGGGGCTGTGGTGATGATGCTCCGGGGGGAAGCAGGGGGTGGCGGCCGGGCCGAACCGCGTCGTCGGCTCTGGCGTAACCCGCGGGGACGGGGTTGTTGCCCAACCCGCCGGGTGTGGGCTCGCCGCTGGCGCCGGCCGGAGCTTCCTCTGCGGGGCCTCCCCTCCCGCCCGGTCCCGGCGGAGGGGTGCGCTGCTCCCCTCCTGCAGCCCCGTGTTGCTGGTTGGGCCTCCCGTGTCCCCCCTCCCTGGGCTGCAGAGCTCCTCCCGGGGCGGAGGGGAGAGGGGGCAAGCGGCCCGGGGGGGCCTGCGGGGGAGGGAGGGGGTGAAGCTCCCCTTGGCGTGGAAGAACGACACAAAAATAAATAAGCGCGGGTTTCATCCACTGCTGCTGGAGTCTTTCCTGCTCCAGAGAAACCGCCTGTGGCAGCTCAGCAAGCGTCGTGGAGCGGGATGAGCGGAGCCCTCGTCTTGGCCTAGCGAGGCGGGAAGGACGGGGGCGAGGATCCCGGTGCCTGCGGTTCGTTTCCGTGGCTGGGGCGCAGCCGTGACCCGGTGCCGGCATGTGCCGGGAGCACCGTGGTGGAGTTTCCCATCGTCTCTGCCGTACGAGGCTGGGAAACGTGACCCTGTGTCACGGGTGTTATTTATAGAGCATCGCCGTGACTAAGGTGGCCTGGTCACCGGCCCCAAGGTGAGCGCCGGCTGGCAGGTGTGAGCCTGGGATGACACTTCCAGCGTGCCGGGGTTGAGGAAGACCGGGATACGGCTTCGCTGGTGTCTTGGTGCTCCGGGGAGCTGGTTGCATCAGCGCCGTGAGTGCAGACCGGACGGAGGAGGGAGCACACGGAGTATGGTTGCTGCCTCTCTCTTATCACTGGAATAAAATTCGAGGGGTTTTCCTTGTTCGGGAGTGATGCGCTGGAAACTTGAAGTCAGGAACCATGTGAGCAAATGAACGCACCTCGGCGTGACTTTTTTTTTCCCCCTCCTTTTAAACGATCCGTGTCTTAACTGGAGGGAATGTGGACCCGAGTTTCCTGTTTGCTGTGTAAGCAGGGTGTGAATCAGCAGCGATTTACGGTGCTGCTGAGCGGAGCTGCTGACTCACAGGTAGGAGCACATGCCTCCAGCCGCTGGCCCGTGTTGAGGGATCAACCGGGCTTCTTAAAAAGGCTCTTGCCAAGACGCCCGAGCCCAGACCCCTCGCTCGGCTCGCAGGTGCCGTGGGCAGCGTGTGGATGTGTGGATGGAGGGAAGAGGTGAGCCTGGCCGAGGGACCGCTCATACCCTGCAGGAGACAGGGCCTGAGCTGGGCCCGGGAGGATTTTGGGGGAAGCAGCGTGGCTGACAACAAAAGGTGATGCCTGCGGGAGCGCCTGGGCGCGCGGTGCTTTCGTCGGAGGAAGTTTGGAACCCTTCTGTGTCTGCAGGTTTCTGGTCGCGCGGGGCTGTTGGTTGTGGTTCGTTCATACAATTACTCCTAATATCCTTTGCTGGAGGTGTCACACGTGTGCTGAGTGTGCCTGGTCTCTGCTGGCACCGGCAGCTCCGGGTCCCTATCTGACCCGAGCTCCTTTGCCTCCATCGGGGCAGCATTCAGCACAGGGATTGATCCTGAGTGATGCATCTGCCTCTTCAGAACTCTCTCCTCTCGTCCTGCTAGCCATCCGCTGTGCCTCTCCGCGGTTTTGCGTCTGCATTGGTAGTGCCAGCCCTCCGAGCGGGTTTGCCGGCTGCCCGTAGGGATGCTCGCAGGTCCGAGCGTGTGCACCCGCTGCTGGCAGCACTCGCAGCATCTCCTCCTGCCTCTCCTTTTGGGCAGCCTGAATTTAAGCTAAATTTCCCTATTTTTCCTTAGGGAAATTCAGCGAGCAGTCTCGGGTTTCCTTTTGCTGGTTGCTTTCCCTTCTCAAGCTTGAGTTGATTTGGGTCGTAAAGGGAGGCCGCTGCATTGAAGCTCTCAGGTTGGCTATTTCCATGATAGATGCACACCAAAACTCACCTTGGCTTAGTCACGGGGTTGTCTCCTGCCTCCGGAGTTTTTGGGGATGCGTGTGGCTGGCCATGACACGTGCGATAGGAATGGTGCTGGGCGATAGGAATGGTGCTGGGCGAGAGCTTTGCCTTGCTCTGCGCTAAACATAGCTTGCGAGATAAACACCTTCTGGGGATTATGCGAAGCTTAGGAAGGATTTTGGCTTTCTTCCTCTTCCCATTGCCCGTATCTGCTTGATCCAAGTTATCTCGCAGGATCAGGTGTGTGGGAAAACATTGCTTGGTTTTTATCTTGCACTATCAAATCTGATGTTTACTAAAATATGCAACAGCTCCCTGTTTTCTCAGGTCACCAAAGCTCCCTCGAGCTGTGTTTTCATCAAATAGGTGGCACCGAGGGAAGGAATTGTGTGTAAAGCTCCAGAGCTGCCCCTGTGTCCTCCTTGCAGAGCTTTGCAAGGGATACAGCCTCTAGCCATGGACTCCAACACGTGGCTGGTCCTGGGCACGATTTTCCAACAAAGTCTTCACCTTTTTTGATGAAGTGGATGCTGTGAAGGGAGGGGTGTTGTATGGGAGAGGTTAAAGCAGAAGGGGATGAAGCCTCGGGGAGTTTGCAGCCTCAGGGTGGAGGGTGCAGGGTCTGTGTTAGGCGCTCTGTGCAAATCCAGGCTGCTGCCTTCCCCCTGGGATTCGAGGCATATTTTCTGCCTGCATGTGCAGCCCGTATGAAGACCCGTGCGCCCATCACTGTGGTGGCTGGCTGTGACTCAGGTGGCCCCTGGTGCCTGGGAAGCCCCTTCTGGAAGGACAGCCAGGAGCGTGCTGGCAGGGAGGTGCATGTCTCCCAAAACTGGGGAGTTTGCTGGAGAAAGCAGCTGGGAGGGAGGGTGCATGGATGGGGCCTGGAGGGAGAAGACCGCCTGGGCTCACCCGATGCCCGAGTAATTCAAAAGCAAGTCCTTCTCTTTAGGGGTGAGATCTTTCTCTGGGAAGAGAGGTGCTGTTGGGGAGAAGGGGCAGGATCTGGCTAAGCCAGGCTGTGTTTCTGGGAAGGCAGCTCTCCTTGGACACTGAGGCTGGTGAGAAATGCCAGAACTCGGGGATGAACTGGTACTTGTTCTGGTGGCGTGTCTATTCTGGGTAGGTAAATAAGCGGTGGGGATGTGTCCCTCCTGCGCCTTGGCCATGCCCTCGGCGGGACCGCACCACCGTTATGCAATTCAGTCGCCTGTGAATCCTGTACTGTCTCATGTGCCATTCACACTTTTCCTGCCGCCACCCCAAAAAAAAGGCAGTTCTGCTGAAAATACACATGGGGCCGTGACCTGCAGAAGCAGGGCTTTGGCTTCGGGCTCCCGTCATGTCCGGGCAGAGCGGCCACCAGCGTGATGTCCCCTGGGTGTGTGTGGGCAGGGGGGTGGCAGGGGTAGGAGCGCTGATCCCACAGAACCGGGTTTTTATTTTAATTCTAGTTGAAGTGTCACGGAGCTTGCATCTAATTAATTACAACCATCACAAAGAGAGCACAGCACTTTGCTCCTGCCCTCCTCCTCCTGCTGCTTTCTGCTAGCGTAATGGTGGGCGCCTGGAAAATATCATGTTGGATGTGATAAATATTTAGCTGTGCTTTGGCAATCCGTTGCCCTCCCTGGAGGGATGCTCCCCTGCTTTTCTTTCAGTGGGTTGTGCTTCTCCCTGAAGGCTGCTGCTTTTATTTTCCAGTTCTGGGCTGCAGTCCAGGGCTGAGCCTGGGTTTGCTTTGCCCCCCAGTGTTTGCAAAGGTGGTCGTTGCTGGAGGGAACTCGTGTGTGCTTTGTAGAGCTTCCCTTTGGGTGCCTGGGAGTGGGTGCTTGTTTCTGGTCCCGGTGATTTCGTGACCTGAGAAGCCACTGCTGCAGATGTGGGGGGCTCTGTGGGTTTTTGGACGGAAGATGGTTTTCACTGGTGTTAATAAGGCACTGCCTGGGCAGGTTGTTCGCTGGCGAAAGAGCTGGGAGAGGAACTTGTGTTGGCTGGGGAGGTGATTTTAGTCGACCAACAAAAAGTTTGGGGTTTTACTGGCATGACTCAGGACTGCTTGTGAGTACGTATGGAGCTAGATCTACCCGCTGCCTCTTTTGCTGACAAAACTCTGTAGCACAGGTCGAGCGTTAGCCAGGGATTTTGAGTGGGGGAGAGGGCAGAGAGGACTTTTTATGGTGGAAACTGGAAGTTTCTGTTCTTTATTTCAGCCTGGGAGATACCCCATCTCCCCACAGCCCCTTATCTGCGTGGGGACGATGCTGCACTGCTTCCGTGGCAGCATTGTGAGTCTAAATGTTCATCATCCCAAGAAATACCGTAATTACTGAGCACGACTACAGCTACCTCAGATATCGCAATGGAGTCTTGTGGCCCAGCTGACCTCGGTTTGCAGTGGGTCCAAGGCTCTTTTTTCGAGCTGGAACAGGGCTCCCTGCCTGCACCTTTCTCTTGCAGCCGCTTCTCTGTCCAGTGAAAGGCCGGAGCGGAGTTGCTGCCCCTGGGGGATGCAGTGGGTTATGGTGTGGCTAAGAGGAAGGGCACGATTTGGGGGTCTCGTGGTCCCAGTGAGTAGGGGAGGAAGGGAGGGAATCGCTGCCTAATGCTGGTGGGGATTCTGGACCTGCAGTGGGATGAAGGTGAGGGGTAGGTGAACCCGCTGCAGCATCCTTTCCCCCACTAATCCTGTGCTGTGTTGTCTGTGTTGCTTAATTAATCCACAGGCATAATGCCACAGGGCTCCTTTGTGCACTTGTCTGCTCTAGCGACCTGTTGTGAGGCAGCCCTTTGGAAGGGCACGTCCCTCTAAGCCCTGGAGGCTAGTGGGCTTTTCTGCATGCCATGATTGCCCTTGTGTCCTGCTGGATCTAATGGAGGGGGAAATGGGGAAACACTTGAATCATGGGCTTTAAGGTCAGGAGGGATGATGGTGAGTATCGTGCTCGGCTGGAGGTCAGGGCACTGCTTCCAGGAATTACTGCAGCCAGTCTGACAGCTTTTGGGTGAATTAAGCCAGACTGTGTAAAAAGACACCCGATCTTGTTTTTAAAGATCTTCAGTGCTGGAGTTCGGTTTCTCCGAAATGTGAGTGTTGTGACCTCAGGGAGCTGTTTGGTGCACTGGGGTGTGGTGCAGCGGAATGTCTCTGCCTGGCCTGTGGCTCCCTCCTGACCCTGGCTTTGTAGCTCCCCTCGCCGGGAATTGAGGGAAAGAGACCTGTGAAGGTGATGGCCTGGCTGTTGCCTTCTCCTCTGGGAGCTGGCAGGGTGCACGAGGAGCTGGGGAGGGTCTGGCACCCACCGGCCTGCCCCAGCCTCCGTCCTCCTGCCTGCACTGCGATCTGGGAGGTCGCTGCTGAGCTAGGCCTATCCTGTGCTCTAGTAATTTCATCATTTCGATTGAAATGCTTATTTTTCTTTTGAAAAAGATAAATTTCCATTAAAAACATAACTTGAGTGGGAGAGGAGGCAGGATGAGGAGGAGACAAAACTTACCAGAAGTTGTTTGTAGAGTATCCACCCTTCCTCCCTCCACACCACCACCACCACCAAAGAAAAATCTAGTTTTGGAAAGGAAGAAACCTCCAGAGTGCTCGATACAAGTAATTTCCCATCAGAGGCTGCTAACCTTAGCTGTGGTTTGGCACCGGCATCAGCCTAACTGCTTGTGTCCACTGAACTTCTCTGAGGATGATGATGCTTGCTCCCTGTGCCCCTCGGCGCTTGGACCCTCTCCTCCTCAGGAGCTGCCTGTTGGGCACTGTATGTCCCTTGTCATGGGTATTTGTACCCTGCTGCCTTGTCACCTGCCTTGATAGTGCCTGTTGTATCTTTTAGGAAACTTAAAAGCAGCTTTTAATTATTGTATTTCGTTCCCATAAAGGTCTCAGAGGTTCCCAGTAAGGAATGTGTACAACCCTGCAGCTGGGATGGGGTCCTGCCGGCATCTCCATGTCCTCCCTTACCGTCCACTGGTGACGGGTGCGGGTGGGACCGGCGGTGCCATGACCCGCGGTGCAGAACAGAGGGACAGGAGGGGAAGCAGCCCGTCTGCAGGGCTTGGCAGGTGACAGTCATGTGTCTGACAGATCATAAACATGCAGGGCTGGTTACGTGGACGGGCAGGGGGTGGTTTAAGGGAGGATGACGAGGTTATCTAGGGAGTGTCAGCTTGTCTGGGCTTGCAGGCCAGTTAGATACTGCTTTGTGGTGTGCCTATATAAATTCCCTCCTAGCCCAAATCTCGCAGGGCCGGCTGACGAAGCAGCCTGCCTGTGCTGCAGAAGCTGGCTACGATGGGTCAGGTGCTGTGGCCTCACAGGGCTGCAGCCTACCCTGGCCATCTTTACTGGTGTGTGCTGGAGATGGCAGCATCCTGACCCGGCTTGCTGGAGGGTGTTTGCTGTAGCTGGAGCAGATGTCCTCTGCTGTGTGCATCTCTCCCTGCAGGAGACTGTTTCCTATTAAAGGCAGTGAAGGGCAGATACACCACGTGGTGGAGGTGGTTTTTTTGCAGTAGGATGGAGATCTTGGTTTACCGGTGTGGGAAAGTTGAGGCTCGAAGGGAGCTGATGGAGCAGCAGCGCGTGCAGCCCCGAGGACGGTCCCTCTGAGTCAGTCCTGAACGTGCACCCGTGGCCAGGTATGGCTGCAGGGGGGTGTGTTGTCCCGAAGACGCGAGAATGTCTTTGCAGCTCGTCACTAAAAGTGACGTGGCTCTTTTTCTGAGCGCCAGATGTGCTCACCGTCAAGGCTTTTTAAGAAGGCTGCTCTGCATAGTTAAAAATCCCCCGCCGCTGCGGACTGCTTGGTTTCTCTCCTGACACCTTGCCAAGTTGCACCTCTGCCAAAGATGAAACAATCTTGTTGCTTTGGCTGCTCTTTGTCATCTTCTAAGCACCTTTGAAAGGTGCTCGGGGGTAGGTGGCAGGCCCAGCCCCACGTGCCTGTTTGTAAAACCCCGTGCCTGCACCCAGAAAATCCCTGCTGGCACAGGGCAGGGCAGCACGAGACATTTTTGTGCGTGTGCATGTGTGCTCAGCTGGCTTTCGAGGTTTCCCTGGTCTCCCCGGAACTAAAATCATCCACCCCGTGCCGAATCCGCTCGCCTGCAGTGCTCCCTGCCACCTGCCTCTCCCCTTGGGCAAGAGCTCGGTGGTCTGAAAAAATGATGCGATGGTGCAGAAAGGAGGATGCGGGTGCAGGTGGGGTGGGAGGTGGGTGGTGATGCTGCCGGGTGACCAGCATGGACCTGTACCAGCCTCCCTGCTGTGCTCTGGCTGTCTCCCTTTGGCAGCGCCCGTTTTCCTTAAGGCTGGGAGCAGCTGCGTGCTGCCTTAAAGCTGCCAAAAAAAAGGAGGGTGCGGTGGGTGTTTTAGATCTGCTGCTTCTACAGCCCCTTGTGTTCACTCTTCCTTAGCATCTGCAGCCTCCAGGTTTTGGGTTGATCCCGGCGATTGCTTGTGCATGAGCATCAGTGGTGAGCACCAGGTGCTGGAGGATGGCTGGCACCGGCCAGGGCTGGAGTTGTCCTCCAAGCCCAGGAGATCCGTGGGGCTGTGCCATGGCCGGGCTGCCTCTTGTGCTCTGTGGACGCTGCGTTCTTGCTCAAGAGAAGCTTTTCGCAGGTATTAATTACACCTGTCCCTGCCTGGTTTGTTGAAGGACACCTGGGTGATGCGAGTAAAGCAGAGGCTGGAGGAGGTGCCTCTAGAAACCACCAGGCAGAAATTGCAGGTGATTTTTAATGGAAACTCTAATCAGCCTCCCGTGTGCTTTGCTAAGGGGCTAGAAAACAACTTGGATTTTCCTCCAGCTGCTCTCCTGTACGTGTGATTTCATTTTCTGTGTACATTCCAGGTTGCTGCAAGAGTTTGCCCTTAATTTTGGATCCACAACGAATTTCTTGTTCGGTAACTGTGGATTTCCCCGTGGGGTTTTACGGTGAGGGAAACCGTATGTAACTGTCGCAGGGAAGGGAGCCAGTGTGCGTTTCCCTGTATCTCAAACAGGTTTGATGTTTCACATGTCTCCTTCTAGCTCCTCTCCTTGCCGTTTCACACACCACCCTGCAGAGCATCGCTCCTTTCCCCAAAGCACTGATGTGAGGCTCGCTTTTTGGGGATAAAGGGATTTTAAAAAAAAAAAAAATATTTCTTATTTAAATGGAAATGGTTTTTGGAAGCCCTGACCGTGCCTCATGAGGAGCTGCAGGCTGAACTGCACTGAGTCACAGCCTGTGAGCTCTTGAGCTGGGACGTGAGCCGGATGCGTTGGGACTGGCCCCTCTGCAGAGACTGCTGGCTTCCTGGGATGGAGTGATGGCTCTTTAGTCCAGCTTTACTAGGAAAAGCCTGCAGTGCTTGCTTCCCTTGAATGTTGGAAAAATTGCAGTGCAACAGGCAGATTTGAGAGAGGTAGGCGAGGAGTGAAAAAGTGGGGGGGAAAAAATAAAGCCCACCCAAAGGGAAGCAGCGGAGCGAGGCTGTGCCCTTCCTGCCGGCAGCCACGTGGGACTGTGGTGGTGAAACAGTGCTGAGCTGCGGGCATGTCGCCCACAGAGCCCCTGCCTTCCCCCAGCACGAATCAAAGCTGCCCTGTGGGTACTGGGCAGATCTGCCGTAAAATAGGTGTTTTCCCCACGCAGAGCTGTTGCAGGCTCAGATAAGAGCATGCGGGGGCAAGGCGGGAGGGGACGGTGCAGGGTGATGCGGGGCAGTGGGGCTGACAGCGGCTTTCAGTGTGCTGGTGGTCCAGCCTTTAATTGGGCGAGGGGGTGTGGATTTTTAAGCTCTGCAGCAGGGACTTTGGAGGAACAAAGGAGAAATGTTTGCAGGTGATTTCTGCAAAATGTGGAGCTTAGCAAATACGTGGTGCTTCTTTTTACCTATCTACCTGTCTATCTACCTGTCTATCTACCTGTCTATCTACCTGTCTATCTACCTGTCTATCTACCTACCTACCTAATCTATGTTTATAAGATAGATATATATCTCTATCTAGCTTCCTAAACCAGTGAGCAGCAGGAGTTAGTCTCAGGGACCAGCTGGACATGGGCCTTGTTCTGGGAATATGGATGTAGTCTGGCCTCTGGGTCAGGGAAACAGCGATGGGAGAGCAAGAGGTGTGTGGTGCAGGTCAGAGGGATGGTGTGGGTAATGCCAGGAAAAGAGGCTGCAGGTTCGGCTCACTGCGGCTGAGCTCTCCTGGGGGTTTCGGGAGCCAGCTTTCCCCTCGCTAGGTCAGCCTGTACTCCCAGCCCTGTTGCAAGCAGGTTACTGGGACCAAATGGGTCACCTGCCACCTCTCTTGACTTGGGAGCATCATTAGCTGTTAAGACTGATGCTTTTTGGCTGGGGACTGAGGTTTGAGTGCGGTAACAGGCTTTACACGGAGATAAGGCTGAGCGGTGGCCTGAGGGGAATTGGGCTGTCTCTGTATTGCCTGGCTGCTCTCAGCCTGCGGTTTTCCTTTGTCTCATCTGAGCCTGGGGAGACATCCCAGCTCCCCCTTCACCTCACGATGCAGTGGATTTTTCTCTCGAAAGAACTTAGTAGAGAAACTGGGGACTCCAACTGGCTGTGTCTGCTTCGCCCAGCTCTCTGGCGTGATGAGCCGTTTGCATTTGTGTCTTCTGCTTGATTCCCGAAAGCGGGGAGGGGAGAGGGTGAGAGAGGCAGGGAAGAGGGATGGCACTGAAGATGCACCAAAACCAGCAAAGAATTGGTGTGGGACAGCAGGAGATGTAGGGCAGTGTACCGCAGTGCTTGGCTGCTGCTTTCTGTAAGCACCCTGCTCCGAAAGAAATCATCAAAGGTTTTACCTGTTCCTCCACCCGAGAGACGTGGTGGTGGTCACCACTGGAGGTCAGAGGGTTTCCTCTGAAGATGGGCAGACTTTATCTGCCCGAGCTGCAGTGGCATCCCTGGGGCATCCCGGGAATGGGGAAGTGCTCCAGGTCCTGGAGGGTAACGTTGATGGTTCAAACCATCGGAGCAGCCGCCTGCCCTGTTCTCCAGCGGAGATGCTGATCTTGAGAAAGTCCTGCCTGAAGTCTTTGAGCCAGGCAAGCACCTGGGTTGGTCTCTTGTTTCTGCCTCTCTCGTGGAGCAGGGGACTGCAGACATCGAGGCCTTCCTTGGGGTTTTTTCCCCCTCTTTAAATTCTATTTTCAGAGCAGGTGCCTGCTCTGTCTTGCATCATTTGCAGAGATGAAATCACTCTATCCCTGCCCAAAATAAATTGGAGGGAGGATGGTAGAAAGCTAATATTTTCTTTTTTTTTTTTTTTTTAAAGAATTGCATTGGAAGCAGAAAGGGAATACTTCGTTTTCTTGCCAAGTTTACAGAGTTTTGGGGACAACTGGAAGTGCTTGAATTGCACCGATTTGGCCAGAAAAAGAATGTCTATTGACTGGAGTTGAGTTACAGCTGACAATTAAAAAGTCAAATGACTTTTCCTTTCCCACTAACTAACCATGTGCCTCCTGTCAAGCTGATCTATTCCAAAAACGATCTGAATTTTCTTTCACATCAGGAAACTGTCACCAGCCAGTCACATCAATTCTGAACAGACTGTATTTTTTTTTTCAGGGCTTCGCCTATGGGCTGACAAATCAAAGGGAGAAGTGTTGCTCTTGGGAGGGCTGGGTACCTGCTGGCAGGGAGATAGGTGCAGGTGATGGTGGTTCTGCCTCTTCCTTTCTCTCTGTGGGGTGTTTTTTTTTCTGTGTGTTTGGGTTTTTTTGTTGTTTGGTTTTGGTTTTTTTTTTTTAGCATGCTCTTTGCTTTTCTCTAAGTACTGTCTCCTTTGCCTCCTCCTAATGATTAAGGCGTTGGGGCTGGGATTGCTTCCAGACCTTTGTCTCATGGCGGCACGCCAGCGTCTGCAGCCGAATCCATGCAGCCCGTGCCGGTCCCACGAGATGGCTCGTGGCCATGGGTTTCATGCTGGCCTTGCATGCTGTGGGCTGGCTGGACCCGTGTGCCACCCAGCTCCGTGGTTCCTGACAAGCTGTGGGTTGAATTAATTACCCATCCCAAGCGTTTTCCCACCACCCCCCAGCCTGCCCTTGGTGGGTCCACGTTGGCGTTGCACTGCAGCTGAGCTTTGAGGCAGCGTGGCCTCTGCTGCTGTTTTTTGGGGGAGAAAATCTTGGAGCGATGGATGCAAAGGAGGTGGTGGCCAGTCGTGTGGCATCGCTCCCAGAGGATGCTCTGCCCACACCCCGGCTCGATGCCTGCTGTAAAGGGGTGCCCTGTGACTGTAACCACCTTTGCGGCGGGGTTTTGCACAAGCTGTGGTGCAAAGCAGCACAACTCCTGGCATGTATGTGGCGTGTCCTATAGTGGCATAGTGCAAATGCCAGCTAGCTGGTGCTTTTCAGCTTTGTAAAGCGAGTCTGGTCTCTTACTGGTGTGTGGCTTCTCGGAGGGCAGCCTGTGTGCTCCATCGTCACGGGGCTGCAGGATAGCAAGCTGCCACCTGGGAACAAAGCACAAGATCAAACATTTTTTTTTTTCCAGCCATCGGGGTTATGCAGGTAACCTAAAAATACAACTGGAATGTAACTGGGCGGTGACATCCTCCCGGAGGTGCCGGCAGAGCCGTCGTGGCTCGCAGCGGCGTTATCTGGCCGGTGCACGGAGGCCGGGTGTGGCTCCAAGCCCCAGAGGTGGCAGCGCGAATGTCGGCCGCTGGCTGTTGGTAGCTTTGACGAACACGCCTGTCACCAAATCCCTCGCTGGGTACCAGGAGGTCGCACCCGTCTCCCTTGCGTCGGTCTCCCCCTCGCCCAGCCCCGGCGGCACCGTCGGTGTGACATCCCGCTCCGCCGGAGGAGACGAGCCCTGCGCGGTGTCGGTGATTGATTATCCCCAAGCACCGTCTGAGGGGATGAGAAAGATGACCCTGTTCCCTTTCCGATTGGATTCGGTTCAAAGGCGTTGTTTAAAAATAGAACTGCCGCAGAGTTTCCAGGCTGCGGGTCCCGTGCACAGCTCAAGCACGGGGGGCTTTCCCGCGGGACGTGCACCTCGTACGTGGAGAGGCAAGTGCATCCTGGGCTTGGGGCAGCGGCTGCGTTACAGCCTTGGCCAGGGAAACTGCTGCAATTCCCGGTCGGATGCTGAGGTGCAGTGGGCATCGGGCAGTGTGGCACCGGGATGGCGCAGCCAGCTGGTCCGTGGATTTTCCTCTGTTTGGAGGGAAAGGGGTATCCCATGAAAATCACCCCCTCCCCCTGGTTAGGCAGTGACTCTGCTTTCAGGGCAGGTGAAGCCGTTAATTTTTTGCTCAATCCCAAACACACACTGATAAAAAGCTCCTTGCCGACCCTTGCGTTCCTCTTTTGCCGCTTGCAGCAAAGTGGCTCTTCCCCAGTCCCTGGCTGCGATGGTGACCCAGCCTTAACCAAACTGACCTCAGGAGATGCTGTGCCCGTCTGCAGGGGAAGGGTGGGGAGAGGGGCCTGGCGTTGGCAGGGTGCTGTTTGAGCTCATTGCTGGTTTTAAAGGTGTGCTCTTCTACTTACTCAAGCCAGCCTACTGGCAGGAGGCTGCTGGGAGTGATGGGAGCCATCCTTGTCCCTGGCTCTGCCCCGGCATACCTGGACCCGCAGCGAGAGCTTTGGCTTCTCCCCATGGCACAATTTGCTCCCCCGGCTTCCCTCGCCCGGCATGGGGTGACGTCCCAGCAGCGAGGCATGGAGAGGCTTCGTTAACACCGGTGAAACACCCGATGCCTTTTGTTCCTCTGGGATTACCTGTAGCGTACAGAGGGCTGGATGACTAATGGCAAATGCCGGGCGTCTTTCAAGGCCGGGCAATTCCTGCCGCGTCTGCAAACTTTTGAAACGGCTGCCAATGGGGAGACTTGAAAGGATGCTCAGGCTTCTTTCGGTTTGTTTTTATTTTTGGTGTTTTGTTTGGGTTGTTTTTTTACGATGCTTTTGAGATGTTGGGAAGCTTTACACCACCGCTGCTCCTCGGGCACTGAAACCCGACAGGCCTAATTCAAAGGAAATCACGTTTCCCATCCCACCTGCTGGCTTAGGGACTTTCTGCTCCAAAGCAGCACTGACTTTGTGGGTGTCTGTAAAGATCCTTGGAGCATCTTATGTCTGGGCCAGGGAACTGGCCGTCAAGCCAGAGAGTTAGTGACGGGAGGACAGCGCAGCATCGTTCTCCCCAGCAGTGCTGAAGATGGGTGCCGGTGCCTCTCGGTGCCGTCTGCGATAGCAGCTCCTGCGTCAGCATCGTTTATGTGCTGATGATCTGTGCCTGAAACTATACCCTGGGAGTGGAAATGTGCCTGAGAAAATATCTTCCGCAGTCCTTCTGGGGCTTATATAAACACTATTTAAAATTAGAGTCACTCATTATGTTGGTATGTGCATTTACCTTGACCTCTGACTTTTCTGCCTGCAAATGTGTATGGCCAGGCACAGCCTACAAGTTAGGGAATGGCTCAGCAGCAAACAGGAGGCATATTTTCTATAATCAGTTTAAGGTAAAGAAGCTGGTACAGTATCTCCCCTCCAGGCTGACAGGGAGATCGAAAACAAAACTGCAGCCCATCAAAGCCCAGTCTGGCTTTGATCAGGAATGTCAGCGCTGACTTCTGGCAGGCTGGTTTTGAGGGAAAAGGGAAGAGCAGCAATACTTTGCCACGGCTTTCCTTGCACGTGTTTGCGGAGAAATGAATGATTTCTTCCCCCCCCCCCCCCCCCATGCCTTCGTCTCTCCCTTGCTATTTACCAGCCAAATCCGTGCAGCGATTTATATTTTGCCACCAGAGATGCCGTCTCGGTTGTCACCCTGGAATAGCTGCTAAGCCCCGTGCCGGTATTGTCATGGAACAATATTTCTACTATTTGTTGTGGTAATAGTTGTTAGTGGCAAAGCAATTAGCGTGTCACCTGCAGCACGAAGAAATGTGACCTCTTTCTATCCCTGCACCCCCTCGGTGCCCGAACCAGTGAGCGTGGGCTCTGATGACCGGCCGATGCTGGGTGGCAGCAGGGCTGTCCTTGAGCACGGGTCTCTCCGGTGGGATGCCTGGGGAGGGAGATGGAGGAAGCAGGAGCAGGTTCTGCCTCTCTGCCTGCAGGCTGGGTTTGAATGATTTAATTTGTCGGAAGAAAAACGCATCCCACTGGGATGCACTGTAGCAATCCAGTGCTTCAGTGGCTCCCGGAGCTGGACCTGGCTCCCCCCCAGTTTCCTGTTGACGTCATCTGCTATTTCGCTGCTGCAGTTTTTACAACTGTTGAGCTTTCAAGGGTAATCGGAGCCGAGACCGGCCAACCTCGGCAGCTGCCGATGAGGGAACGTGGCGCTACCTTCCCCGTCTACCCTCGCTTGCCTTCGCTGCTGCTCCCAGCCTCACGGACCCCCGGGAGCTGGGGACGCCGGGCGAGGAGAGCTGCGTGAAGCCAGCGAGTGCTTCGAGCCATGTATTCCCACTGAAAATAATCATCGGTGCTTGCAAGAAGTGCCGTGTGCTGGATCCTGCAGGATTTTTTTTGTTTTTTTTTTTTCCCTTCCCCTCCCTTCTCCAGTCCGCCCCCATCCCTCTCTTCTGCCAGGCGTGCCGGCGCTGTTCTTCATTTCTGGGAAACCATGGACAAGAAGCAAGGTAGAGGTTGCAATTTCCAAAACACGTGGTGGGGGAGAGTGAAGGGCTGATTCGGGTGCTGGAAAGGGGCCGTGTAACTTTTTTGGGGTCAATCCGTGTGGTTTTACTTCTTGCTTGGGCAGGGGGGTTGGTGTTTGCAGCTGGGGATCTATTTTTAAAGCACTAGAAACTTGCATGTTTTGTGTGGGGTTGAAACACTGGCATCTTAATTGTAAAAAATAAAATAAAAAAAGAATTCTAGCATGGCTCAAGGAAAATATTTGGAGGGTAAGGCTAGCTCCTGGCTCCAGTTTTGGTTGCATTCCTCGGACGCAGGGTTTTCCAGCAGCTCTTGCGTGGTCGTCCCCTGCTAAAAAGCCTGTTGCATTGGGAAGGCGGGCACCCACTGCAGTCAGGAGCTCTGATTCAGCACAGGCTGACAGGTTGTTTTGGGGCTGCAAGGGGCTTTTTCTGAAGCGTGGTTTTTTCCTCCTCCTCGCTCGCTTTTTTTTTGCAGAAGTGGCGAGCGCGGGGCGGCGGTGACACGCAGGAGCCCCACTCTGCAGCGGGACCTCGGCGGGCCGATGAGTGACGGCTTTCGGCAGGTTGAGAGCCCTTTTTCCACTTCCACAGATAGCTT
Organism: Leptosomus discolor; assembly: GCF_034619465.1. NCBI lineage: Eukaryota > Metazoa > Chordata > Aves > Leptosomiformes > Leptosomidae > Leptosomus > Leptosomus discolor. Next base: position 4,011,295 of record NC_141404.1, read on the forward strand.
TTTCCACTCTCAACAGTGGAAAAAGCACAAAGTGTGCCTGTGAGGAGCTGGCTCTCATGACCAAAGCAACCAAATTCCCCTCTCCGCTTTGCACCCTGCCTCTCATTTCTTTCTTTCTTTTATTTTTTTTCCTTGATGCTTTTTTGTTCCAGCTCTTTCTTTGCAGCAGCGCTGGGATCCTCCCTCCAGCCTTCTGCCCCTTCCATGGCGTTTGACTCTCCTCCTCAGATCGAGGAGAACCGGGATGCATCCGAAATGTTTTCCCCAGCCCTAACAAAGCGGCGTGGCTCTGGAAGCAGCCTCCCGTACCACAGCCGTCCCTGGGACTTCACCTGGGGCTGGAACCGGAGCCCTGGGGAGGCAATGGAGAGGTTTAATTTCAAAGGTCGGCTCGGGCAAATAGTTTTATTTGCAGTTCTGTAGATTGTCCTGTTCGTTTCCCTCCACCCACGCCAGCAGAGTGGGAAGGATAAACCTCCCTAGAGGAGAGGTGCAGCTTAATAGGACTGAAGTCAGTGGTGGCGAAGATGAGGATTCAGATGTTGAATTAAGCAGTTCCAGGAAGTGTCTGTGTCGGTTCTTAGCTGGTGGAGGTTATAGCATGAGAAAAAAAAAAAATTGTTAGGCTTTTTTTTTTTTTGCTTTAGGAGGAAATGGTTCCTTTCTTAGCATAAAGGATGCAGCTACGTGCCTGCAGCGTCACGTGGGTTACAATCGTGTCCGCACCAGGAACTTCTGTCAGCTAATTTTCCCCTGCCCGGGTGCAAGGCGCTGTGCCGCGTGCCCCTGCGGCCGGCAGCCCCTTCCGCTGCCCAGCGCCCAGCCCGGGGCTGGCTGCAGAGCCCTGGGGCTCACAGGGGTAACGGGGACGTGTCCCCAAATCGCCTTGTCCCGCTGCTGCCTTTTTCAACCACATGGAGGGATCTTTAGCAGGGAGCTGCGTTGCTCTGGGCTTGCAGCCACCTCTTGCAAGAGCCCAGTGCCCTGGGAAATGGGAGTGTTTCCAGGGTTTTCAGGTGACATAAACTCTTCTTCATGTTGTAGCAATTTGTCCTGCACCGACCCTACTGGGATCCCAAACATGGGACAGACGGTGCTGAGGCCCCACCGGTGCGGAGGAGCTGACAGCAGCTGCCTGCGGGGGCTAAAAGCAAATGCTGCCCGGGGATGTACTCGGGACAGAAGGGCTTGAATTGCAAGGTCTTGTCATGCCCATCCCACTGCCTTTTTGTTCCTTCCATCTTATTTCCCCACCACCAACCCCCGCCGAGTCCTTCCTCCACCCTCATTCACCCTGAAACAGTGCGTGGGCTTTCCCCGAGGGGCTGCAGAGGCTCAGGAACAAGGTCACCTCCCGGAGGTGACACATCCAGCTTTGGGGCTCGCAGCAGGCAGCCCAGCAGCCACGGGGTGCTTGTGGGGCGATTGCTGGGCTGTGCGATAGTGGGGAGGCTGTGCCGTGCCCCCATCTCCCCTGTTGGGGCTCTGCCTGCCCTGAGCTGGCTGTGCAGAGCTTCAGGGTTGCTGGTGTCTCTTTTTTTTAAATTTTATTTTATTTTTTTATGTTTTTAATTCTTTATTTTTCTGGGCTGTGCTCAAGGGGAAGTGGTGCTTGCCCACTCCACCTCTGCCCGGCTGGACCCTCATTGCTGCCACAAGCAGCAGGAGCAGCTTTTAGCAAGAAGCAGGAGTTTGGGCCGGTCTGCAGGGTGCTGGAAAGTTCATGGCAAATTTTGGGAGAGCCGTAACAGGCGAATCTAATCTCTGCCTCGGCTGCCCTGGCTGCAGAGCAGCATCGCGGGTGATTTTATTCCTGCAGGCATGGGCTGAGCTGGGTTTTCCACTGGCGTAGGTGGCCCAGCCAGAGCCTGGGAGTGGTGGCAGAATATCTCTGGTTTAATCGGTGCTTTTTCAGGTTGGAGCTAGGAAATACTTTTTGGGGCTAGGTTGGACAGCATGCGAAGGGGGTTGTCGCTGACCCCAGCGGTGCAATGCTGGGAAGACCAGGGCAGCAGTTTGGGGGTACGGGGAAGTGGGCTGCTGTGCGGGGCCCCTGTTACAGCAGAGTTCATGGGGGATGGCCAGTGCACAGTGGCACTAAATGATGTTCCTGTACAGAGCAGGGGGGTTGTAACCGGGAATCTCCCTGTCCCTTGCTGCCCCTCTAAGCCACGCTTGCAAATCCTTCTGCCTGCGAGCTTGGGCTCCCCCGGACAACGCTCCCCATTGATTCCTGACCCCAGACTGGGTGCTCCCAGCTGCAAAAGCCAGGCCTAAGGAAGGGCTGACGCAGGACGCCTGGCTTTGGGAGCCTGTGGACCCTTCTCCTGCTGCGTGAGTCACTGCGCTGTGGCCGGCGCTGCCAGGGGAGCCGGCGGCACAGAAGGCGCTTTGTGCTGGCTGTGCAGAGTTACTATGGCAATTGGGGAGAGGGAGAGCAAATAGATTAAGCAAAAATACCAGCTGGGATGGGGGGCGTTTCAGGGCTTTGTGTAGAGGTCTGGCTGGTAACTGTTTGGGTGGGGGCTGTGTGCGAACCGCTGTCTGCGTTTCGGAGCAGGTCACAGGGAAGAAACGCTCGGTGCAAGGCTCCCAGTCAGCAGCAAGGTAAATCCATCCCCTGGGTGGGATGGGATGTGTGCCCATGATGAGCTCCCCAGCTTGCCTGGGTGCGGAAGGACTCTGGGGAGCCCAGTTTCTAGGTGCTGTGGTTGGCCTCCCACACTGGGTAGCCAGAGGCTGGGTGCGGGAAGGGAGATGTTTCTCAACCTGCGGACGGCGTCTTTCCTTTGGCTCCGTTTTGCATTTGCTCCTGTCGTTGCTCAGCCAGGTATTTTGCAAAGTGTCATCAGTGGGTATGCTGGGCTATTGGTAGCCCACCCTGCTGGGTGGGTGGTGAGGAAGGGAAGCTTTGCAGGCTCATAAATTAGAAGCCATGATTGCCATGACATGGTCAGGTCTCCAGAGACAATTTCCAGCCAAGCAGGATCGGTTTGGGGTGGACAGGCTCGCCGCGTGGTTTCATTGAGCTGGAAATTCACATTGGTCCCATAGCTCGTGTGAACTGTGCTGGTCCCAGACCTTATGGACCAGCTCTGATGCAGGAAAGGTGGCAGATAAGGTGGGGATACGGACTGATCCCGTGCTGATTCTCTCAGCAGGGAGGGATGCTGCTGGTCCCGCAGTTGGGACCTGTGCAGTATCTTGCAGACCAGCTTTCCCCTGCGGCCTCAGCAAGGTTTGTGTTTGGGGGAGGAAACTGGGGAACTGGAAAAGTGGGTTTCAGGCACCCGACTTGGCTGAGGCATCAGGAGCTGGCGGGGCACAGGGGCTGGTGACAGGGGGCTGTCTGTGCTGGGAACGTGCTGGACACGTCGTCCTTCTGTCTCGCTGCTACGGGAGCTCTTGTGTGGTGCTGCTTTGTCTGCTGAAATCCCACCTCCTCACCTCTCCCCTCCCTTCCCTGGCAGCCTTTGGAGTGCTGGACTTTGTCCACACGCCTGTTCCCAGGAGCAAGGCAGGTAGGAGCTGTTTCGAAGGGCTGTCCAAGGCCGTCTGCTCCCAGCCTGGTGCCTGAAGCCCAATGGCGGTTCATGCTTTTTAATGCATTTTCCAGGTCTGTGCAGCCAGAAGCGCCTTTAGCTGCAAAGCACAGCTGCTCCCTTGCCTCTCTTGAGGGGGATCAGGACTTTGATGCTCTCAGCTGCATCACTTCAGCTCCCATCCCAGCCCCTCGTGGTCTGTTTGTTTTTTCCAGCGAGCTGGGGTAGGTGGGTGAGCTGTTTGTTGATGGGGGAACGGCTGGGGCTTCGGTGAGCAGCCTGGGGGCCACAGCACAGCAGGGATTCTCAGCCCTGCGCCGGTCTCCTGTGCCCATCGCTGCCTGCTGGACCCCCGTGCTGGTTGTCTCTCGTCCTTGCAGTTTTGTCTGCAAGTGTTTGGCTGCCCTGGACCTGCCTGAACCCCGTTTCCCTCTGCAGCAGTGGGTTATGTTATCTCAGTGTCGTTCGGAGTTGGGGAGCAGCGGGAAGAGAGCATCCTCTCGCCGGTCACTCCTGATGGCGGCGTGCCTTGTCGGGCAGGGTCTTGGCCTCTGCAAGCCTGGGTTTGTGGCCAGTTTGCCACTGGCTCTTACAGCCAGCTCCTGTCTGGTTTTGCCCTGGTTTCCCTTCATTGGGTGTGGGGTGTCCCCTGTGTTGCTGGGACTAACTCCTTGGTTTTTCTTGAGGTCTGGTGGCCAGTCACCCTCCGTGCCAGATCTGACCCACGGCGCAGAACGGGTCGGGCTCTTCCCAAGAGGGGCCGAGGGGGCTGTGGGGCAAGAAGGAGCCGGACAGGGAGCGTTTTTGGGAGCATCACTAATGGCGTGGGGACCTCTTGTGGCTGGAGAAACGGGGATCGGGCTGGGCTTGGCTGGGCTGGGCTCTGGCAGCCCGTCTGCCTGCAGCGCAGCCAGGAGAGCTCTGGCCGTGAGGGATGCGGGGTTGGTACCCGGTGGGTCTGGAGCATGAAGGCTGAGCTGGCGTCTCCCTTTTCTCTTTCAGATTCCAAAGGATCCTTGGAGCCGCACAAACCAGGTAAGCATCCAGGGGAGATGGCAGCTTTAACCCATCTCCTGAACATCAGCAATTAAAATCCCCGAAGAGAAGGGACTGTTAATGGATGTGTAGGGTAAAGAGCCCTTTTGGGGTGTCTGAGGAGCACTGCAAGGCGGTGTTTGGCTACAAGACTTGGAAAATGGCCTCTGTCAGTGCACCCCTGGGTATTTCTGCAGGTGAGTGCTCAACAGGGACATTGAGACCCACTTGTGCTTCTGGCTCTTGCCTGAAATTTTGGGCAAATGGTTGCGAGCACTGAGATCTTGTCATTTTGCCGTAGCTGCACAGTGCAGGGGATCCAGGCCCTGCCACCCCTACCTGGTGGCTGCAGGGAAGAGGATGCTTGAAGAAAGTAAAGTAAAAATGCCAGTTGCTCACGTGTGCATCTTCTCTTCCAGTGAAAGGCAAGAAGAAACGGGAGCTGAGGATAACATGTGTCCCCATTAAACAGCCCGTTGCCAACACAACGTAAGTGTCTCTTGTTTAAAGCCGGCTGGGGGTTCTCTGGTGCTGGATTTGTCAAGGGAAATGGCCCGTGTAGGCTTTACAGACTCCAGGATAGTTACTTTTTTCTCTTAAGCTCTGTCTTGCGAGTGAGGAGAAGGAATTACACACGTATGCAGATGTGCATGCACGCACATACGCAGCGCGTGTGTCTCTGGGAGGTGCCTGTTTGACTTGAAATGGCTGAAAGGCAAAGCCTTGGAGGCTGCTGGGAGACTTCCTTCAGTCTTCCTGCCATGGCTGTGCCGGTGCCAAAGGGCAAAGACGTGGTGGAGAGAGCAAATCTGCCCGAGGGAAGACGAGGGAAAAGTTTTTAATGCAGGGGAAGAGAAGAGGTGGTGACAGCAGGGGGAGGAGGGTTGGGGGATGCTCTGTGTGGCAGGGCATCCGCCCTCCGACCTGTGCGTCAGGGCTAGTTTGGGTTGGGTGCAGCTCGTTGCCTTGGTGCAAGGAGGACAGAGATGTTTTACGTTGTTGTGCTGCTTGGTGCCGGCGGCCCGTGCCCAGCAGTATCTCAGGGCACTGAAATTTCTTTCTGCCCTGTTTGCTTTGTGTGGCTGACGCTTGTTAGGCCGTGCGGGAGAGCCCAGAGTGGCGGCGCTTGGTTTGACGAAGAGCAGATGGCTGAAATTCCTCTTCCGTGGTGCTCTTCCAAAACACCTTGGGCTGCATCTCCACCACTGAGCCTTGTTGGCTCCAGAAACCTGTTCTAGAGACTCTCCCAGCTCCCACAGAGCAGTAAAATCCCCAAAGGGGAAATATCACTGCCGAAAACCCCAGGTAGATGGGGCAGATCTGCTGGAGGGAAGCCAAGGGAACTCCCCCGTCCATGCTGTGCAGCCTAGCATGCACACGCTGAGTCCTGCGTGCAACTGCCACCTCCTTCCCCCACGGGTGCATCTGTCTCTGCTCCTATCTCCTGGAGAAGGCGTCATGCCAGAGTTTGCGGGGTGCTTGCATGCCCAGAGGCTGGTGCAAGTTAGCCACAACGCCTTTGCTCTGTGCTTTTCAAGCTGCAGTGCAAATATTTGCGCAGTGCAAGGCTTTTGCTGTGACCCTGAAGTACTTCCTTGAAGCTGGAGGCTGCCGTGTTGCTCTGATGGGAATTGAGAGATTAAACCATGGGGCAGTCTTCACTCTTAGAAGGTCCCAGGGGCTGGGGAGAGCAGAGAAGCGAGGCACGAGGGACAAAACACTCGTGTCAGCTCTAAAAGTACCGTGCTGCCCATAATGGGAAGTGGGCAGCGATGAGGAAAAAAGCCATAAAGGAAGACTTTCGCCTGCGTGGTGTTGTGCAAAGCGTGGCCCTGAATTACTGCCTGCTCTGCCTGCCACGCTGCCTGGAACAGGCCTTCGAGTGTACACAAATGACTCACGGGTGAGGAATTACCTGTTGTTCCCTCGGCGTGCGTTTCGGGCTACGTGGCTGTCTTGTTACAACACCTGCCTGTCAAAACATGACAGCTGAGCTTCGCTGCCACAGAAACGTCTCATCCCCTCGGTCTTGGTTCCTCAGGCTCATCTCCCGAGCAGGGATGGTTTTGTAGCCTGTTGGTTTGGTGCGTGTCTCACCTGGCTGACTCTTCGGGGTTCTTGCTGCCTGCATGCAGCCGGTGTCTCGTCGGCGTGGGTTGAGGTGTTACTGGCACGATTAAAGCATTTGCGAGTGTTTGGAGGGGGCTGGTTTGAACCCACGACAACAAGGCACCGTGGAAAGTGGTGGCTGAAAGTGCTTGAAGGAACATGAAACCTGGCTCTGGCCAAGAGGGTTAGTGAAGCTGGGCTTTCTCCTGACTCCCTCTCTTTTCTTGCAGGCCCCCGAGGAACTTGGACTCCAGAGCGTTCATTACCATTGGAGATAAAGTACGTGTCAATGTGGTTTCTTTTTCTCTCTGCTTCCAATTTTGTTGTCCTGTGCGTGGAGAGTTTTCTGGATCATGCCTGACAACCTCTCAGATCAGACCTTGAGATTTCAGAGCACCCCGTGAGAAGGACGGTGCCTTCCTGGTGCAGCCTCATGGGATGCATCTTTGCAGGGATGAGGCATCCCACAGCAGGACCTCTCCCCTGTGGAGCAATGGGGTGTCTGTGTGTATTTAGAGCAGTGACTACTGGGGAGCTGTACATGTCACCCTGCCTGCAAGATGGCTTGTCTCTGAGCCCATGCAGTCGCTGCCTGGTCTTTCCTGCCTGCGGGCAGTCCCTGCAAGGCAGGGGGGTGGCGTCAAAGGCTCGGCGTGCGGTTTTGTCCGTAGTGGGAGATCACAGCGGTCCCTTGACAGCCTCACCAGCCACCTCGGTCTGAATGGACGGACCCAGCGCATCTGCCCTAAATCAGTGTGGCCTCACCGCTTTCACCAGCTCCAAAGTCCCCTTTGTCCTACATACCTGCAGGGCTGTGTTGCTGCCCGTGGCCCGGGAGAAGCTGGGCACAGATCTTCTCTCCAGCTCTCCAAAGCCTTTCCTAATGACCTGATGAAAAACACTGCTAGAAATAGCCACTGTCTCTCTTTTATTTCATTCTCTTGTTACGGACTCTCCTGGGGCTGCAGAAGGCTGTTTGCAAGCGAGCTAAAAATACTGTGCATTGGATCAGCCCTATATCTAGCTGCTTACCTTCCAGGCTGGGAGGTGGTTTGGCTGATGGGCTCTGGGCCCCTCGGCCTCAGTGCAAGGTTTTAGAGTTAGGGGAGAGGAGAGGAAGCTTTGGTTGGGTCCAGGGAACAATCCTGCTGCCTGTGCTTTTTCTGGCCGTTGTGTTGTGTGGATTAATAGCTTGGGGAGAGATGCTTTCTGTAACAGCCTGGGCATGGTGTGTGCAAGGGGAGAGTGCTGTAGCTTGGGGAGAGCTCTCTAGACTCGCTAGACTTCCCAGCTCTGCCTGCTCCACTATTTGCAGGAGGAGACTGGTCCAGGTGTTTTGGAGGAAGAGGGCTTGGGCAGAAGGTCAGCTTTAGGTCACGGGGGTGGATGATGACCTCAGGTCTGTCGGATCCGTGCAGGTGACGCTGTGCATCCCATCGCCAAGGGAGGGGAGCACTGGCTCTGCCGATGCATCACCTCTTGTTGCTGGGCAGGACGATGCTGGTTCCTGGAGCGTGCTGGGAACCGCCAGCTTCTGGGGAAGCCTTAGGGTAAATGCCAGGAAAAAAAAAAACCAAACCCAACCAAACAATAACCTGGAACAACTGCAGAACACGTGTCCTAAAAAGCACCACCAGGGCCTTCCTGGAGGCCCCTGCAGAAGCTGTGAGCCTGCACTACTCCTCTGCCAGCAGGGTGGGGGGGGTTGGCCATGTCCCCCTTAGCCCTGCTCTCCTCATTTCTGGATCCACTGTCCTGCCCAGGAAAGGGCCGGCACCTTCCTGTGCTGGGCAGCGCATAGCTCAGTGCTGAGCTCAAGCACAGCCCTCCCTTGCTCCCTGCCTCGGCCACCTGCCAGCCACATCTGGCTTGAATAAACAGAGCCGGGGCTGGCGGTGGAGCTGGTCACTGCTGGCCACGCTGTGGCCAGCACCGGGGGGAACTTGCTGGCCGGGAGCCCGGCAGCCACATCTCCCAGCTTGGCTCCTTCACACCAAAGGCTGTTTCCTCTCCGCTCTGGGCGTAGCTCGCAGGCACGGTATCCGGCGCTGTGCCTTGCATGTTTCCCACCCTCGCTGCCTTTGTGGCTACTGAGGCAATTTGGCATCCTGGTATTATTTTTTTGTTCCCTGAGACCGGAGGAAAACTGGAGGCTGGATAAAGTCTGGCTAAAAGAAGGCCTGTGACTTATTAGGAGCGATGAACGCAGCGTCCAAAAATAGCCTATGCCTCACTCAAGCAGTTTGTGCCCTGCCCAGCAGAGCAGGCAATTACAGGGTTATGTGTCTTTAGGGAAACTTGTTCGTGGGTTGTGCAGGAGCTCGCTGGCTCCCTGATGCGTGGGGCAGTCGCTTGTCTGAGCGTTAGCGATGGGTTTTTTCCCAGCTTGAAGTGAGAGGTAGTTGCACTCACCTGAGCTCCTTTGTTGGTGCTAACTCACGTTTTACCTTGCTGGCTGCTTTCTGGTGGTGGGAGAAAGTGATAGAAAGCAGATAAAACTCATTTGAACTCCCTGATAATTAGGAATTGGGTTGCTGTGTGCACCATCCCGTCTAGGAGAGGCTTTGCACAGGTGGAGGTGTTATCAGGCGCGTAGGTGTCTGTGTGACTGGTGGTCTCTTGGGATGCGGGGCGAGTTGGGGGATCCCCGGCTACACCCAGGGATTTGGAGCTGTGGCAGAGGCTCCTGAGGGCTGCCCATGTTGGCACCAGAGCTGTTAAAATCCTGCAAGTAGTTCAGCAACCGCAGAAATACCCTTGGGTGGGTAATCCCAAGCAGGCAGAGAGGCACCAACCTTTGGTGCCCTTTCCAGTGGCAGCGTGCCCTGGCTTAAAGGATGGAAGTGCTGATCTCTAGCTGCAAAGGGGGATTTAAATGAGCCCTGGTGAGTACGGGGTGAGAGGGTTTGGGCACTGATTTAACAGAGCAAAAAATACACCCATCTTCTCTAAGTGTGGTGCTTCTGGTATGTGTATGAGCTGGTGGAGTCCTGTAGGTACCGTCGTTTGGAAATGCTCTGCATGAGTGAGGTGCAAGCGTTGGAGTTTTGCTGATGTCCTTGTTGATAAGCATGCTTGTATGTGATTTTTTTTTTTTTGGTCTCTCTCCCTAAAGAACTTCGAGGTGGAAGCTGATGACCTGGTGGCAATTTCAGAGCTGGGCCGTGGAGCCTACGGCGTGGTGGAGAAAGTCCGACACGCGCAGAGCGGCACCATTATGGCCGTGAAGGTGAGGGCAGCTGCTTGCTGGGGGGGATGGAGATCAGTATGTGCAGCTCCAAGGGAGCGGAGAGGCTCTGCTGAGCTCCACCAGTTGCAGCAAAATGGGGACAGGCTTGTCTCAGTCTGGCAGCCTCCAGTATTGCTGGTGTGGTTTGGCCATTAAAGGGTCTGTGCTGATACCTGCTGGGCGCTGTGGGGTTGATCAGCAGGCTTTGAAATCCAGGCTTGGTGCCTGCAGTTGGATAGTGCAAGGCTTGGATGTCAAGAGTGCTTGTCCAGGCTGCTGGCCTGATCCTGCATCCGCTGCAGAGCTTGCCAAGGGTTTGTCATTAAGGTGCTGTCTGGAAGAGGGAATCTGGGCATCTCCTGGGTGCTACTGGCTGCAAAAGAAGCATAAAATGCTTGCCCTGGCCTCAGAACCGCAGCTCCCCTTGAGTCAGACTGTGGGATTATGGTGTTATCTCACCTACATCAAACCCCTCTTCTTTCATATTTGTCTCAGAGGATTCGAGCGACTGTGAACACTCAGGAGCAGAAGAGATTATTGATGGACTTGGACATCTCCATGAGGACAGTTGACTGCTTCTACACCGTCACCTTCTACGGGGCCCTCTTCCGCGAGGTACGGAGCTGATGGCTGCCTGGGGGGCTGCGCAGCACCTGAGGCCTGTGAGGTTGCCCCGAAGGCACTAAACTGTCCCAAACCACCCCTGCTTTCTTCAGCCCGGCTGGGCTGTTTGAGGTGCTGCCATGACTTAAAGGCTTGCCTCCTTCAGGCAGCGTTGACCAAGTCCTGTTCCTCACTTCCGTGGCAGATGCCCAAGCACGTTGTCCGTGGCCCGGACTGACTTTGGGGTAGACCCTCAAAGGGAGGCCATCGCAGGTAGTTTTGGTGGTACCTGGACATCTGTGCCCGTCGCTGTCTGGTGTGGGGCCTGCGTGCTGGTGGTGTGGCCAACAGCGGCTGTGTGGCAGGGACTTTGGCTCGCCCTGTGTGGAAGCAGCAGTGTCCATTTGTCCATCTGTCCCCACCACTCCAGCTCTCATGAATTCCCAGGGAATTCCCTCTCAACTGCTTTTTCTCTGTCTGCAGGGTGACGTGTGGATCTGCATGGAGCTCATGGACACCTCCCTAGATAAATTCTACAAGAAAGTACTGGAGAAGAAGAAAACCATCCCTGAAGACATTTTGGGGAAAATGGCTGTGTCTGTGGGTACCTCTTGAGTTCTTAGATAGTTCTGTGCATCCCCTAAGCATGTTGGAGATCTCTGCTGAGGCCTGCGATGTGTGGAGACAGGTGGTGTGTTTGCAGTGGAAGGCTGGTGCCATGTGTGACTAACGGGTACTCTTTTGCTCTGTTTGTCCCCAGATTGTACGAGCTCTGGAGCATCTGCACAGTAAACTGTCTGTGATCCATAGAGGTAGGTGTTGGATGGGTGTTAGCGTGATGTGGCTGGAGATCTAGCCTTGAAATAAGTTACATGTGGACTCCTTTCCAGGAGATGCGTGGTGGGTCCCTCTGGGATGCCTACAGTGGGGTCTAATGGTACTTAGCACCATGGTGAACAGATCTAGATGCCCAAGGCTTGTTCCCGAGATGCGTCCCTCGTAGATCTGCTTGCATGATGTTGTTCTCTTCCTCCTCTCCACCTGAAGGGTTGAATATAATAACTGAATTCCTCACTACCTGTATTTTTATGGGCATCTCTCTCTCTGAGTACAGAGGTGCTTTGAAGGCAGCTCTTGAGGACAAAATCCCCAAGCCTTCCTGGCTGGGTGGTTCTAGCAAGGTAGGGCCTGAAGGAGACCTTGTAAAACCACTGTTGGGAATTGTAACACCCAGGTCCTGCTCTTCATCCTGGTGTAGTAGTGCTATAGTTGTGTAGTTTTGGACAGATGATGGTGGGCATGAGACAAGCTGTCCTGAGAACTTGGTAGAGTTGGGCTTTTAAGTCTGTGTTGGGCACATAAATCTCTCCTAAGGAGCTGGTTGTTAATTCCTCAACATTTTATTTCAACCTTTTGACTTGCCTCGTTAAAGAGGAGTCCTGTTGTGCCTGGAGAGCACGGTTATAGTTTTACCTGTGAACAACTTTCACTGAAATAAGACGGGTGCAGTTTTGTCTCCCTTCCCTTGTGTTAGGGGCTGCCTGGTCCCCTCCCAGGTCAGTGGGGAGTTGCTCATCTTCTCTGAGGCTCTGTGATACCTCTGCAAAGGTCCAATCTGCCCTCTTGTGTCCTCTCTCTTAGACGTGAAACCTTCCAACGTGCTGATCAACAAGGAGGGACACGTGAAAATGTGCGACTTTGGGATCAGTGGCTACTTGGTGGACTCGGTTGCGAAGACCATGGACGCTGGCTGCAAACCGTACATGGCTGTAAGTGTGGGACCGGGGCTGGCAGCCTACAGCTGCCTTCAGCCTCGGCTTGGAGAAGCTGCCATGTAGAAATCAGTCTTGGTTCACGTCTGTGCTGAGATAGAAACCACTTCAGAGTGCTCTGGGCTTCCTGACTCAGCATGCTGAGTCCTCCAAGGACGGGATTACCCTCCGTGTAAACCCTGCTGTGCGTGTTAATCCCACCAAGACTCTTCCTCTGCCACCTTCCATTTGCATAAGGCTAATAGACTGGCTGGTGCTGGTTGTGGTGGTTGGAAGGGCTGCTCCTTGTTGGCTAGAAATTGCTGAGGCTTTTCTTGGCCGGGACATTTCATTTCATCCTCAAGTCAGTATGAATTTCCCTTTGCCGTCTGTGGCATCTGCTCCTGGGGCAGGGATCATGCTGCAGGGATAGTACGAGTCTCTCTCGGGAGCTGGAGGAGTGAGTTTGTGGGTTGTGTGGAGCAAGACGTGGCTTTAATTGGTGCTAGATTTAACCTCAGACCCTGCCTCCATGGGGACGTGAGCCAGGGGAATCCACCCAACCTGGGTTTTGGAGCCAGAGATTTGCTCTGTGGGGTTTGCACTGGGAAGACGAGATAGAGTTGTAATATCTTCCATTTTGCTATTACAGCCAGAAAGAATAAACCCTGAGCTGAATCAGAAGGGCTACAACGTGAAGTCAGATGTCTGGAGTCTGGGGATCACAATGGTAATGCCAAGGGCTGGGGCCAGCACCCTGCAGCCCCGGGGTTGGGCTGGGGTCTGTGCTGGTGGGGCTCTACCCCTGCCGCGAGCAGTGGCAGCTGGTGGCTTCACCCCTGGGTGGACGCCCACCAAGCAGGACTAAATTCTGAGCCTGCTAGCTCAGGGCATGAGATTAATTACCCGGGGCACAGGGCGGAGGTGCTGCCCTGGGTACACAAGGGTGCCTCACCCCGGGGCAGGTCGCTGTGAGCCGAGGCCTGCAGCCAGCATTGCCACCGCTGCTGTGGCTCTTGCCGAGTTGGCTGGCAAGCTTGCCAGGAGATAATCCGTCTTCTGCCCCTTCTCTTTCCTCCTCTCCCTTATTGCATGTCCTTGCTAGATCCTGGGGGATGCATAACGGCCCGTTATTCCCCCGTGGTTCCCTTGTACCCCTCCGTTTGGTATCGCAGAGCTATTTGTGTGCAATGCCAGCTCCAAATAGCTCCGCTTAGCTCTGAACTATGTTGGGGTGGATGGCAGACTCCCAGGGGGCAGTATCTGGATGACAGTGGGTTTAGCTGGGCATCCAAGAGTCTGGCTTTTAATTGCTTTGCAGTTCTCCGTGCACTGGCTGGAGGGGTAGTCAGTGGAGCAGGGTTTGCTGCGGGTGGGTCACAGCCCTCCTGCAGGCACCCCCACTCCCGGGTTAGCGAAGGCTTGCAGGAGGCTCGGGGCAAGTTAGCCTGCTCTGCTGCAGCGAGGGGTGCTGTGCATGGTTTGCAGCAAATCCTGCCTGCAGGGTAGCTCAGAGCAGCCAACAGGAAGGGGAAACACTTTCGGTTCCAAAATTGCAGCTGCTCAGGATGGTTTATCTCCCCCCTGCAAGAAACGGATCTTGCAGAAAGCAGCTGAAATCTTCTGGCGCCAGAGGACAAAAGAAATCCCAGCTGTTGGCTCGAAGGGGCTGCCGCCTGGTAACGCGTCTCTCGCTTTCCAGGAGACTGTCGCTCTGCGGGTAGATTATTTTCAGGAATTTTCCCTGCGCCCCGTTCGCCGTGACTTGATTTGGGCGCCGCATCCCTGCGTTTGGGTGCGCTGCGCAGATCTCTTGGCAAATACCTCCCTCGTCCCCAGCCAGTTTTGTCCGCAGCGCCAAACCCAAGCCCCTCTCCTTGGTGTCCCCGTGCCAGTGTGGAGCAGAGCTGGGCTGGCTGGCTGGAAATGCAATCAGCTCCGGCTTTCCTCCCGAGATGCAGGAAGCTGTGGGATGGGAGATTGCGTGAATGATGAAATCTCTCAACCTTTCCAAAGCTGGATGGGAGAGGGGACCGTGCTGAAAGCCTGCCAGCCTGCAGCTGAACGGAGCCCTGACCTGTCGGATTCCCTCTAATATCTTCCTCCTGGGCTGGCTTCCTGGTTTGGGTGGTTTGGTTTTGTTGTTTTTTTTTTTTTTTTTTTAGATTTTTATTTCTGAAGGGGTTTAATTGATTTCAGACCGGCCAGTTTTGGGACCATTGAGTTGCAGGGCTAATCTGGGCCTTTCTGGGCTCATGGCTTCATTCAGTTTTCCAGCAGCAGGAGCTGAGTTCCTCTGACCCGAGCGAGAGTCAGGCAGGGGCATCTGGCTCTGCCCTGTGTCCCTTCAACTGTTTTATTCCTCCCATCCCACCCTGCCAGGCAAGTCTGGAGGTTCTGTTGCCTGTTTGAAAATGGGGGTCAACCCTTGGCACGAGGAGACTGCCCAAGAGCTGTGACAGGCTTTTTCCTGCGTGAATGGGTGATGGAGCAGAGATGACTTGTAGGAAGGACTCAGTAATTGAGGTGGTTTTGGCAAAGATCTTTATAAGTGATGTTCTAGCGCTCGGGTTTGTGGATTTTTTTTTGTATCTAGCTCATACAGTACTAGCCTGAAGCCCAGAGGCTGCCCTATGGCGAGAAAAGCACTTTGGAAGCCAGTGCAGAAATGGTGTGTTGTTATTATCTTTTTAAATAATCCCATTTTACATATCTTTAGCAGCTTCCTGTAAATGCATTAATATGCCGAGCCAGCCTCCAAAGGAAGTATTTTTGGCCTCTGGGTCTTTGTATTTAAAAAAAAACCCAAAACCCCACCCCAAAAAAACCCAGAAAAAAGTGGTATGACCCAAATTGAAAATGGTTTGTAAGGAAAGAGGATTTCTTTTTCAGTCTGAGCTGGCTGAGGTAGGTAGGCTGTGCGGGGTCGTGCTCATCCCAGTGCCTCACATCAGCCTGTCTCCGTCCTCAGATCGAACTGGCCATTCTTCGCTTCCCGTACGAGTCCTGGGGCACCCCCTTCCAACAGCTCAAGCAAGTGGTGGAGGAGCCCTCGCCCCAGCTGCCCGCCGATCGCTTCTCCAAGGAGTTTGTGGACTTCACGGCGCAGTGGTGAGTCTCCGGCAGGGCCTGGTGCCTTCTCCCAGCCTGGCTGAAGAAGAGCCCTGATCCCTGGGGGTCGGAGCAAAGCGCGGGGCTGGGTTTGTCATCCTCCCGAAGCCCGTTTCTCCCCACCTGGCGATACCGAGGCTGGTGCTCAGCCATGGCAGGAAGCGCTGCCCAAACTGGTTTTGCTCTCGGCTTGACTCACCCAGGCTGGTTGGAAGGCACAGAGGGTGGGTTTTTTTTTTTTTTTTCCTCCTTTTGCTGTCGCTGCTGCTGAAATTTTGGTGGTTTCTGGCAAAGCGGCAATGAAACAAGAACGAGCCCCTGGCAGCGTCTGGGTGCCTCTGGGTCAAAGCCGATCTGTGGTTTTGTGGGCAGCTGCTCTCTCTGTGCTGCTCGGAGCCGCCAGGCAGAGGCGTGCGCCCACCAAGGCAAGGCTCGCCCTACGGGGGGGTGGGAAACCAGCTCCTCTCCTCCCCCTTTGTTCTGGCCTGCGCAGACAAGCGAGGCTGTGCGGGGCAGACCGCAGCGAGCTGCTTGGCTTGTGTGTTTGGTGGCAAAACACGATGAGTTGTCCTTTCCCAGTTACCTGCCTGGCTGCTTCGCTGGCGGTTCAAACCTGCTTGGCCAAGGAGGGAGAGGAATGGCTGCTGCACACGAGAAGGATGTCGTGTTGGGAAGGGGAGATCCCCTATGACAGGGCACATACAGCAAAAGAAAAAGATCCTACAGCCTTTCTCTCCCTTATTTTTTTTTTTTTTCCTCTTCCAGCTTAAGGAAGAACCCTGCTGAGCGAATGAACTATTTAGAACTTATGGTAAGTGTGGAGCCCTGTCTGCTGGGCTTGATCCCAACACATTTCAAAAGCCGAATGAATGGTCCAGCAGGTCGTAGGGAAATGGGACAACGGGATGTGTGGGTGATTTTTTTTTTCAGGCACAGAGCGGGATGGGTGTAGCGTGTCTAAGGTGGAAGGATGAGTTGATTTCATGGTGGTTAAGGTCAGGGTTTCTAGGCTCTTTCTCCCTCTGGCCTATGTGCTCTTGTCGAGTTTAGACCTCAAATGATGATAGTACGGCTGCCAAGGGGGTTGTCCTGCTGGGGTTGAACCTAGAAATGCCGAACCTGAAAGCGTTAGTTGATCTTTAAGCTAAAGGGTGGCATCCGTGGGAGCCTGGGGAGGAAGGTGGTGTCCACCTCTCCCCCAGCACCTTGCCAGCTGTGCGACATCCCACAGAGACTGCTTTTGGGCTTGTCTGTCCTTGGCTGTTAGCTGATGTTGTCTTTGGTCTTGTTGGCAGGAACACCCTTTCTTTACCTTGCACGACACCAAAGAGACTGACATGGCCTCCTTCGTGACAGAGATCCTCGGGGAAGACTCCTAACTCAAACCTCCTGGCTTCGTGCAGTCCCCTCCGCCCTGGCTTCCCCGCAGAAGAGTGAATGAGGACTTGAGTTAATGGTGGTTTGCACAAATCGCACTTCCCCAACCCGTGGGCATCTCTGGCCCCATCCGGCCTCACAATCTCTTTTCTCTTTGCCCTGTAAACGAAATCCCCCAGGATCAGCCTTTTGAAGCCAGCACCTTTCCAACTAAGCCATGGAGACCGAAGGCTCAGGATTTCCCTGCTGACGCCAGCGTATCCCTCCTTGGGGAGAGGACTGTGCCTGAGCAGGGCCAGGGCAGAGGGTGCCAGAAGGCATCTCCCCTCCCCAGCAGCCTGGTGCACAACGCAGGGAGGTTGTGGTTTTTCGCTGCCTGAGGAAGGCAGAGAGGAAAAAAAAAAAACCGCTGCTGTGCTTGCCCCGCTCTCCTCTCCTGCTTGCCCAAAGCCCCTTCCCCGGAGTCTGGTCTCGCTCGCCTTCCCTTTGTGCCTGGCTCTGTGCCCCCAGGAGACTACACAACTTTTTAGGGGGCTGTGGGGCTGCCTGGGCACGCCGCTGTTCACATCAGAGGCTGTTTTAATGCCTGGCTTGACATCTTAGTGACCCTTCGAGGCAGCACCAGACCGAATGTCCCCTTCCCTCCATCGATAATGCCGCTCCCTTGGGGGAAGAACAAGCACACTCGTCCACGAGCCCACCTTGACGCCAGCTGCCACCCACGTCCTCCCCACGCCTGCCCACGGGACTTCATCCAGCCCACAGTGCTCCCTTCCCCACGCGGGCACAAGGTGATGGAGAGAGAAGCAAGTCCCCCGGGTGCTGCCTCTCTCCCCTCCAGCCCTGGGCTGGGAGGGTACATCCACCCCCCCCCCCTGCTCTGGGCATCTTAACGCCTATCACAGCCCTTGCCTCCGCCTTCCCTGGCTCCTGGAGAAGATGTTGCTCCATCTCCCAACCTGGAGCTCACGTAAGACCTCGCACTGTGACACCCGCTCGTTTCGGAGGCTGTACTTGCACCCCTCCTGTCCCAAACTGCCTTCAAACCCTCCAGCTGCCCGTCGAGGTGTCAGCCGAGATCGAAACCCCAGTGGCTCGCACGGGGGCTGCCGACAGTTGTACATTTTATGTCTATATATAATGGACTTTGTAACATGTTTCCTAGTTTTGATCTAACTTGCTATAAATTAAAGCCCTTCTGTGTGGGAGGAGGGAGGAGCAGTTCCTGCTCCGCTAACAAATCCACTGTGAAAACCTGATGTGTTTCCCCACTCTCCCAGCCTGAGCACTCTGCAAGGAGCTACGGGAGCAAAAGGGATTTCTGTCTTCTACTGTATATGATCACGGGATAAACGCACCGGCTGTGGATTTTGTTGGGGTTTTTTAATAGATTGAGTTTTCAGAGGGATTTTTTTGGTTTCTTTTCTAATATATATTTGTGTGTGAGTGTGTATGTGTGTGTGCAATATATATATATACATATATATTATATATTTTTAAATCAACGATGAATGTGTGAATGTCTATGTGGCCAGCAGATTTGGTGAAACGGCTAGCATTTTTCTGGCTAAATTTAGGGTGGTGGGGAAGGGGTCACTAGAAGACACCCCAACGTAAGATTTTTTTTTTTTTTTTTTTCTTTTTTAAAAAAGAATTGCATCTATTTTTTAACTGAATCTTTTAAAAACATTTTTTCCTGAAATTCGTGCCCTGGAGGTCTGGATTTCAGGGTGCATTTCCAGCGTTCAGGATCCCCCACCCCCTGAAGAATGATGTCCCCTTGAATTCATTGCTTCCCCACTCCTGCAGCCCGGGCTTTGAAGCGGCGCTGGGGCCCCTCTGCCTGGGCACAGGGCTGCTCCACACCATCGATAGCTGCTCCCGGGGGAAGCTGCTTCAGGGCAAGTAGTTTTCAGTCCTTCACGGCCCTGTGCTGGGGCACCACGCAGCAGCGCTTTTCCCCCCGTCGCCGCTCCGATCCCCTTCCCTGAGTCGACAAACCCCGAGAGAACCAGCCCAGGCTGAGCTGCACAAACCCTGTTCAGCTTTGGTTTGGCCCTGACCCCCCATCCCACCTCTCTGTGTAAAATAAGAAAGTGACTCGATGTTCTCCATGTCTCCCTCCTCGGTCCAGCTCTGCAAACCACCCGACGCTCTCCAGGAGCACCCGCACTCTTACCCGCTTGATTTGACAGCTTAGCAGCTGAGGTGTACAATTGTATTATTTTTTTTTTTTTCATAGTTGATTACTTTGGATTGTTTTTTGTTTTGATGTTGAGCTTTTGTTTTTTCCCTGCTCTCCTTGTTTTGACCCCTTTTCCCCTTCCTTTGTCTCACCCTTTTTTGGTGCTTTGGGGAATGGTGATTTTTTTTTTTTTTGCTTTTTTTGCTTTTTTTTTTTTCTTTTTTCCTCTGCATTTCTCCTTCTGGAAAAAGTCCCGATTCCTGTATTTTGGGGAAAGGGAGCATCTGCCCTTTCGGACACAGGGGAGATGCCTCTGGGGTGGGCTTGCGACCCTGAGGATGAAGCAGAGGCTTTGCTGAAGAGGCAAATGCGCCCCCTCTGTGGGCCACCTGCTCTGCTTCGTTCCACGCGGGTCTCGCCTGTCCCTCTTCACATCCACCCCTTTCCTATCCTGCTGCGTCCCCTCTGCCATGGCGGGGGGAAACCGCAGCCCCGCGGGAAACCAGCTTGGCTTTAAGGTGGGCGAGGATTTTGACTCGCAGCAGAAGCCCCTCTGCTCTTGTATTTTTGAGAACGGTCTGTACCCCTCAAACCCGGTCGTTGTTTTCAATAAAATTTCACCCTCCACCCCGCTTCGTGTCGCCTCTTTTGTGCCTCTTTGCGCATCGCTGTCGGTGCTTGTGGGCTCAGCACCCCAGCGAGGGGGGGCCCCCAGCCCAGGAGGGGTCCTGCCCCCACTGTGCCCTCTCCCTGTACCCTGGGGTACCGCCGGTCCCGATCCGGGGGGGGGGGGTGATGTACGACTGGGGACCCCCGCAGCAGCACCCATGGGGTATCTGGGGGCACCCGGTGCTGCGCCCCCCCCCCCCGCCTCCGGGGTCTGGCAGCCTGGGCTAGGAGGGCAGCGGGGTGCTGCCCACGGGGGGGGGGGTGTCCCCGAGGGTAGGGGGGTCCCTGAGGGTGGTGGGGGTGTCCCCGAGGGCGGCAGGGGCTGCCCGCGGCCGCGA
The DNA here is from genome assembly GCF_034619465.1 of Leptosomus discolor. NCBI lineage: Eukaryota > Metazoa > Chordata > Aves > Leptosomiformes > Leptosomidae > Leptosomus > Leptosomus discolor. Next base: position 4,031,244 of record NC_141404.1, read on the forward strand.
GGGGGAAGCAGCGACCGGCCCCGGCCCCGCCGGGATGCGCCGGCGGCGGGACCCGGCGGGGTTCGCCCCTTCTCCCCGCTCACCACCCCCCCCCCCCCCCCAACCTGCTGTGCTCCCCCCCCCGCACCCTCGGGGGTGCATGGCTGGGATTAGGGCCCGGGGGGGACACACACCCTCTGCCTCCTGGGCATCGTCCCTACGGGCGGCAGAGCTGCAGGTTTGGCCGGGGGGCGTTATTTCACACCCCCCCCCCCCCCCCCCCCATGCATTGGGACAGGGAGAAGGGGAATGGCTCCCTCCTCAAATATTTTCCCTGCCAACCCCCCCGCCCAGGCAGGGGACACCCCCAAACACCGGGAATTTGGTGGTGATGCTCTGGCCGGAGCTGGGAGTGAGGGAGGGGAGGGGGTCAGGGATGCTGTGGGACCCACTGGCCCACCCGCATGGCGATGGGAATGGGCTAGGAGGGGGCCCGACCTGCCCCCAGGCCGAGCTGGAGGGCTCTCCGTTTCAATTACCAGCTTAATAGCTTCAGCGAGACCCATTAAAAATGCATCAGTGCCTCCGAGGAAAGAACTTCAGGAGAAGCGGAAAATTCATCACTTTGAGTTTCCCTTATTAGGAGAAATGGTGGGTTTTTTCTCCCCCGTTTGTCTCAAATAGAGGGAAAAAGAGGTTATTTCTGCCCGGTGACTTCCCTGTGGGTCTGTCACGAGGTGGAAACAGGCAGTGCCCAAACCTGGGCGAAGAGGACACGGATCTTGCTGCAGAGAAGGGAAAACTCAGCACGTTCAACGCCAGGAGAGGACACGGGGACCGTCAAGGCTGCAGCAGCTCAGCCCTCCTCAACTTAAGGGCCAACAGCTTGCCCTGCCCTTTGCTGTGCAGCATGTGTGGGGAGCAGCCTCTCAAAGAGGGCAGACCTCCAAACACGCTCCTCCAGTACAGCGTGGGTGTTTGTACTGGTCATACTGGTCCTTTGGTGGGCTGGTGGGTCTCTCCAGGAGCTGCTGAGCTGGAGCTCACGCCGTTCCTGAAGAGTCGTTTGTGGAGGAGGGCTGGCTAATAGCGTTAGCAGCGGGTGTGATGATGCAGCCAGTTTTCTGGGGCTGCGGGTTATTTATTTTGCTTAATTTTTCTTCTTTTTCTGAAGGTGTCTGAGGCTGTATCTAGGGCAGCTTTGGTTTTGCTTTTTTTTTTTTTCAGTTCAGGTGGCCTGTGGGCACCTTCTAGATCGATAGTGTAAATTAGAGAGTTCATGCAGGCCATTGGTTTGTGCGAGATATGTTCAATCCTCCCCTAATAGCTGTCTCACCCAGAAACTTCCAACGCTCCGGCTCTTGTAGCACCTAAGTGCTAATGAGCTGAAGCTGCAGAATACCAATGAGACCTCAGGAATATGGATCAGCCTTTCCAGGCCCAGCCAGGCTGGCTGGAGGCTTTAAAATCATTTCAGCTGGCACCTGGAGGGACTGGTGCAGCCCATCAGAGAGGGAAGGGGTTAAGAGAGGTGCACTTGGGTGGAGAAAGGTGTTTGCTGCCCATGGTGAGCTGCTATGGATATTTCCCAGCTCTTCTCTCTGGCAGAAGGGTAGGTGGCTTGTTTTGGGGTGAGGAGAGCTCAAGCTCTGGTTTAATGATGAGTATCCAGGTGCTTTGGTGCCCTCTCTTTTTTTCTGCTGATAATTGGATGTCCCTGGATATGAGTTTCTAAGCTTTGCTCTGTTTGCATCACTGGCTTAGCTAAAGCTTCTCCAAGCCTTTTCTGTCCATCCCAGCAGCCTGGCTTGCAAATCCAGCCCAAACGTGTGCGAGTTTATGGAGGGAGCCCTGGGACCGGTCCGTGCGTGGCCACTTTGCTGCTGTGTGCCCCTGGGACACACTGGGGCCAACGGCAACTCCCCATTGATGGGGTGCTGGAAAACTGGGGGGATTTTCTGCTGCCTTCAGCAGGAGCCCCAAAGCGGGGAGAAAACTCCCGTCTTGCCCAGCGAACGCGGACCTCCTGGCTTCCCGCTTGGCTTGAAATTCCTGTTGATTTTTCAGAGGTGGGCATGCTGGTGGGGAACCGTGGGGGTGGGAGAAGGAAGCCTTAGCAGTGCGAAGCCTGGAAATATCAAAGGTTGAAGCGAACACTTTGGGGGGGGCTGAGGAGGTCACCTCCTACACAGGGAGCCCAGGTCCGCTGGCAGGTTTGCCTGGAGGCTTTCCAGCCCCTGCGAGCGGTGGCTCTGGCCCCTCGCATGCTGCGTTAACCTTTCTCGAAATACCAAGCGGTGCTGGAACAGGCTGTTTATTTCCAGACGCCGGGAGCGGCGGCGAGTGCTGCAGGCACGTGGGCAGAGGGCTGCAGAGAAGCCTGGTGAGCCAGGGTGGCTTTTTGCACTTGATTTGCATCTTGGAGCAGCTCGGACTGGAGGAGATGGGAACCTCGATGAACTAAAGCAGTTACCTTGATATCAGCTGTGTTTTCCTTGGTGTCATTCCCCGTGCTGGGCCACTTGTGTCTCTTCTAGAGTGATATGCTCTTTTCTTCTTAGGGAAATTGAGATTTCATAAATAAAATCCAAGGTTTCGGACGAAAGCTCCAGCTTGGGTCTGAAGCTGCCCCGAATACCATGAAGCATGCACGGCGTGCATGGCTTCTCTGAGCATCGCCGCTCCAGCCCAGCCAGGCAATTAATTAAGTATTTCCTAGGTCATCTCGACCCTCTGCAAAGGCCCTGCAGAATATCACCGCCTGCAACCATCAGCAATGAGAAGCAATTGACTGAGCTTGAGGGTACCTTAGGATGTGACCGTGCAATGCAAACCGCGCCTGGTCAGCCCTCGCTGGCGGCAGGAGGCATTTAGCTGGTGTGCAGCCACCCCCAGCCCTGGGACTGGGAGCCCCAGGGATGCTCTTTGCCTCCCCCCCACTGCCCTCGCAGGGCTCGTAATCGCTGTGTAAATACACAGCAGCTGCTGTGCGAATCCAGCTCTGCCTCACCCGAATTGATGCGGGCTGGTGCGGCGCAGCTCTGGTGACGGGGAACGACCTGGCAAAGCCGGGCGGGAGCAACGGGCAACATTGTTGGGTGCAATTTTGGGAGCCTGGGGTAAGCCAGGAGGACCCAGAGGTGCTGGTGGCTCCCAGGGCTCTGCCAGCGTGAGGTGTAGGGGAAGGAGCAGGGCTTTTTGGGGAGTGCTGCCTCCAGCTTGTCTTCCCACCCCTTTGGGGTTTTTAGGGCTGTTGGGTGGGTTTTCTTGGAGACTTAGGCTGTGGCTATCGCGTGCCAGGGTGTGTTGCTGTGCTTTGTGCCTCACCCGGGGGCTCTTCCCCCTCACAAGGGACCATTGCTGCACCTTTCTCCTCAAAACCTCATTTCCTGGCCCCTGACGTGATGGGGCACCCGCAGCCCTGGGCACAGCCACGTCTAATCACGCATCCGAGGATGTGACCCTGGTTCCTGCTTCTAGGTCCTGGGACTGGGGTCCCACCCGGCTCCTGTGGCCCTCACCACTAACGAAGGGTTGGCTGTGGTCGTTTGGAAACACTTTTTATGGGGTCTTTCTGCTATGGGAGTCTCACCCCAACTCCCCTCTGTGTTTGCTGCCTTGTGCGGAGCCCCCACCTCTGCAGACACTTGGCATCTGGTGCCAGAGAAAGGTTTTGTGGCAAGGACCTGGCTCACTGCTGGCTGGCCCGGAATGTTGTCTCTTCCCTTTCCCATCTATTAAAGAAGGAAAGCAGAAGCTCCAGTTAAAAGGGACTAGAGGAAAGGGGTTTTTAAGGGTACCGTGAGGGAGCTGGGAAAGGGGTTGGTTGGCACTGAACAGCCATGCAGGGCTGTGCAGCACTGGGGCTTGTGAACCCCCAGCAGCTTTTTCTCCTCTCGGGTGGCCAGGAGGGACCATGTTGTGATGAGAGCAGGGAGTCTCCTGAACAGGTTTGGGCTTGCCTGAGCCATGAAAACCATCTCCAAAGTCTGTCCCATGTGCAGTTCTGGGGCTGGAGACTGCTCCAAGCAGTGGATGGGGACAGGACGGACACTGCTGCCCTGTCTGGGGCTGCCTTTGGGCCTTCTTGCTGACGTCTGGGGGATTTTTGAGTGTTGGAGGGGGCCATGAAGCCTCTTCTTCCAGGACAAGGGGGTTTTGGGGAGCAGATGTTGCCCGTAGGGTTGAGCTGCTCCTCCAGAGCTGACGAGACAGACCAAGAGCTAGATAAAGTGCTCACCCCATATTTGGGAAAAACTCTCATTTCCAGCACCAACTCTGAGCAGGCTGGTGGCACAGACTGTGCCCGGCTCGGCGGCTGGTGGAGAGACACCGAGAACTGGTGCAGCTCTCAGACCCTCCCTGGTGAGGCATCCCCAACCTGCTGGAGCTGGGGTGGGAGGGCTGGTTCCCTCGGTCACCCTTCCTGGCTGGTGGTGCTGCTCTCAGCAGTATTGAAATGATGCTTTTTCCTGGACAAAGCAGCACACACCGCCCGGTGAGCTGTGCTGCTTTTCAGGAGCCCCTCCAAACAGCCCAGAAGGGTTCTGTGGGACCTGGTGGCGGTGGCACCCATCTCCCAAAGGCCACGGTGGTCTCCCGGGCTCTGACTTGGTCCCTTTCAGCTCAGAGGGGGTGAATCTGGGCCAGGACCACGTGCCATGAGGACTCTCCTGCCTCACCATCCCGGCAAGCCTTTGCCACAACTCGGAGCCAAACCGACAGGACTTTGGGTTTGACGGAGGCTGGAGTGGCTGCTTGCTCCACGTTGGGTGAATCTTGCTGGAGGCCTGGGGGACCTCAGCAAAGATTGAAAGGTTGTTTTTGTGGGTGCGGAGCAGCCTCTGCGACCTGTGTGTGCGGGGGGGGATCCTTCCCCTCGGGGAGGGGGCTACACCAGCGCCACGGGGCCATGGTGGGCGTCTCCACTCCCCTTGCACTGCCGTCCCGAGCTGAGCCCCATCGACAGCAGGACGTGTCCTTTCTCGTCATCCCGCCTCACCCTGAGTTTCTTTAATTACAGCTTTGGGAGGGATTTTCCCCTTTATTCCCCCAAATCTTCTCATTAATTAAAATCCTCGATCTGGGCCAGCGGGAAGCAGCTGTTGCCTCTTTGCTGTGTGCCTGGGTGTGTTGTAAGCTGTGAACTTGATTGCTGGCCACGTGGGGACAGGACAGGGGACAGCGTGGGGATGGGATGGGGCTCACGCAGAGGTGAGGGGGGCACTGGTGTTGTCACTGTCCCACCTGGCTTCTCCAGGCATCCTGAAGTGATGATGAGCGGAGCTGGCTGCTACGACCACCCTTGCCTTGTCCATGGAAGGGCTGAAGTCATTCAAGGTGTGAGTAGGAACTGAGCACTTGGTCCCTCCGCATCCTTTGCACCATGGAGTCCCTCCCCACAGGGATGCAGATGGCTGGAGCACCAGCACCCCGTGGAGAGGACACTGGGCTCAGTCATTTTGAGTTTGCCCAGCTCCTGGCCTGGAGAAGGGCTGAAAGATGTAGGTGGATGAAGTTGATCAGGGAAGCTGGACTTGGGATTGTCCCTTGAGCTCGGTTTGTCCCCAGGACCCATGATGTGTCCTGCCAGGGTCAGCTATTCCTCGTTCCTCCTCTCACTCATGCACTCGCTCGTTCAGAGGAAGCATGTTGGGAGCTGGCTGCAGCACTGCAGGATCCGAATCCAGCACTGGCACCTCACAGAGCTCCTGGGACACCCCTGCCACCCCCGTGTTGCCACAGCTCAGGGCTGTTCCCTGGCATGGGCTCTGCAGCTTCATTATGTTTTCCTCCATAAATAGCCCCAGGAGGTGCTTTTACCCCTCGCTGCCTGCCTGGGGCTGGTGTTTCTGCAGCGATCTGCCATCAAAGCACTAGGAAAGTGTCAGGAGCAATTAGTGAACCGGTGGTGTTAACTTTATCAGAGATGATGCCTCTCCTTAATGAAACTTACGGAAAAGAAAAAAGAGAGTGCTGACAACAGATGTATTATTTCACCTCCAATTTACTGGCACATGCATTTTTCATTCATGGAAGCGGCTGATATGCAGATTTATTCAGAGCAGAGCAGGTACAGCCCTTGACGGATCCATTATTGCAGCATGCTTAAGAGAAAGGGACCTGGCTGAGCACACGGTGGCGAAGGCGGTTCCCAAAGCCAGCCCCAAATTTTGTCCCCAAGACAAACTAAAAGGCCAGTCGTCTCTCTTTCCCAAATCCATGCTTTTCAGCCACAATTCCGTTCCTGTTCTGGGCTGGGAAAGATTTCCACTGACCTTTGTGGCTAGTGTCTCCCATGAGGAGCCAGTGCTCAGTGCAGCCCAAGGAGGCTTCACCTCCACCCTGTTTTGGAGAAACACATCCAGCCACAGACAGAGTGGAGGCTGGATTTATTTTACGGCCATACTGAGGTGGCTTCTTCAGGGGACCCTTCTTCCCTCTGTCAGATGGTTTCTGGCTACATGGTCACCATCGTCATCCCTTGAACATCAACGCCAAAGCCAGGTGCTTCCTACTGGTGATCTGAGCTTGGCCTCCAGACATGTCTGAAGCTCTTCTCTCTCCGTATGCAGCGTGTTGTGGTTTCTCTTTGTGTTTTGGGGGAGTCAGCTCCCCCGTGGTGGTGGGGGAGGACACCCTCTTGAAGCCAAGGACAGTTTCGGCTCCTTGAGCTGATGAAACTGAATGCAAGAAAAATATCGGAGGCCTCTTTCCCTCATTAGGAATGGAAGACGGGAGTCGTCTTTCTTCTGGGTACTATACAACTAGCATGAATTATTTAGGAGAAAGCATCTCTCCAATAAATAATTTTTTTATGTGGGGAGATTAAATCTGATTTTTTTTTTAATATAATAACAAAAGCAATTTCTCTCTCATAAGTCCTCATATTTCACACAGTAGAGAGAGCCCAGGCATCCATTTCTGTATTGATCAGCAAATAGGTCCTTGTATAGATTTAGTTCACCCAACCTTGTTTAATTTTGGATTCATTGATTCAATGCAAAGATCTAGATGAAAAGCAAGTGGGCTGTTTCCAGTGCTGGTGATGCTATTTTTAAATAAATCTAGTGCATGCTAAAATAAATATGCAAAGCATTTTGTAAGTCCGTGTACGGGTGGGGAAGAGGAGACCAGATGTACTAAAATATTTAACAAACTTTTTCTTCATTTCTCGAAATGTATGTTTTATTTAGTAAACACTAGTGAAATTTAATCTGATCCAATATTTGCTCCGGCGGGCTGTCCCGCGCCCGTCGCCCGGTGCGAGCAGGTACGCGGGGACCTTGAAGGAACAGTCTGTGTGGTGACATTGGTGACACATTTAAATGCAAAGCTCATTAACCGTGTCTGGGATTTTTTGTTTGTTTCTTTCTTTTTTTCTGTTTTCACGTTCGTTACAAGAGCAAGAGATGAAATACCCATCTAGAATTCCCTTTCATCTCCAGGCTGTTTTATTGTGGTTTTTTTTTTTCCCCTCTGTTGCTCAGATGACAAAGTTTCTCCTTCAGAATTTCATTTGATTTCGAAAGATGAGAAAGAATTAAAAGCATCTCCGGGAGGCTGGGCTCACCTTACTCTATCCGGGATCCTCCAGAAGGCGGATGCGTGAACTGGGAAAGGCTCCTGGCCTCAAGGGACGGAGTTCATCACCATGCCTCGGCTTTTCCTTCACCTAGGGGTGACCACCCCGCAGATCTCAGCCTGCTTTCCCAGGGAACGGCGCCCCACCCTGTGCGTACGTGCCTGTCTCCTTGAAACCCTCGGCTTTCAATCCAATCAAATTTAATTGAATTGTGGTTTTGATCACATCTGACGGTGGCAGAGATCTTGCTGATAATCAGATTCCCATGGGTGACACAGAGGCGGGGCTGGTGGAGGAGGGAGGCGAGACGGGGGGCTTGTGTGCCCATGCTGATGCCGCTTGGTCTTTGTGAGACACCAGAGAAGCTACGCAGCAGCCAGACTCCATCCACCCTGGAGTCAGATCGCATTTTGGGGTTAGGTGAATTCACTGCGTGTCTCAACGGGGACTTAACGAGGCAGGTTGTGTTGTTTCTAGTTAAAAAACCCCCTGATTCGCTTGGCAACCCCCCGAGGTGGCTCTGTCTCGCTGCAGCCAGAGGCTGTTGGGGAGCACCTCCAGCATCACCCGCTGCTGCTGCTTCTCCAGCACACGTGGTACCCGGTTGGGCCTCATCCTGACCTGGCTGATGTCTATGTGTGGATGGGGGCTCAGCTCTCCAGCTCCCCTGCACGCCCGCCCCGTCGGCCGTCGCTCGCGCCAGCACGTGCGCAGCCGGGGACGGTGGCGACGAATTGGTGTGATTTACATGAATTCCACTGGAAGCGCTGCCCCTGGGATGGGCAGGGGGCAATATTCCGTGCTGCCCTCTGCTCCACATGCCTTTCTGTCAGCCAGTGTTCAATTGGGCGTTTATTGTGCGTGTAATTTGGGAGGTAACGAAGCAAGGAGGGAAGAGCGAGCCGGAAGCCTGTCCTCCATCCCCTGGTCCTTGGCAGCGGCTTGGACAGAGCAGTGAAGGCATCGGAGATCCTGAGCGGGGCTGTGGTCCCTTGTAGGAGACACCAGGCATTTTTCCCCCAGGTTGGGGTGGAAATAACAATCCTCCAACCCGACCTCAGCTTCTTCATTGGAGGGACACATCTGTCCCCCACCCCAGGGTGCCTGTGCTGCTTACCCCAGAGCACGTGGAGGTGAGAAGATGGGGCTCTGCAATGCAACCCCTGATACCTCCAGCCCTGTGATGTGGTGTTGCTGTTGCACGAGACCATAAGCCTTGCACTAATTTTGCAAAGCCGAGGCTTGGTGGACCTGCTCTGTCTGAACTTTTCTTGACCTCCTGCGGCTTTGCTTTACCTGGTTTAGCTGTAGCAGCGGTTTTTCTACTTGAGCAGGCAGCTATGGCTAATTTATTTTACTTCTGTTTGTACGGTACAGCCCTAGTTTTATACAGATAACAGTGGCAAGCAGTTATTCTTTGTAGAATGAGACATTTTTTACTCTAATATAATCATGCAGGATAGAGAAATACAGGCCTGGTATGAAAGCAGAGATGTGAGAAGTGGAGATGTGGGATGTGGCATAGAGGAGTGCAGACATGGGATGGTGAAACCTGGGGTCCCAGGAACAGCAGCAGAGACCCTGTGGCTGCAAACCACGCATCAGTGGTCAGTGAAGGACGTGCAGAACTGATTTTAGGGGTAAAAAGGAGAATAAAGCAACAGTTTCTAATATACATAAATGGCACAGCGTATAGTAAATTCAGATTTAAAGTGGAGCTGCAGACCAGTGGAGAAAATGCAAGGTGTAAAAATGTTAGTGAACATCTACGAATACCCCCGAGTGGGTCCTAAAGTGAGGAAGAAGAAACCAGCAACATGAGCATCATATTCCTCTCATTGAGGACTCCAGGCGCTGACCACCCATGTGACAGGGGACAGGAGTGCTGGGGGACAGGGACACGTCCTCTCCTGGCTCCTGCTCCCCCCTGCTGCCACCTCTGCCCTGGCTGGTGGGCAGCTGTGGAGGTGGGAGGAAAGTTCCTGCCACCTGCGCTGGGGTGGGGGATGGACCCCTGCAGCCTGGTGAGGAGGATGAGCTGGAAGAGGGTTTCCTGTATTTAGGAGCCTGCGGAGCAGAGGTGGTGGCAGAAAGTGTTGGGAGCTGAGGAGGCCAAGGGCGGGCAGGTTTCCAGGTGGTATCAGTGGTCTTTGCAACAGATTCCCTCCCAGCTGGTGCTACCCAGTCCACAAAAATTAGGGTCATTTTGCTTGCCTTTGATGAAACCACGCTCGGATCTCTCTTTTCCACACTTATTGACAATTTAGATGAGGGGCTCAGGAGAAACGTCCGGTGCAGCCGACTCTATCAAAAGTCTCAGGAAAGGATTTTAATTGAAGCCCCCAGGTCCTGAGCATTCAGGCTGTCCCAAAGGACACTTACTTAGATGATTCCCAGGAGCAGGTTGCTAATCATCGCGCTGGAGGGAAAGGTGAAGGCACAGCGGCTTTGCATGATTCTGAGGGAGGGCTGGAGACAAGGCTCTCTGGAGCGAGGAATACTCTGCTATTCTCTCTGTGAACAATCCAGACTTCCAGGAATGCTGGAATAGTGAAACCAAAGGGAACAGGAGAAGTAAACTTGGCATTTCTGCACGGCTTCGAGTCCCTGAGGCATTTGCTCCCCTCCTGTAGCTTCTGCATGGACCTGCAGTGTCCAGGAGTAGGTCTGTCCATCTGAAAGGCTGGGGGAAAAAAAGGGAGGCTGGGCAAATTTAGGGGAGAAAAGCTGTTCTCCCTTGAATGCCCCTGGCTTCTTCGGAGATTTGTGTTCTCGCTTTGTATTTAAGGTCCCAGACTAAGATTCAAGATTGCTAGCTTCGAAGGTTCTCCGTTGCTCGCCTTTCGTTGCTGATTGGTTTCTTCTCCCTTTATACCTTATTTTCATAACTTACTCCTTGAGAGGTGCCAAAATATTCATATCATAGGAAAGAAAACCATGAAGATCTGGGCTATGTTTCCCTGTGGCTGCAAGTCAGCGATTTTCTGAGGCTTTTCGGTTGATTTCAGGTTTCAGCAGATTTCTACTACAGTGGAGGAGATCAGACTTGATTTCTGTTTTCCAAAGTTTCTGACACAAATTGAAGGTAACATCTCCTCTCTGTGGGCATGCAACTGTGGTTTAATGCATCTAATCTCCTTGGATGCACTTGTTTGTGTTAATTACACCAATGCTTATCAACAGCAATTTTGCCATTTCTTTTTTTTTTTTTTTTTAACAATTTTTTTTCCTGGTCGATTTTTAATACCTGATTGCTCTGTCATCAGCCATCTCCTGTGACTGGTGAGCCCTGGCAGGACATACAGCACCCATGCACTGATGCCATCCAGCCTGGCTCCAGCTGCTCAGCCTGAACTCTGTGGAATCGGGTCCGTTGGCCTCAGGGGAGGATCGTGTTGTGTCCAGGATGTCTTGAAATCCAGAAAGTGTGATCCAATGCATCCTTCTAGCCACAAGTATTCAAAGCAACAGTCTTTCCTTGGCTATGAAGGTGACAATGGCATACATGCTTCTTCAAACAAGGCAGTGGCGGTTCTCTTCACACCAGCGTGGTTGGCACTGGTTTGGCCAAGTGGAGTTGAGCAGTGGCTTCCCCAGAGCTCAGACTGGTGGGACTTAGGTGGAAGTGGCTGAACAACGCTCCAGCTTGGCTTGAGGTGGAAGAGACCCAGGACAGCAAACTGCTAGAGGAGGATGGAGGGATGTAGCTGTGGAGTACAAATGAGAAAAGAGAGATTCCTGCAAGGACCCTGCGGATGAAGTGTGTTAGCTTGGTGCAGAAGACAGCATCAAGCCAAAAGACCTAGATATCATGGCCAGAAGGATCAGAGAACATTGCCAAGCCACGCAGCTGTCAAACAGACCAATGCTGATCCTGGAGGAGACACGGGGAGTCTGGAAAGGAAACGGCGAGGTCAAGAAACTGAAGTGTAAGGTGACAGCTAGAAATAGAAGAGCCTGGGTGATATTTGTGTCAGAGATATCATGGGGAAGGCATGAAGAAATCCAGCCCTGAGATACCCAACTCCTGTGCTCAAGCCTTTCCCCTTAAACCCAGCATAAACTATCTTAATGGCTCTTCTCAGCTAACCGCGAGAGAGGACAGAGCCGGGCATGGCAGCCAGGCACTTCCACCTGTCCACTGGTTTGGTTCAGATCACTAATGAGCTAATTAGTTGCTATGGAAACGTAATGTGGGAGAAGTTTGGGGAGGAAAAATTATAGGTAATTTTTATTTGTTTGGGCCCTGTTCCTATAGCAACAGGAGAACTTGTCGCTGACTACCCGCTGGTTTCCATGGAGTTGGCTGCTAGTTCTGGGTTATTAATGCCTCCGAGCATAAAACAGTGAGACTTACCTTGCAGGACTTGTGGGTCGTCCTCCATCACATGCACGGAGGCTTTGCATTTAGCCAAACTCCTGGCCTTGCTTTTGCAGCGGAGCAAGCACGCTCCCAGAAGTTGGGTAGGAGTGTTCGTCATCAACAGATATAGTGCTAGAAGGATCCATTAGACTCCCCCTCCCTCGGATTCAAGACATCCTTGAATGAATAATCCACCACTTCATAGTTTGTTCCACTCGCAACGTTGCCTGATTTTTAATTGGATTTTCTCCAGGTTCAGCTTCCAGATGCTTGGTGTTGATCTGCCTTTCTCTGCTAAATTAAAAAGTCTGTTAGCACCTGGCAGTTTTGCTGTGAAGGGACTTATTGTAATTAAGTCACTTCTCGTCTCACCACAACTGGTTCTCCTGAGCGAAGCCGTTTGTTTTCCTTCCGCCTCTCGCCCTGAAGCGCCACCCGGTTTTGTGCACCTCCGAACAAAAGCGATGCAGTCTCTGCTTTGCAGCCGTGTTGAAGGTCTGTCGAGGGACCTCTGCAAACTCCTTCAGAAGCTGAGCCTTGGAACCAGACCAAACGCTCCTGAACACTAAAGAGACTGGATTGGGAGAGAGATTGGTTTTATGCTAGGTTATAATTTCCCTCCCACCAGCTAATTCCTCAGCCTTCTGTAGGTGATAATTACCCAGTAGGAGCTAAAATGTCTCTCTCCATTCCCCACTTATCAACCCATGCTTCACTTTGAAGGCATCAGCCGCTTCTCTCCGAAGCATCCTGCAGCCAAGGGAAGCTCGGAGCGAGACTGCGCAGCCTCTGTTGGCTTTGAAGGTGGTGCAACAGCTACCGGCCCTCCCCAGGGAGAGGGATCTCGCTCCAGTTTTGAAGGCAAATAAGGTGATCAGCGTGTGGATAAACCTTTAATGATATTTGGCTGAGTGCACCACGCAGTTGGAAGGGAGGCACGAAGCAAACCAGCTAGCAAAGGGCAGCTACTCATAACCAGTCCGTCTTCAAATCTCTTGGCAAGATTTGCTCCTGGCCTCACCGCTCCGCATGCTGTGCTTACAGCTGCTCCTTCACCGCCGGTGAGGCACAACCCAAATACCTCCACATGAGGGTGCGGAGGAGGATGGAGGATGAGTCTGAGCTGAGGGCTGGCTGTGGAGTTGAGAGGAAAGTCCTGAGCCACCGAGGTAGGGTCTGGCTGGCAAACCTGGAGAAGTCAAACCTTCAAGGTGGAAGAAAGGCTTCGTACAAGAGTTCCTGTATCTCCTTAATGCCTCTTGAGTTGCAGATAAATTATGTAAGAAATCCCTTTGCAAAATCTGTGTTTGTTCTTTCATGCATTTCTTCCCAAGGGTGGTACCTGTGGGGTGAGAGCCTTGGGAAATGCTGTATTTAGGCAACCAGCGACATTGGCTTTAGCATCGAGACTGGCTGTTGGATGGAGAGTGTCACCTGGATGAAGGGGGCAGATCCAGTACACCAGGAAGCTCCGGGTTGGGAATCCAGGACGGGGACCCAGAAGATGGAAGCAGCAGGTGCCTGGGACATGACACGCTGGCAATGCACGGTGAGGCCCCTGCCCTGGGGCAGCTGCCGGGGTCTTTCTGCCCATATCAGTCACTCGGCTATAAATAATAGTGATGTTCTCAGTGGTCATCTCCAAACCAGCTGCAGCCCATGATTCATGGGCTTCCTGTCCACAGCAACGCTACAGGCTGACTCATGGCTACGGAGGAGTGTTTCATCCTGACCCCAGAGCCCTTTGATTTCATCAGACACCATCGTGTATTTGCGAACAAGAGATCTCCATTTCAGGGCTGTGAAATCTGGCTAGCATCTTGTGAAGACACATGGCAGATGGTGCTTCATCCCTAGCTTCACCTGGTTCTGCTCCTCTCCTTCCTTTGCTTGTGGCTGGCAAGAAATGCTTCCTGGCTTGGTTGGATCTGCAGCTCTCCAAAGTAGGGCTTTGCTTCTCCTGTGCTGTTAGCTCCCTTTGCAAAATCAGCATTTTCCCCACTTAATGTCCCAGCCTTCCTGAGCCCAGATCAGCCATGGCTCTGCACCAGAACAGGCATGTGGCCTCATCGAGGTGTGGGAAGGCAGCTGATATGGGCCTTATTCAGCCATTCAGAAGCTGTTTGAAGCAGTATCTGAAGAGGGGTCTGAGCATGGAAACTACCTGACACCTGGGAGGAGTGAGACCAGCCTTTGGGAGGTGGCTATGAGTCCTGGCACTGACGACAGTGGAGCTTTGCTGCTTCGCTCTGAGCACCTGGCACCATCGTGGGATAGGAGGGGAAAGGATGGCATGGGCCATGTCACAAGGTAAGGCTGGGTGCCAGCTCAGAGAGCCTCGTTGGACCCCTCGGGGATGTGATTGCTCCTGTCATGTCTGTGCAGGTCTCCTCTTCTCCTGCCCATGCCTGTGCTCTTGAGGGGATGTGGTGGAGCCACCTCAGAGGGGTGTGACGGGAAAGGTGCTCCTGGCCGGCGAGGCCACTGGCAGTGTGGCTGGAACACTGTGGTGAGCTCTGGAGATACCACCCAGCTCCGTGGTGAAGGTGGTGGGAGGAGGAAGCAGTGTTTGGTTTTATGACACGTGAACACATACTTTTCATCTGAGTAACCTTCTCCTGCCAGAGCATGGAGGCTTCTGCTGCACCCTGAGCTCCTAGGGAGGTCAGTGGGAGAGCTGTTGTGTCCCAAAGCGTGGCAGCCACATCTAGTACCCGTCCATGAAAGCTGGCAGTGGGAGGGTGGCCACAGAGGAGATCCATGGTGGGACAGGCCAGGGTGACTACTCCTTGTCACCCAGAAGCTCTGCTGTGACTGCAACAGGAAGGTTTGGGTTGTTCTCCACAAAGTAGGCAAGACCTGTTTGGGTACGAGGTTGTCCCAACGTCTTGCTCCATGTTTCTGCTGTCCTCAGCACTTTGGGATGTTTTCAGCCAGCCCTGTTGGGAGGTTCACTAGTGCTGAGACGTCTGGGTGAGCTTGTGGCAAAGCCTGGGGTCCTTCCCACCACTTACTTACTTCAGTCCCCTGATACTTACCCCCAGATTTTGTCCATGCTGTAAGGGTCAAACAAGCTTTAGAGCAACTGAAAGCCCACAGCTTCATGGTCCACCAATTTTTCAACCATGTTGCTGGTTTTAACCAGCTGTAGCTTGGACTCAGAGTGTGCTGCATCCCTGTAGAGCTCTGGTTACGCTCTGCTTGGCCCTGGGGCAACTCAGGAAGGGGCAAGGACCAGCATTTGTCCAAAAGACTGTCATGCAACCTCACAGCTCCAGTCTAAACTAAAACTGTGGAACGTGAAGGCATACTGTAACATCAAATACCAGAGCTACCTAGGAGCAAGCCCAGGCTGGGTTAGTCCTGGATGAGAAAGCCCTTTTTCCTCTAGAAATGGCCACAGCAGACCCCAATGCTGCAAAGAGAAGAGCAAAAGCATCTTGACAGCTGAAGGACTCGCTGGCAGCCTCTTCACAGCCGCTGGCTGTGGTGAAGAGGAGGTTGCATGTGCCAAGGGGTGTAGCTCCTGCAGCTTCCCGTCCACTCCCTGCCTGCTGACGGCCTTGCCTCACTAGGAACATGTCTTTCCAGGTGAGCACGGGAAGGTGTTTCCTGTGGAGCCACTAACCAGTGGCTGAGCAAGCGTCGCTGGCTCGAATGCAGGTTTTCCTACTTCCCCAGCCCTTTCCCTGCTCTTGATCCATCCACGGAGGAACATCTGCTCTGAGCTGCTGACGCTCCCCGGATCCTCAGCCTTGCCCACAGGAAGAGTGGACACGTGGTGGTCAGCTCTGGGCTCCGTCAGCAGAAGAGGTGAGATCCTTCCCTGCCAGTGCTTTGGAAGTAAGAGGAAGAGGAGAGCTCTAGAAGGCATCTTCAGGATGTTGAGAAAGAAGGACCTGAGTGAGCGTAGAGTCCATGCAGGTGAGTCGGGATGGGATTGGCAAGCACGTGTGGCTGCTCCGGCCGTGCTTCATCTCCTGCCGTGGGTCCAGGAGGCTCCTTGATTGCCAGGAGGGGGCATCTGGAGGTTCAAAGGGGTGATCTCCAGCAGTCCACGCCTGCTGGATGTGTCCTAAGGGCTCGGGGGACAAACCAGACATCTCCTGTGGGGCTTGGACGGGTTGGGAGGAAATATGGGCGTTTTTCTCCAGGGCTGGGCTCCTCGTCTGCCTCCAACGGCAGAGGGAAGAATGGATGTGGTGGCCTGGGGATTATCTCGGTGCTTCAAGGGACTCAGGGTGGTTTTCTGGTCTACCTTGGGGTGCAGCAATGTGCTCCAGCCCCCGAGCAGGGCTTTTCTTTGCCAGCTGGGCAACAAGGTGAGAGCAGGTGCTTGCTTTTGGGGGAACCGTTTCTGCAAAGGGTTTCCCTTGCTCTGCCCTTCCCTGGCTCGCCAGCGGCTTTGCTGTGTCCGTTCCTGGGGGCTGTTTGCAGCATGCAGGGCTGTTTCTGGTGGGACTCCCTGGACTTTTGGTCACCAACAGAGATTTTTTTTTTTAATTCTGTGTATGTACAAGTCATTTTGCGTCTCCTATAACCCGCAGTGCAGGTTGTCACGGGGCTGGTGGTTCTCTGTGGGTCCTAGTCTCTGTGTCTGTGCCAGTGAGGTGCTCACAGTGTCCAGGGTCGAGGGGTGCTGCCAAGGGGAAGGACTCTGGGAAGGACTCACGGGGCTGTGTCCCATCTCTCGGACACTCTGCTTGGTTCTCCCTTCTCCACCCTATTTAAACTTTCATCACCGAATCAGCTTCTGCAACAGAACAAACATCCTTCTGTAAATAATCTGCACAGATGGGGCTTTATTTGAGCAAGCTGGTGTGCACCGGCTGCAGGGGATGGTGCAGCAGGGTGCTGGGGTGGGGGCACCTTGCCCAGACCTGCCCTGGGTTTTTCCTGTGGCCAGGAGATGCCTGGGGTCCCCAGATCTCTTGATTGTAGCTGGGGAGGTCCAGGGAGTTTGGTTCTGCTGTGGGAAAGACATCAGAAAACGGGTCTTGTGGTGGTGAAACCCTGATGGAGCCAGGGAGTGAGGGAGGAGGCTCCTGCTCCTCTATGGGGTGGTTCTTGCCTCCTCTTGAGCTGTTCTGTCCTCTGTGATCAGAGCAGCTGGGTTTGAAAATGGACAATGTTAAAATGCTGTCAAAGGTCTCACCTGGAAAACCTCAATGAAAACATGCATCTGTTTTACCTGAGAAGAACCGCTTCTTTTGGAAGCCCTGAAGTGCTTTGACACCCTTGAAATTTTTTTTGCTCGCCCCCCCTGTAATTATTGTCTCACTTTGTGCTGAATTGGCAAAGAGCTCCCGTTTCCCCAGAACCTCATTTTTCAGGTGAATCACCATTAGCTGATGTTTTTTGCTGCTCTGACTTCGGCAGTGGGCTGCGGGGGCTCGCAGCAGCTATGGCCGCGACCAAGAGAAAAGGAGGCGACTTCCCGACCTCGTTAGTGCCAGGTCCAATTCATTAAGAGCAAACACCCAGAGGAGGAGGAGGTGGAGGTGTACTATCCGTGTGCCCCACGCTTTGCCATCAGCCGCACCAGCGAGCCGGGCTGCCTGGCGGTGCTGAGCCTGTGTGGCTGCTCTGGGGGGTTGGGGCGTCCCCTCGCCCCCCTCCAGCTACCCAGGGGACAGGAGCCCTTTGTTTGCCGCACTCAGGCGGGACCCAGGAGCCCTGCACGTTGCCTGCCCCTTCCCCATCCAGGGAGTGCAATCTGGGGACAAACTGGAAACGCGGCGCTTCGTCCTGATCCCTTCCCTGACCGAGCAGCAGAGCTGAACCCGGCCCGCCGCGAGGGAGACATCTCCCCCCAGCTACGTCTGCTGGCTGCGGGTGATGGATGTCACTGAGCCGGGCAGCTCTATATATTTATCAACCATAGCAGAGCAGCACAACAGTTACCAGCCTCAGAGACTTCCACCTACCTGGCAGCCAGACCTGAACCTGAGCTGCCCTCTTCCCTGGCCTCGATTCTGCTTTGCTGCCGGCAGCTGGAGCTGCTCTTATTTTTAATAGAGCTTTTCTAGATTACAGCAAGTGACAGGAGAGTGATTTGCGATGTGTCAGGTTTCCTGCCCTTTCTCTTATAGCCCCGGCTTATAAAAATATGCTCCCGCTGGGATTGCTTTGGTTCCATCTTTGTCGGCCAGTTCAAATCCCTCTTTATAATTTGTGTTAAGGAGGGCTTGGGAAAGCTTGCGTCCAGCAAAGGCCAGTCCCTGCCGTGGCTCCAGGACGAGGAAGGCTGATTTCCATCCCAGGGGAGATGAAAGGAGCTGCCCTGGGACGCACAGACAGGGAAGGGTTCACCCCGACACCGCTGGAGCTCAGATCCAGCCATCATGCAGTCCAGTTTTGCAAAGACTCATCTCCTGTATGCCCTGGCTGCGCTTTGCCTTTACTTTGAGGTCTTGATCTCACCGCCTTTATACAATCTTCCTGCTCAACAGGGAAGCTGTTGGCCTCGGTGCGTGGCATGAAGCTGTTTTCAGCGGGGTCTGCTGTCTCGGTGGGCCGGGAGCCTCGAGCACCGGCTGCCGTGGGCATGGGGTTGGGGGGAGCCGGGAGCTGCTGCAGCCCCTGCTGCCTCCCTGCATGGTGCGGCATGGAGCTGGGGCAGATCTGCAGTGCCAAGGTCCCAATGACGTCAAATGAGCAATTAGCTGAGGATGACGAAAGCACCCGATGGAAGAGTTCACTCACAGGGAGGAGCACGGATCGTACCTGCTGTCCCCACCACCCTGGCGTGCCGCGCTCTGCCTCCCTGTGCCTTCTCCCCTCTCTGGGAGATCTCAAAGGGCTTCACAGACATCTTTAAATCAAGCTTTTACTGGGGAATCAAGACTGTCTCCACTTCCCAGACAGGGAAACAGGAGGATGGGATGAGATGAAACCGTTCACCCAAGCCCACGCAAAACCTCAGCGGTGCACTGAGTCCCAGCCTGCAAATCCTCCTGCTAACCTCTGCTTTATTGAAGAGCACTGGGGGATATTTAGTGGTCCTGTTTAGATTACATGCTCATTTTGCCCTCCTTAGTTCCTCTCTACCTTGGCAGAGTCGATTTCCTTTATCAGCTCTAGACTTTTCACTGCAGCGACAAAGCTACTAGAAGATCCCTTCCCTCTCGCAGGCCCCCCCTCTTGAAAAACAAGTGAAGCATCCTCAGCTTGTGTGAGCGGATGCAACTGTATTTCCTAGTGCTAAAGGTGCCAGTTCTTCCCTTTGAGAGCACTTCAAGCACTTACACTCCAGCTTTTGAGACTTAGGGCACAGGTCTTGCTGAGAGCTGAACATTTCCAGGATGTTCAGGAAGACAGAAGCAAGGGAGGACACACAGAAGAGGCCATCCACCCCACCGGGGCATGCAAGGAAAGGAGAAAGCACCTTTGAAGGTTGTGGGAGCTGAGCTGAGAAGGCATAAGCGACCATCCCAAACAGGTTGGATCTGTTGATTGCTGGCCGCAGCCCTGCGCCGTGCTGGGGCTGGACGGCCAAGCTGGAAGGAGCCCAGAGAGAGAAAATTGGCTGGCAGAGGGTTCAGCGAGAAGTAAAGCGCTTGTCACTCAGGCAGGAAATTGCTGTGTCCCCCCCCCGAACTTGTATCTCGGCTAAAGGTCCCCCCTCGGCCAGGGATGGCACGGGCAGTGCTGTGCTACCCAGCCTGAGCACTGCCCGACACCACCCGCAGAACCACAGCTCAAAACCGCTGGGGAAATGCAAGTCCTGGCTGTTGCCACCTGCGAGGGGACTGTGCCGCAACGTCCCAGCATGGCACAGCCCTGGGCTCAGCTCTCGGTGCCTCCACCCCAGCACGTGTGGGCTCTCAGCGCAGGGCAGCATCCTCTCTGGCTGGCCGGCAGCCGGCGTGGCCAGGCGGCAGCGCTTTGGGTGGCTGAGATGCTTCTGCAACGGCAGGACCTGGCTTTGGGTCTGATCCTGACCTGGCAAAGCTCTGTTAATGCAGCTCCTGGATCAGAGCCAGCGAAGCTGGGGGTGAAATTTCACCTTTCTCCACCAAGGGAGATGCTCAGGGACTCGGATGTGCGCAGGCAACAGCTCTCTTCTGCTCAGACATCGCTCTGATTCCCCAAGCCAAGCGGCAACAGGAGCTGCTTGCCCGGCAGAAGCTGCTGGGTGGAACTGGCTTGTGGCACAAACGTAGCACTCAGCCTCCCAAAAAGCACTCAGGAGCACAAACCCCTGCATGCTGCAGGCATGACATGGACAAATACGGTGGGTTGTCGGTCAGGATCGAGGAAATACATATGTAAGCCATGGCAGGGTGGGTGGCCAGAGGAAAATGTACAGGATCTCGTTCGAGACCTGAAGCTGTGAGCAGCCTGCATCCATCTGCTCCCTCCCTGAGCTGTTCCCAGCCCCCTGTGAACATCTGCTGCTTCAGGCAAAGGTCAAAACTAGGCAGTTGTGGAAAACCCTCTGCATTTAGTGGATTTTATAGAGAAATGGGGAAACTGAGGCACAGAGCTATGATGAAACTCGTGCCAGGAGTTAATCTGAAGTACTTGGGTTCACTTGGCTTATGTTACCCTCTTTCTTCTCCCTCCTTCTCCGGACTAAGGGGGTCAAGGACAAGGTGTAGTCCCTTCTTTGTAAAGAAAAACCGGTAATTTCATGTTCATAACCTGGGTATGCGGCAAAAACACTTGCTAGATGGAAAGGGTCTGGGGAGGCTTGTTTCCAGAAGAGGCTCTTGGACACTGAAGGACCCAGAAATGCCAAAAAATTCCAATGGCTGTAGCAAATCTAGAAATCCAGCACGTTCAAAGCCACAGAGGTGGATGCTTTTCCAAGGGGGTACAAGGGGATTTAGTGGGGGGCGGGGGATCTCCCTGCCAGTTACACCATCCCTCTAAGAAACTGGGTGCCAGTCTGAAGGAAATTGGGTCCCCAAACCAGCTTTCACCCCCCTGATTAAGCAGGAGGAGAAAATAATAAAAGCACAGTGTCCCGCCAAATATAATTAACAGGAAAAAAAGGAGATTTTTCAAAGTTTGGGTCCTCAGAAAGAATGTTTAATTCATGGCCCGGCAGGGAAATGCTGGCGGTGCCATTAATTATGGGAGCTGCCGGGTGCTGTCCCTGCTCCGGTGAGCTCAGCTCGGCTTTATCATCCTGACACCCAGTGCAGGGAACTGGGGCAGTGTGGGGAGCCCGTGGGGCCAAGACGCCGGCTTGGGCTCACCTGCTGGCGTGAGCCCCTCTTCTCCACCCTGCCACCACCCATGATGCTGGATGTCCTCGGCCATCCGGCGGGTCCTGCTGCCCTGCGCCATCCTCGGGGGATGAGCATCGCCTTGCCAAAAAACGTGGAGGTGGCGTCGAGGGTGGACCCTCGCCAGCCGAGCAGCCGCAGCGGATCATCGCCCTCCCCGCCGGCAGCCACCGAGCAGATCTTGGCAGCCACCGGTGAAGCAGCGCAAGTGCACGGCTTGGTCAAAAGCCCAAATAAAAAGGGATGGTGATAGAAAAAAGCACATTCGAAGCACAACTAACGCGTTTGGTGGTGCCAGGGCAAGACGGTGAGGCTAGGACTGGCCTCTGCCCATCTCCTCCGTGCAGGGCGAGGGTGGTTGCAACCATCCCTGGGCTTGGTGCACCCCTCGGAGCAGCTCACAGCTCTGAATATTTCCTATTCTAGGAAATCTCGCCAGTAACTTTCCAGAGAGGTAATAAAATAGTTGGTATTAAGCAAACTAAAGCAGGTGCAAGAACAACACAAGGGAGAAAAGGGACCTGGGAAGGGTCCCTGTGGGAGCTGGCTGCAGCTTCCAGAGGTGGGAAGGGGAGGGAGCAGCCCATATGGGACCAGCCTGGAAGACAGGGCTGAGTCTGCAGCAGGATAGGGCTGAGTCTGCAGCAGGACAGTCCTGTGCCTGCGCAGCTCTGAGAAAGTGGCCTTCAAAACACAAAGCGTCACATTTATAACATTGCCATGAAAGAAACTTCTCAAAATATCTCTTTGAAAGACAAAAGTGCTGAAATAAGGCTGGAAAGTGGGACAAGTACCTGCGCTAGAAGAGGGTGACCGGCGACATCATTAGCTCGGCTCCAGGGTTGCACCCAGGTGTGTTGGTGCACACCCAGGCTGAGCACCCAGCTGGTGGCATTGCACAGAGGACAGGGTCTTTTGTGTCTGCGGCGTCTGAAAAGGCAGTTGACAAAGCAGGAGACACTTCGAAAGGGCAGGAGCATCCTCAGAGGAGCAAATGCTGGATTAATGAGGGAAACAACCTCTGGCTGCCTGGCAAGGAGAGAAGGTCCCTGGGAGCGTCAAGCAGCGGGTGGCTCACGGTGCTGAGCGGTGTCCTGGGGACCCACCAGGCTCCCTGCCGTCATCTGCAATTTGGGGAGCTGGACTCGATGAAGGGAGACATCCTGCCTTGCTCTCCTGGGAGGCTGCTGGGACCGAGGGCTGCATTAACCCATCTCTTTTAATCAAGGTAATGCTCAGTTGTGCCTGGGCCCAGGCAGTGTCACAGGGGAGGATTAATTGCTGAGCCACGGTCCTGGCACACCAAAACCTGACTCCGGCAACAGCCTCGGCTCAGATGGCCCCACTCATCTGTGCTTCCTCATGCAAACAGCACTTCATTTTTGGAGGAGATGCAGCAAGCAAAGGGAAGTCAAAGGGGCTGCCTGAGTCCTCCTGGCCCCCATTCTCATCCCTAAACCACTCCTGGTCCTGCTGCCCCACGGGCAAGGCTCCACCAACCCCAAATCTCCGACTCTCCACGGAGGGATGGCTCCGCTCCCGCACCTACCCCGTGTGCGGTTGCATTCAATGAACTTCTAAGAGCAAATAATGTGCCCAAAGAGTTTTATCTGGGGGATCCCATCCTGCAGGCAAAGGGCTCCTATCCCCCAAAGTGCAGAGAGACCTGGAGCCTCTGCCCTGGGGCAGCATAGCTAGGGAACCAGCATCAGCTACCCAAGGGGATGCAATTAGCTTAATTGCTGTGAGTATTTGAGGGAAGATGGTGTACTCTGCCCAGCTGAGCCTAATGAGAGGAGAGGCATCCTCCTCCCCAGCCTGCTGGGTTATATATAGGAGGAAACAAGGGGAGGGATGAGTTGGATGCTGAAGGAGGAGGGTGAGGGCTGCCTGGTTTGGAGTTTGGGGGGTGGGCTGGGTTGTGCCAGTGCTCAGCCCCTTGGGTGCTTCCCCCAGCTCCTGCATGGGAGGGGGGGGGGTCTCAGCGCAGCATTGTCGGGGGAGGCGGCATGGGACAGTCTGTCGCGGCAGCGGGGCTGGGCTGGGCTGGTTCCCAGGCACGTCGGCTCCATCTGCTCCTGCAGAAGAGCCTTCCTGCTCAGCCTTCGCAGCCAGCCAAAGGTAACGCGTAACCCTCGCTCAGCGCTGGCTCCACACAAAGCCATGTGCTCTATAAAAAGCCACGGTCCCTCCACCTCCTGTCCCCCCTCTATTAGGACTTTCTAGAGATACCTGGTGTTGAGCAAACCTCTCCTGGAGTCTGGGGTGGATGCTCTTGGAAAGCAGATCTGTGAAGACAGGATTTGTGCGGAGGAAAGGGTTTGTCCATGGGGGCAGATGGTCAGGGATGTGCTCTTCTCTGCCTGCGCTGTGCAGGGTTAACTAGTGGCAGCCCTTGCCTGGTCCCTGCGCCCGCTGTCTTGCTCTGAACGTGTTGGTCTCTGAAACTTTAATGCCTTTACACTGATGTTTTAATTATTAAGCGTGGAGGTAATGGAGAAGCCGAGCTGGGAGAGGTGGCTGGGCTTAGCCACCGTGTGTGGCTGCCATGCGTGGGTGCAGCCCTGCACCCCAGGCATGCAGGAGGCTGCAGTGTGGCTCTGAGCACCCCAGGGTACTCTGCTGCTTGACACGGCTCAGGCATTGCTTTAGTCCCACAGCCTGTTTTGGCTCTACCCTTGATGCTTTTTGGGAATCTCCCCTGGCACGTTCCTGCTCAGCAGGGACCACAGAGGGTCCCGGTATCTCTCACTCTTTACCGGTGGTGTGTTTTTTCTTGTTGAATTTGCCAGAGGGAATTGATGTTCCCGAGAGGCTGAGGGAGGAGACCTCTGCAAACCCTCTGAGCTGACGTCTGTGACTTGGTTGTCTGTAATTTGGGGGAGACCTGTGAGCTGTGTGGCTGTTTCCAGGGTCTTTTCCCTAAGGTGCAAAGAGTGTCGTATCGAGGCGAAGGGGAATGAGCTCCCTGGGCAAAAAGCAAGTGTTCTCAGTGCTGAGATGGGTCTTGTCTGCAACCGCGATCAGAGCCTGATGGTGCTGGGGAAGAGCCTCCCTCTAGCTACAAAACGGCACTGTGTTTGCCAAAAAATGTAAGACTCTTGTGCTAACAGGGTAATTAATTAATTACAGCTCATTAGAGGAATTACAATCCCATTAGTACCTTTGGATCATGGTTGGGGGGGGAAAAGCTGATCCTTGGGGGATGCGAGTGTGGGCACCAGAGGCTGCTGAGCGCTGCTGTTTGCCCTGGGGAAACTGGGGATGCTCTGGGACTGATCTATGGGGATGGGGTCACGCTCAGCCAGCCCCTATTTGGAGCCTCCAGATAACGGCCATTTGCTTCCAGGGAAGTGTAGATGGAAATTGCTCCCGTTTTCCCAAAACAGAAGTGCCAGCACCCGTGTTTCCCAGCCCACGCCAGGGAGCTCGTGCTGGGTGTCAAACCACGCTTCGTCCCGCCGTGCTCTGATTATGTCCCTTTTTGGAGATGGCTCGTGGAACTTCGCCTTGGGTGGGGATAGGTCAGGGGAACAGGCTGAGCCCTCATGGGACAGGTCGTGGGGTCCTGGCGCCCCAGCTCTTAGCTCTCTCTGGGAGTGAAGCCTCCCTCCTGCCCCACTTCTCCCCTCGAAATCCCATTAGCACATCCTTTATTCTTTGCTTCATGTTGCTGTCACTCACTGGTTGCTCATTTCTTTGATCCCTTTAATTTATTATTTTTATTTCAAAGAATTTTTTTATTTTATTCTTTTTTTTTTTTAAAAAAAAAGCTCCATCGGCACTGCTAGGTGAGTGTGGACCTCACTGATTAAACATAGCAATGAGATGTGCTGATCAAAGCGCGCCAGCCTCGGGGTGTAGTGCTTGTCCTCTGTGTGCTTGGGCTGTTTCCCACCTCCTCCTCCTCCTCCTCCTCCTCCTCCTCCTCCTCCTTCTCCCTGCTGGGACATGGAGGAGTGCTAGGGCCTGCCACGAGTCCAGATAAATTGCTCCAGACCTTAAGCCCTGGCTGGAACAAACACCAAGTTTCCCCAATTTCCGTTCCCCGAGCCTGATGCTCAGCATCTGGGCGTTTCTGTAATGCAGCAACACACCTCATGAATAAAGATTAAGTTGATTAAAAAGAAAAACCCAGAGCAAGGCAGAATAAAAGTGATTTGCAGAGATTAGATGCTCTGGCACATCAGGAGTTCCCTAAAGGGCTGAGCTAACATGTTCAAGCATAAGAGCTTTAAGCCCTCTTCCCTGTTTTGTAACTAATGGCTTTGGGTCGGGATGACTAACTCTTCCATTTGATAATTGTCCCTGTGGGACACTGGTGGGATTTCAAGCAGCAAAGGACCAGCCTGGTCCAGAGGCCAGCATCCTCTGTGGTAACGTGTTCTGTGCTCTCCGTGGGATGAGCTTTGGGCAGTTAGATGATCTGCTCCCTTTGCAGCAGCCAGACGTGGGGGAAATGGAGCAAAGGAGGGCTATGAGCCTTGCAGCCCAGCAGGCACAGCCTCTTCCGTCCCCCTGCATCCCAAAGCTGGGGCATCCCTTGCTATCAGGTGCCCAAAGAATAAATTGGCATCAATGAGCCTAAGGAGAAAAAAAAAAAAAAAAGACCAAGTGAAGTTTTCTTCTTAGTTGTAGAAGTGAGACTGAACATGAAGCATCTCCACACAATGTTCCAGCAAACGGTGTCGTGTCCCAGGTCTCTGGTGCAGCCAAGGTAAATTTCCCGACTCCTCTTGCCATGCATCAAGCCTTGTGGGTAGCCGGTGTCACAACCTGAGCTTTCCATCCACCACACAAAAGCAAAGGTACATCCTCCTTGACAATTGGGAAGGAGGGAGTAACCCCTCATACCCCTTTTCTTTCCCCAGAGTATCTTCTTCCCTGGATAGCCCCCTGGTCCAAAGCACCCGCTGTCCCAGAGAGCTGCCCGCTCATTGCACGCCTGGGACGAGTGCTCTGGCATCTGCTGGGAAATGGGCGCTCTGTATTATTTAATGAAGCAGTGGGGAAAGGAATGTGCATATGTAATCTAGAAAATCCTGTGTCCAGGATTTACAGGGGTAGATATAAGGGCAGAATTCAGCCCGCTCCATTTTAATGACGCAACCTCTGTCTTCATCAGAATTTATTATTTGCTCTCAGGGCTGTAGCAACATCTCTATTCCGGGCCAGGACCTTGCCTTGTTAAGCCCTGTTTGAATGAGCAAGACCATTCCTGTACCCGAGAGATTATAAAGTAATTGACCTTTTAATTTTGGTCTGAAAATGCGATGCTTTCTACGCCGCGTTTTTTCCCCATTTTCTTTCCTCTCTAGAGATGCTGTCACCGAGCTAACGCTGGCTGTGCTCAGCTGGGAAACCAGCCCCGAGGCGACATGTGCCCGTGTGGGACCTCTGTGTGCCCTGACACATGGGGAAGACCAACCTGAGGTGGGCACGCCTGGAGTCGAGCATCCTCAGTGCTGTCAGAAGGAGGCAGCTACAGAGCAGCATGCCAGCAGCGGCAGGGGGTAGAAAATTGAGCTAATTTTAAGATTTCCATGATAGATTTCCGAATTGGATTACGTGACATGGTTGCTGGTGACGACGGGGTCTGGAGTTGATGATTCAGGGTCCTCTTCCCTCCTGCCTGTCCCTGCATGACCCAGGAGCCATGACTCCTGCTGTAGTATTCTTTTGTACGAGACAAATTCCATCACGGGTAATTACACTCCATCTCTGAGTATCAATGCAATTTGCTAGTCCTCTCCCTGCCGAAAGAGTCTCGGTTTGCAACGAGTGCTGCAGCCTGGAGGTAGCCACGCCGCAGACGTGCGAGCCCCCACGGACCCCTGAGCCTGCAAGAAGCTTGCAGGAGCTCACGCTGGTGGGGCTGGTTCGTTGTGTGGTTGCTTATCAAAACAAAACGACTGTTTTGCTCTGGATGGTGATGGGAGAGGGGAGGTTCGAAGGGGGGATTTGGGCTGGACGCACTGTGTAGGTTGGGACAGTTGCGCTCGGATGCTGGAGGATGCAGCCATTGTTTTGGGAAGGTGGCAAAAAGCTTTGGATCCAACCAGAAATGCATCTGGTGGAGCAGTAACTCCTCCCTGCTCTGCTCGCTTCTCCCTGCAGACACAACCATTCATCCTGAGCAGTTGTATCCAGCACCGTATTTTGGCAGAAATTACTAGCCCATCAATCCAGGCAGCTATTTCTTTCCCCCTGCGGCTTCAGAAGGCAATAAGTCCGCAGCAAGACAAATATTAAAATGATGCATGGGGGGGGGGGGATTAGTGACTTGGCAATTAAAATATTTGACCTACATCTCATTGGGTACCAGCAAGGTCAGATGGAGCCGTGTTTCTTCTCAAAACTTCTGCCCAAAGGGATTATATTATCGTGGTTACTTCTATTTAAACAGGCTGTTTTCTACCGAATATAAAGGGAAGGGCTTGGAGTCCAGACCTGTGGGGCTGTGTGAGGGCTGGACCCTTCAGCAGCGATTTTGGGGGTGCCAGAAGTGGTTTCTGGAGGTAGGTAGGTGATCTTCTCTACAGCACAAACACTCCTGAATATTTACAGGACTCTTTCCACAAACACGGCGAGAACAAGCATCTCCTTTTGTTCCCAAGGTTGTACGTGCCGAGAATCCTCGTCCAAACAAACGAGCGGGTTTTTCTTCCAGTAAACATCACAGATCTCTTTCTTTTTATTTATTTTTTTTTTCCTTCTCCTTTTCACATGTTGTTCGCTCTGTTCTGCAAACAATGTTCTTTTTAAGCCCGGGCAGAAAACTCTATCTGTCTTCAGAGCATGGTGTGACGGCAGAAACCAGCGATGTCTGCTTGGCAATGAGATTAAGCGGAAGTCATTTATAAAGGTCCTCTCATCCCAAAGCAAGGGGAGGGGGGAATAAAACCAAAAACCCCCCAACGCTGCTTGATTTGAATGGCTGGGCACGCAGCTGGGTTCACAGGGATAATAGTCAGAGGATTCATGGACATCTCCCAGCCTGAGATCTGGCACAAACACTCCTTGCTTTTGGACGGCAGTGAGTAGCTAACGGGACTGGAGGATAACTGTGAATTTGCTCCCTTGGATCGCGGGCTGTTGATTGTTCCCCCAAAACCAGCTCATATAGTTTGCGGCCCCCCACGGCCTGGGGAAGGGGTTTTGCTGTAATATGGGCTGTAGTTTGTGCTGTAGCCGAGGTCCTGTCTTGTGGCTGGGTCCACCAGCTCTGCCTGTGGCTCCTGCTGCTGGACAAGTGTCTCCCCTGAGCTTACCTGCTGCGGGCAGGGCTGCTGAAACATCAGCAGCCTGAAGGGAAAAGTGATTTCAGGGGTAAATTTTGGAGTCTCTGTGTCCTGGAGCTGAGCGAGGGAAGCTGTTGGCATCTGCTAAGAAGGCATGGAGGTGGCTGCAGGGCTTGGTGGACTGTGATCCCAGGGAAGGACTGTGCTTGTTTGGGGGTTGCTGCTGGCTCCAACAGCCTGAAAGCCCAGTGCTCCTTTCCCGACCTGGTAAGCGGGTAGGTGTTCAAGGGTGCTGTCTTGGAGGAGGAGAAGCCCAGGCCATCATCGCTTCCCACCAATGTTCAAACTGAGGCCCAAGAACGCAGTGCGAGTCTGACCCAAGTGAGAGCCTCACCTCCTGATGAAAACCTGACCCTGATCTTTCACCTGCCCGAGCCAGGAGCATGAGCGTTTGCCAAGAGACTCAAGTAGCAGGTTTACCCAACAGGAATGATGTCGGGTTTCGGCAGAGGAACCATTTGGAAATGGAAACCAATGGGCTTGCAGAAACCCCTGGGCTCCGTCATCCTGGATGGAAGTCAAGTCACTTGCCCATCTTCTCCATGCTGAAGGGCTCCCCCACCCCTTCTGCTGCTTTCTAGTGGCATGATGCTCCCCAAAAGGTGAGGGGTTGCAGTGAGAAATTTCCAATTGCCGCATAGACTCACCTTAGTGAAGGTCATCTCTGCTCCTGTTTGCAATTACGCTGCCTTCTCAGGTCCTGCTGGGCTTTCCTTGCCTCCCCGGGCTCACTCCAGGTGGGTTTTGATAGCATGTTTTTATTGAGTCGTGCTGGCCTTGCAGTCCAACGGCAAGCATCTCTTGCGGAGCCATAAATGTCTTCAGGGCTACCAGCTTGTGAGCCAGCAGGGAGTGGGGAATTGCTGAGTTCGGGTAAATTTGTCATTAGGGAGAAAACAGTCCTTCAGGTTTCTCACGGAGTAATGCACGACTTAAAACAAAAACCTCCCCAACAACATACACACCAGCCTGGCTCAAAAGAAAAAGCACACTTTTTTTCATTCAACATATTTTCCTGTACCCACTCTCTGATTTTCTTTAGAAAATGAACTTCTGGCTAAACCTATTCAATCTCACAAAGCATTTCCATTTTGACAGGAGTGCATATTCTGGAGGAACGTGGCTCCATCAGAGTTTCTTCAGCCAACTCTAATCCCAAATGCCTTGCTGTGACTAAACCTCATTTCTATGTTAAGTACTTTAGCTTGCCTGTGAGGGCCAGGTAAAAACTCAATCAGTCAAGTAGCCTCCCTGCAGCTGTCTTGTTAAACATTGAGGTTCTTAAAATGTTCTTTTTTTCTTTAATGGATGAGTGGTGGAAGATGCCCTGGAGAGAGGCACAGTTGTATCCCTGATAAACCAACTCAAAAATTTACACTGGGAAGCTTCCTTACACCAGGGTAGATGAGGGGGCTTGGGGGTCCTGGTCCCTTGGGGCTGGGCTCGGGGAAGGCCTTTGTTGCTTTGTCTTTTATTATCCAGCATCCAGAACGGAGGGAAAGAGAGGAAAAGAAGTCAAGGAATTCTAAAGAAGCATCTTTGAGAAGTGCAGAGTGCCTGGCATGGCGGGCAGCCCCAGTATGTTGGCTGCAGTCCTTCAGGAAGAACATAGATACTTTTCTGCTCTCACATGTGCGTATATACCTGGTGAGAGCCAAATTACCCGCCCAGAGGGGCTGAATTTAAGGCACAGGCTGCTGTAGCGCAAGGAGGACTTTCCTCTTCTCCCAGTCACCTGGATCACACCCTCTCTGGGTACCACACCTCGTCTATGCGATGCTCCTTGCTTCGCATGCTTGCTGTCCCCATGCAAGGTGCATGTGCCACCTGTGCACAGCAGGAGGGTGAGGTCCTCTCTGAAAGGGAGGGTTGTAAGAAGATCCCCAACAGCTCCATTTGGGACTTACCCCTTCCTGGTCCTTGCAAGTCCTTGTATTGGAGCATCCAGGAGTGGCAGGCAGAGAATCATAGAATTGTTTAGGTTAGAAAAGACAAAGATCATCGAGTCCAACTGTTAACCCAGCACTGCCAAGTCCACCACCAAGCCGTATCCCTAAGCACCACGTACGTCTTTTAAATACCTCCAAGGGGTGGTGACTGAGCCACTTCCCTGGGCAGCCTGTTCCAGTGCTTGACAACCCTTTCAGTGAAGAAACTTTTCCTGCTGTCCAATCTAAACCTCCCCCGGTGCAACCTGAGGCCGTTTCCTCTTGTCCTTGTTACTTGGGAGAAGACACCGACCCCCACCTCACCGCAGCCTCCTCTCAGGTAGTTGTAGAGAGCGATGAGGTCTCCCCTCAGCCTCCTCTTCTCCAGGCTGAACAACCCCAGTTCCCTCAGCTGCTCCCCATTAGATCTGTTCTCCAGACCCTCCACTGGCTTCGCTGCCCTTCCCTGGTCACGCTCCAGCACCCCAATATCCTTCCTGCAGCGAGGGGCCCAAAACTGCACCCAGCATTCGAGAGGCGGCCTCACCAGTGCCTAGCACAGGGGGACGATCTCTTCCCTGCCTGATGTGGGTTTTGCATGAGGGATCACATCCCAAACAAGATTCCCGGATTCACCCTGGAGGGATGAATCCCCCAGGAAAAGGGAAAGAGCCTTTTCCCACCCCTTTACAAGCTCCCAGCCCTCGGCTTTGCTGGGGCGCTCTGTCCCTCCAGGCGAGCTGCGGCTTTGATCCGGCGTGTGCCGGCAGCTGTGTGTGCTCAGCACCGGTGCTGCAGAGGCTGGCACCGATCCCAAACTCACACGGTGTTTGGAAAATACTTGTGATTGCACAAAATGGGGGAGGGAAACATCGGAGGAGATCATGGTGCTTCACCTCAGCTTTCGGAAATGTGAAGTTTTTGTTTCAAGAAGGGTCAGAATACCCTGTTTGGAGATTAATTTATTTTTTAAATTGGGCTTTGCCTTTTCTGGTCTGGAAAATGCCTTTTAACTAATCTAGGGAACTGTGATTTTACAAATGGGTGCAATAGCCTGGTAAGAATCTGTTTCGTTTTGGATTGAGCAAACTGTTCTGAGCCTCGTGGAAAAGACCTTTATAGCTTTGTCTTTCACTTAAAAATAATTTGTTTCTGTCTGAATGTACAGTTTTATTTTGCTCAACAAGCCAAAGAATAGCTCAACCTTTCATCTGCCTGGCTCTGAGCACCACTGAACTCCTGTTTCCCAAGCCCCCACCCTTCAAATACCCATCACAGGCAGCTGATCCCTGTTATCTTCCTAAAATACAGCTCTCTCTTTCAGACTGCCCTCTTCCCAGCTTCCCTGACACAGCCCGGGTGTCTGGTGCGGGTCTTGCCCGTGGCTTTGAGCAGAGGATGAAAACTGGGATTTTTTTGTGCTGCTTTTGACTGTTTCTTCGACTCGGTTTGCAAAGTTTGAGTACTTGCCTCTGGAGCCTGCAGCTGCCCGGTGTCACTTAATGCTGCGTGCTTGGGGACAGGACTTGAGCAATTTGTTAAGGTTTTATATTTATCGCCGTGCCCCGGGTCTGAGGGCTGTGGCTGCTGCAGGTGGCTGCCAGACAGACCTGTTTGCCCTTCCCCGAACCCCGAGAGCTGCTTGTGAGCGGGCAGCGATGGGGCAAAGAGGCCTTATCAATAACAGGAGAGCACAAATATTTGCTGATGCGTTCTTCTCTGCCAGCTGCAGCGACAGAGACCCAAATTCTCCATCCCACTCTATTTTCTGCTCAAGCCTGGGGCTGGCAGTGGCACGGCCAGCTCAGCTTGGGGCAGCAGCGCTGATGGAGAAGCTGCTGGTGCTGTTTCTGCAGGGATGAGTTTCACCTCGCTCCTTGTCCAGGACTGTCCTGGGGAGCCCGGGCTGTGCAAGTAACGCTCGGGCTGCTTTATTTAGCAGCAAGGGGCTGGTGTGAAATACCTCTTGTGAAAGACGGGGATGGGTTGTCGGTGGCTGCAGCGTTTAAGTGACCTGTCAAAGAGGAGCAGAGAGGCTGGGGCAGGCAGAGGGGCAGGTTGTGTCCTTCTGCTCCCTTGCCCGCTTGCTGCCCGTGCCTCCGAGCATCCTCCTGCTGTCGTCTGAACCCGCTGTGCTCCCGTGTGATCTGGTTTGACAGAAAGGCACTGAACCCACCGTGCTCGCGTGCGATCTGGTTTGGCAGAAAGGTGATGTCCCATGGATGGGCAAGTCCCCCAAGGCTGGTGCTAGCAGGTAAAGGAAACAGTGAGGCTTGAGCCCATTTATTTTGTTGGGTTTTTTTGACCAAAACCCCTGTGCAGCCACTTAGGTAAATCCCCTGGAGATGTGAGCCCAGAGGAAGGACATTAGGAAGGAATTAGCATCTGCCAGTGCAGCCCCTGCCTCAGTTTTCACCTCATTGAGCAGCCTGAAGGGAAAGCCAGTGCTGACTGTTTAAGTGCTGTAGATCCTCACAGGTTATCCTCTGCAGCCTGCTCATGCCCCAGTGTCCATCCATGGGCTCTTTCCAGTCTCCCAACTCTGGCAGGCTCCAGCAGGTTACTCGGGACAAAGAGGAAGGACCTCTGTTGTGCCACCGGCTGCGCTGAGAAATTCGGAGGCAAACCTGCAACAGAGCAGACTGGGATCTGAAACTTCCCAAGAGGTGAGCGCTGAGCACTGGCAGAGGTCTCCTTGCTTGGTGTGATGTCTCCGTCACACAAGGTACTTAAGGTCCAGCCAGTCAGCTGCGGCTGGGCTGGAAGGACTGGCCTTGCTACGGAGGGGGACTGGGCTCTCCAGGCTCTTTCAAGCTGCGCATCCAGCTACCAGGTCCTGGAGGACAAATACTTTGGGGGCAGAAGTGACTTGTCATTTTGACCCCTTCTTCCACCCTTTTTTGCCATTGAGGATGGGTGGCTTTCCTCCACGTACCAGGGTTTCTTGTGGAGCCTCCTCTGGCAAAGCTGTGGAGATGGGTCACCGAGGGGTTCTGCAACTGTATAACAGGTCCATGGTGGGGAAAGCCACTTCTGGCCCCTCGGGCCACCTCTTGTGCCTCTATCCAGGAGGACATCGCTGCATGACAAGGCTGAACTGGATCCGACCCCAGGCCAGAGGTGCTTATATAAGATATTTACTGTGTGCCCCAAGACCGCCTTGGGAAGAAGCCAACGTGCTGATTAGGTGACGTCTGCTCAGGACGGGGTGGATTTTGCCTCCGAGCATCTGCTGCCTGGTCTAGTGGAGTCAGAGGCGCTGCCCTGAGGTTGTTTATGTAAGAAGCCAGTTGGGCTCTTTGGCTGCAGCGAGCCCTTTGAGAAAGCCTCTGGGTTATACGAGGTGCCTGTCCGACCCCTGGGATGTCCAGCCTGCCTGGGCTCTGCTATGAGCAGCCATCGGTCGGCTGGTTGCTGCTGCTCTTTCCTCATCCCTGTCCTAAAATAATCCACCCTGTGGGTGAGGGAAAGGGGAGCTGAGCACTGGTGGTCGAGTGAGGAGAGCAGAAAGGGGATCCATGGTTTCTCCTGGATGCTGTGAGCACCATGGACAGCCCAGGGGAGCTGCCCTCCACTGTTCCTTTTGGAGCATCCCACGGTAAAAAGTCAAAGCTGTGCTCGTCCCAGCTGGCCCAGGACATGGAGCTAACACTGGGCTTATGCACGAGGTCTAGGAAATTCCATCTGTTGCCCCAAATCCTCCCCCCCAAACACTGCAGGTCACGACAGCAGCAGATAAGCTTCTTGCCTCCTGCTTTGTCCTGTATTTTCCGGGCAGGATCCCAGCGTGACATAGTCTTTGGTCTGATCTTGAGGTGGTGGCATGCTGAGGGCACATGACTTTCCCAAACTGGCTCTTTTTTTTGCTCTTCAGCTGCAGATAAGGAGCAGGTTCCCACCTCTGAACATGGTGCCACACGCTGACCAGGGTCTCCTCAAGTCTTTGTCCAACGGACATGGCCTGGGCTTCTCTGCATGCAGCGAGGCAGGGCCAGTGCCTTTGAAGTCCTAAAAAGACTATCATGACCATGTGGAAAACTGACATGCCATCAGCTGGGGTGGTGTAAGGTCATGTTTTATGGAGGATACGGTTGCTTGGACCAGCGCTGCTCATGATGGAGCAAGGATCAGCCTCCCTGAGGCGAGCAGCGTGTGCGTGAAGGAGAAGCAGAGGAAGAGCCAAAGAAGGATGCTGGGGAGTGATATCCCCTCGGGACCCTGCTGAAACAAGCTGTAATGGGTGAAATTAAGCTGAATAAAAAGAGAAAATTTCTTAGGATGTGTTAGAGTCTCCCAAGGGACACGCTGCAATCCCAGCAGCGTGATCCCCACGGCAAACACAGGGGTGCAAAGGATGGGGGCAAACCTCAGTGTGGGGGCTGTGTCCCCACCACAGGGCAGTGCCTGAATTTGCAGCAAGCCTGAACCTGCGGCCTGGCCCAGGGCCGGCCTGCTTAGGGATGCCAGTGCTGGGATGCGACGGCTGATGCTGCCAGTGTCCACGTCGTGGCTGGGGCTGGAATCCAGCTGGAAGCTGGATGGAGCAATCCTTTATTAGCAAAATCTGCAGAGTTTCACTGGCTACAAGTGGCATCTCATTTTGTCGACTGGCAGAAATACAAATGTCTTTTTTTTTCCCTGTGCTAGCCATTTTGGGGGAGAAATGGCTCACCTGCTCCATGGCTTTTCATCGCACGGGTTGTTTCTTCTGGCTGATGGTTCCTCAGGCCCAATCCTGCCTCTACTTTTCTTTCCTGGATGAGCAGATGCAAAGGTGCTGAGCCCGGGGAGCCAGACCTGCTGGGCACAGTGCCTCTCTCACCCAGCCTGCAGAGAGCTGCTCCTCTCCCCGGCACGGTGGTGGCTAGTTCTTGCCCCCATCAGCGCTTTCTAGTCCATGGGACCGTGCACATGGTCTCATAAAAGCACCGCAAGCGCTGACCTTGGCTGCTGTGCTCCTCCTGCCGGCAGTCCAGCTCCTTCCCTGCCCTCCCTCCCTCCCTCCTGGCTGCGCTGAAGCGCAGCCAGAAACCAGAGGTGCACAAGGATGTGCGCTCTCCTTTTTTCCAGATAAATCTATGGCAGTGCCACAGTTCATTGCTCCTCGCGGCCTGAGTTCAGCTTCCCTGAGCTATTTCAGTCATGTTCCCTGCTAACCGGTTGCTGGCATAGCCCTCGAGATGCTCTGGACATGGAGACTAGGTCTGAGCATCCATCTCTCCATCATCCAACTGCTCCTTGATGTCCTTGGGTGCATGGATTCTCCTGGTAACCCCCCCATAACTCTCACACAAGTATCTTCTTCTGCACCAGGCCAGCACCCCTGTTTTCTCCCTTGTTGGGGAACCACGCAGCCTCCGTGAGCGCTCTGGAGGTGCGAGCGATGCCCACAAACCCACACCATCCTCCCATCCATCTGCTGCATCCCCTGGCCCCTTGTCTTCCCAAAACCCACCAGGACTTGGCCCTCCACGCTGCTGCGCCGGCCAACAGCGCGGCCTGGCAGAGCTGGCATCCCAAGCTGATGGCGATGCCAGCGCCCGGAGCAGATGGTGTCAGCCGTCCGGTCCCTTCCCCACGGCCGTTTTTTCGGCCGGGAGCATGGTGGCCTCGGTGTGCAGGCGGGCGGCGAGACAGGAGCCAGCTCGGCCGGAGAGTCAGGGGCAAGGCGTGTTAACGGCAAAGATAGCGGCTATTTTTAACTTTGATAGATGAGAGCTTATTTCCTGACTTGTCTCGTGCGGCGCAGTGGCACGGCAGTTTTGGGTCATCAGATGGCCACCCTGAGCCCGAAAATTGCCTTTCTAGGAGCAGAGGTGGGAAGGGAGTGGGGTGCTGGGAGAGCTCGCACCCTGCGGGGATGTCCTGCAGCCCCATGGCGGGCTGGCATGGCTTGAGTTTAGGGTATTTCAGCTGGGCTCTGGGATGGATGCTGCATCCATCAGCCTTCAGTCTTTCTCAGCTTGTACTTTTGAGTCCCTTATCATCCTGTGATCTACCGTGGGGCTTCAAGCTTATTTCCCCCAGCACCTCGTCTCCCTCCTGCTGCAAAACCCCTTGGAGCGAGCGGGGAAGATTCCCATGGGAGCAAAACCCTACCTTGGCGTGGGGGCTTTGTGAACGACCCTGCACCTTTTGCGGTTTAGCCAAACCCAGTTGCTTGAAATCCCCCCCTCTCCAGCCATCGGGCTTTTCGAGGGGCTGGAGGGCGGCAAGCTGTGTCCCCAGGGCCAGGCTGCTCCCCACGGGATGGGGAGCCCACTTGGGTGGTGGCAACCAGTCCAAGCGGCCCCACGCCGTCGGGAGGACGGGTGACTTAGCACGTTTCCCTGGCCCCGCTCCCCCCTGCGCCTCCCCCTCGGCCTCTTCCTCCAGGAGCCCTGACACTAATGCAGCGCGAGCGCCGGATTTATGGGCGGCAGCCCTCCAATTGGGCCGTCCGTCTTGATTAAATTAGCCCTAATGGCCCTGCGCTGACTCGCTCGCGGCCCCGCGCAGCCGTGCTGCAGGCGTCGGGAAGGGGCACGCCGGAGACCCCGCCGGGCGCACCCCCTCGCTTCACCCTCTCGCCCTCCTTCCCTCGCTTCCATGGCTCCTAAACGAACGGCCGGAGCTGGCCTGGCTGCAGGGGGAGGCCAGATCCTGACCCGAGCGATTCGCCAGCTGAAAGGCCGCCGGGGCCATGGGGAGGTCCCCGGGGCTGCCGTCCTGCACCCCCAGACAGGCACGCTGCGGGTGATGGGTTTCCCCACAACTCTTCCCAGCCCTGGGGATGCGGTGCCCAGAGCTGATGGCAAAAACTGAGGAGCCTCTCTGCATGCCCCGCGGGTTGGGTGAATCCCGGGGCTTACCGGGTTGGAAATCCCAGGCTATTTCTTCGCATTTCCCATAGCAACCCGGGGAACGAGGGGTAAGCTGTCAGCGGGGCGAGGTGATGGGAACACCAGCCTTGCCAGTTCTGGCTGCCCAGCTCCCTCCTGCCCTCCCAACCGGCCCCAAGGGCCGCAGCCCCCCAGGGTGTCCGTGTCTCCCCTTGCACACAACCCCCAAACATCTCCCACTTGCTGCTTTGCTGGGGAAACACCTTGCTCATGCAGCTCGGAATCGCCGCTGGCGGAGCACCGTGCCGGGGACTGGCAGGCGAGAGGGGACCAGGGCTGGGGACCCCGCAGCCACTTTCCCCGCCCCGGGTGGTGCCTCCCTGCCCAGCCCTGGCCCGTGGCCAGCCGCTTGCCCCAGCCCTGCAGCCAATTTCCAGGCTGCCCGGTGCATTAATTAAATTTATTGCTGGAGGGAGCCGGGTGCGGGGAGCCTGGGGCTGGCACTGCCGGCTGGGCACCGGGGCGGGGGGATTTGGAAAGCTTTCCACAAGCAACAAGGATGGTGGGGTGGCAAGAGAGGAGCCAGCAGAGAGGAGAAAGCCAGGGTGTGAGGGGCTGCCTGGTGGGCAGAAGGGAGGAATGTTTTGGGGTCAGGATGCTGATGCCCCTCGGTTCCCGGGGTGGTTGTGCTCATGGCCACCAAGCCCGGCATGCAGGCTGGCGTCCCCTCCGGGCTGAAAAACCCAAATCCTCACTGTTAGCTGAGCATCCGTGGGGGTTTAGGTGTACTGCTGCCAGAGCAAGGCCCTGCCATGCTTTTCCTGCAGGGATATCAAAGTGTTGGTTAAAATTCAGTGTTTGTGGGGTTGGTACCATGGGGTGTGCTAGCACGGAGAGGGGAGAGGAGGCAGCGCTGCAAGCGTCACCCTGAGATGCTCTGGATTTCGGGGGTGTTTGGGAGCAGCGAGGGGAAGCGTGATGCTCCATCGCCGTGCCGGGGAGAGGACGGGAGCTGGGGATGAGGAGAGTCACTGCTGCGAGATGCTGCTGAAGGGAAGAGGAGAGAGAGGGATCGCTGGTCCTGAACCCGTGGTGGGAGGTGAAGAAGAGTGAAAAGAAGGCTGGGAAGGAGTGGGAGGGGATGCAAAAGGGAGGTGGGGAGGGCGGGGAGGCAACCTTTCCGTGTGCTGGGGGTTTTATGGTTTTTATGTGACCTGCCGGTTGTGTGACAGCCAAGCTGAGCGGTGTCGAGGCTGGAGGTCTCCCGGCTGTGATTTGTTTTTTGAACGAAGCCCGCGAATCCCCAGAAAAGGAGCAGGCAGCAGCCCTGGGATCTCGCGGGCGACTGAGTGTGGAGGAAGTCTAGTAAAAATTACAGATGGTGGCTGGTTTGCATCTCCCCCTGGCTGGAAGCCAGCCGGGGTTGTGAGCCCACTGCAGCATCCCTCTGCCACCCGCTCCCCTTCTTTGGGGGAAAAAGGCTGCCGGAGCAGGGTTGTGCTTTGACCCTCTCCAAAAAGGCCTTGCTGTTATAAGGACAGGGTGACCTGGAGACACCCGAAGCCTCCCAAACGGCTTAAAATAATGCTCACCACCAAGAAATAAACTTGGACTCCAATCAGTCTTAAAAAAAAAAAATAGAAAAAAATCCCCTCCCGCAATAAAAAGAAGTGGCTTCAATTCCCAGCCCTCCCTCTGCCCCCGGCTCCTCTCCGCACACACAGACCCTGCCCCTTAAACCAGCCGAAAGCGGAGCGAAGCCTCCGGGGACGCGGTACCCGCCATCGATTTTTCATGGAAGGTGCCCAGAAAGGACGGTGATGGACTGCGGGGCCGCAACCCCCCGACCGCAGCAGCCGGCGCGGGGGAGCTGAGACGGATCCGTCGGGAAAGGGTTGTTGCTTCGTCGCGGCTGTGGCTTTCGGAGCTGGGGCCAGGCTAGAAAAAGCAAGCGGAAGCCATCAAGGTGGAGGAGAGGAAGCGAGGAAGAAGAAGAAGGGCCAAAGGAGTCAGGCGAAGCAGCCATTAGGAAAGTGCTGATGCAGAGGTTCACTTGTGTCTACGGGCAGAGTTGGAGTAGTTGCTGTTCACGGACAAAGGCGGTAGGAGGGAGTGGAGCTTTGTAGAAGCCGGAGCCTGTCTCACTGGGTGTCTGTGTTTCATTCCCTGTCAAAAGGCTGGGAGCTGGGGGAAAAAAAAAAAGCAGGGAAGCGGCGAGCTGCAGCGCTCGCTCAGGATCAGATAGCAAGAAAACCAATAGCAGCGAGAAAAAAAAAAAAAAAAGCAAACCAACCCACAGCAACCAACCAACCCACCCACCCTCCACGCTGAGGCTGAAACAAGCAGGTCCCTGCCAACTCCACAGCACGCAGCAAGCAGGGAAGAAGTCCACCCTCCCCGGGCAGGAGCGGAGTTGAGCCCGACGGATATTTGATGACACTTTGGCGACGATGGGTCCCCCAGCATCTTCCAGAGCCCATTTGAGGGTGAAGGCTCTGAAAGCGCAGAGGGAGTTTGAAGCTAAATTCACCTGAGTCTGGATCTCTTGGTCACTGGGATTTATCTATTTATTTTTTTTCTCCAGGGGGTGACAGGGGGAAACCGTACCAAGAAAAAAAACGTGGTTTTCTTTTTTAAATCTCCCTCTTTTTTTTTTTTTTTTCCCCAATTTTTTTTCTTTTGGAAGAAGATATATTTTTTTTCCTGTGGTTGGAATGGAGGGGTTGGGTCTTTGCCTAAGAAGCAGCAGCCGAACGTCGGTCCTGGGAGAAACCCGAGTGGATCTGGGGTCCCCTGCCAGCTAACTCTCCAGGACCCGCAGCCCCACGGCCGGGGGGGGAGGCTGGATGCAGTGAGAGGTAAGTGACGGCTCCGGTGTCTGCCTGCCAGAGAGCCGGCGCGACAGCTCCTCCGCTCCTCCAGCTCCGTCTTAATCCCAAGTCAGAGGCAAAAACAGCAGTCTCATAGTGAGTCAATCACTTCCACCTCTTGCAGCCCTAATGGAGAAATAAGACGGGGAAGTTTCGCAGCGACAGCCTGGCGGGTGAAGTTCCCCAGCCCCATGCCAAGGTTTTGGGGGGGGTGTGTATGGGGGTGTGTGTGGATATTTCGCAAAGCTGGCCGCCGTCACCGCGCCGATGCCACGGGCCCCCTCCCACCGTGGCCAACGGTGAGGGTTTGCCGCTGCCTTTCGGGGAGCGCCGGTGCCTCGCTGGGCTCCCGCTCGCCTCCGCTCGCTTCCCCCGGCCAGCTCGCTTTCGCGGCCAAAACTTTTGCACATCGGCTGTTTTTGGAAATGCCCGTGCGGGGTTATGCCCCTATGCGTGTGCGCACATGTGTATGCACACGCGTGTGCGACGCGCGTTCGCGTGACCCTCTTAATTGTGGACCTGCCTGCCCGTGCTGGGTGGCATGCCTGGGGTGAGCCCAGGAGCTGTAGGGAGCAGGGGGGGGATGCATGGAAGGCAAACTGCAAAGCGCAGGGAAAAAAAAAAGCAAAGCGAGCCGACAACGACAGCAGCAGCATAATTGCATCACTGTAATAGTATCGGCGCTGAGCGTGAGCCAGGCTAGTAAAATTGTCCAGAAAATGAGCTGTGCTAAAGTGCCTCCAGTTAGCAGCACCTGCACGCCTTCTCTGGGTGCTTGAGGCTATTTGTATTTTTAGAAGTCTCTCTTAATTATAGAGCAAAGAGTGTTAGAGGGAAAATGGTGTGTATTTAGCAGCATTCGTTCCCGGACAGTTTTGCAGCGAATATGCGCACAAAATCACCAAATAGGGGTTTTTCTCCCCCCCGCCTCCCCCCTGCGCTGGTGATTTTGAACCACCTGTTTTGCAGTGTCGGCAAACGAGGGCTGGATTTTTTCTTTCCCGTTCTTAGAAAGCGTGGCGATGACTTTGCTTGAGTGTGAAAAGGATGGGAAGCAATCCCGTTGCCTTCCCACGGCCCCTTCTGCACCCCAAATCCACCCCAATCTCGTAAGGGCGGTGAGACCTCCCTACTCCCAGCACGGGGGTGGCACCAGTAGGGACAGGGGACACACGTGCCAGTGCCGGGTCTCCTGCAGGCACCAAAGGGCCGGGGCTGTTTTACAGCTCGCTGCAAAAAAAACCCAAACCCTGCAACAACTCGTTTTGCTTCTATAAAGCTCCTTCCCCTCATCCCCTTCTCTGCAAAACTTTCTGGGGCCTTTTGTTCTGAACAGCAGGTGAAATTCCCTTTGTGTGAGCACAAAG
Source organism: Leptosomus discolor (assembly GCF_034619465.1). Classification (NCBI taxonomy): domain Eukaryota; kingdom Metazoa; phylum Chordata; class Aves; order Leptosomiformes; family Leptosomidae; genus Leptosomus; species Leptosomus discolor. The sequence continues at coordinate 4,072,694 of NC_141404.1, forward strand.
CAACGAAGCCACCAGAAAATAATGAAAACAAGAGTAAAAAAAAAAAAAGAAATAATTATAAAAAAATCCTCGCCTGCTGCTTTCAGGCCTGGAATAACAGCGAGTGCTCCCATCCATGCCGGATAGGCTTCATGAAACACCGGCTTCGCTGGGGAAGGCACCTTAAAGGCCACTTTATTTCCTGCCTCTGATCTACGCCACACTTTGAAATCCTGTATCGCCTCTGCTGCTCTTTACCCGAAAGAGTTGCTTTACCTGTGAAGTCAAGGTGGATTTTTCCTGAGCCCTTAAATGACCCCAGGGGATACGGCGAGTCCCCCGGGACCAGCCGGGGCGGGATGGCCGCGTTCTCCTCGGCACAGTGCCGTGGAGCTCCGCGATGCTCCGGGCATGGCCGTGGCTCACCGTGGGTTCCCCCTGCTCTCCCCCGTGACTGGCGGAGGGAGAGGTGGGAACCATTCCCCTCTGCAGATAAACTTCAGAGGAGCTGTCGGGGGAACTGCACAGTGAGCTTAAACCCGGCGTTTTTCTCCCCGATTCGTGTCAGGTTTTAGGGTGTAAATGTGCTTGAGAGGCACGGGAGCCTCACCCAGCCTCTGGGCGGGTAGAAATGAGGACGGGTTGGCAGTTCTGAGGATGCTGTCTCTAGAAAGAGCAGGAGCGCTGTCACTATGAGGGACTGCTGGAGGGACGGATCCGTCCCCCTCTCCCGTCACCGCTCGGGCGTGTGGCACTGGGAACGGGCACCTTATGTAAGCAACGATGGCAGCGCCGTGCCCCGGCCACGCTGTGCCAAACTGCTCCGCCACTGCCGGGCCCCGCACAGCCTCGGCCACCTCCCTTAGCCCCTGTTTTTGGGGTCCTCTCTGGGCGCAGGCGCTGCTGTATCAATGCAGCGGGGAGCATAATCCCCCCAGCTGGCCGGGGGTGCGGGGCCAGAGCGACGAAAGGCTCCAAGCTCGGAGCTTTGCCCGTGGTTTCTGCAGAGTTCATGGTTGCATCTTCCCCGGCGCTGGCTGTGGGGTCCCCAGCTCTGGGGAGGTGGCACCTGGGCTTGAGCTCCTTTCTAGGTTCTTCCATGCCCCTTGGCTAAGGTTCAGCCTGGTTTGGGTTCGACAGCGCAGGGGGAGGGCTGGCCACTTCGGGTGAGAAGGGAGAAACCGGCCCAGCTTGCACGCATTCCTCCTGCTGCCGACTCGCTGCAGGAGCTGGGACTTGCCCTCTGAACGTGGGCACACCAGCTGGTGAAGGACCTGTGTCCCTGTCCCAGGTCACGAGCCAGTCCCTCCATCCCCCCTGCAGGACCCCTCGTGCCCCGGTACCCACCCGTCTGGCTGCCCTGCACTCAGCATGCCCGAAATGGAGGAAAGAAGAGGAAAAAATGAGCATTGAGGGGCTCAGAGAACCCCTGCACCCTGGGGAGCAGAGCACGGTGGGTGCCTCACCACCCCGGCTCCACTCTAGCTTCTGAGTCAGGCTGGAAGGGAGAAAGGTGGGAGTGGGGTGGCAGTTGGTGTGGGGGGGATCCCAGTGCTGCTCCCCACAGTTCTGGGTGACTGTGGACCTGTCACCTCACTGGGACATACCCTTCTTTTACTGCTCCTGGCTCGTTAGTAGCTTGTTCCCCCCTTGTTCTAGCTTGGTCCTTCAGTCCCAGGTTGATCCTTTTGTCCCAGCTCGATCCTTGTTCTCAGCTCACTCCTTCATTCCCAGCTTGCAGCGAGGCAGGACTGCCGGTGGGCGACGGTTTTTTGCAAAGCTCTTTCAGATTCCCCCATTGGACTTTTGAAGCATCTGGTATCACTATCTCAGCGTCATTATGAATTAATTAACATTAATTCCCTGTTCTGGTATCTCCTATTGCCGGCAGCCTTAGCCTGGGCTTTTTTTTTTCCCTCCCACCCCCAAATAGAAATGGCCAGATCCAGACTATGGCTGGCAGAAAGCCAGAGAGAAGCCACGTGGCTGGGGGGCCATGGGCTCCCCATCCCTCTCCCCGTTCCGCACTGTGACAGGAGATGCTGCCAGGCCCCTGGCAGTCCATTAGGCAGGGTAGGGCTTGGTCCTGGGGGAGCCCCGGTGCTGCCAGCCTGCTCACCGTGCCACTGGCACGGGTGCTCCACGGATGGGTGATGCCGGCTGTGCCATCCCTCACCTCCGCTTCCCCGCAGGGCTGCGGGGCAGGCGATGCCGGTGCCGTCCCACAGAGGAAGGATCTCCCCTTTAGCCCCGGGAAGCCCCGATCCTGGCTCCCCAGCCTGTGCTGGAGGCACCGGGAATGATCTCCTCAGGGATGCTGACCCAGGGGTGCTAATGCCAAGGCTGCTGTTCCCAGGAATGCTGATCCTAACGAGGTTGATCACAGGGATGCTGTCCCTGGGATGCTCATGCCAAGGATGCTGACCCTAGGGATGCTGTCCCCAGGGATGCTGACCCCCTAGAGATGCGGGGATGGGGATGCAGCCATAGCAGGTGGATGCAGGCTGGGAAAGAGGTCGGGATCCTTTGCCCTGGCTGTGTTGATCCTGCTCCATGAATCACCCCCAGGGAGGCACAACCCAGGAGTCACAACCTGCCCACCCAGCTCCGTCCCCACGCTCTCGTTTGCACGGGTGAGCCCCGGTCAAGTCAGAGCTGAAGGCTGCAGAAGGACTCAGTGGGATGTGGGTGCAGCACCCACCACCTCCCAGCCCCATCCCATCCCCTCCCCTGCCCCACACCCTGCCCCACAGCAACGCCACCCTCCTGCATGTTTATGTCCCCCCCGTTGCCACCCCCTGTCACCACCATGTGCCCCATGGTAGGGCCACAGCAACCCCCAGGGCCACCCCAAGCTCCCCTGCACCCCTTGCAGTGCAGGCGGAGTGGGTCAGGGTCCCCCCCCGCGATGATCTGCGAGCCCCGGGGATGAGGTGGGGTGGGGGGTGGCAGCCCCTGGGTGGGCTGGGGGATCACCCCGGTGTCCTACATCCCCGGAGCCCGGCTCGGGCTTACGTAACGGCCGTGCTGCAGTCTGCTCTGCTCAGCTGCCAGTGCCACCGGCAGAGCTGCAGCGCGGAACCCATCTCCCTGGATATTTGCTTTTTGGGGAGAGGGGGAAGGGAGGGGGACACTTGTGGGGCAGGTGAGCTCCAGGAGGTGGCCAGGACCTGGAGGGGGAGGTTGGCAGGGCTGGCTGGGCATAAAGGCTGAGGTGTTTGACCCCAGGCCCAGCCGTTTGGTGACCTTGGGAGCCAAAATCCCTCCCTGGGTGGCAGCGCCCTATAGAAAGAGAGGCTGGGGAGGGGGAGAGCAGAGAAAGCCCTGCGCCGATCCTAAGTGAGGGGTTGCGTTAGAGACCCTGCTGGCATCCTCTGCCAGCCACAATGCCATCTCTGTCCTCCTCGGAGAGCACAGCCCCACTGTGCAGATGGGGAAACTGAGGCAGGAAGCTGCGACCTCCCATGGGGAGCAGGTGCCAGGGTACCTCTGGATGGGAATGAGGAGTTGGGACATTACCAGCCCCTTGGATATCCCCAGGCAGGCTGGAGACACCCCAGTGCGGCCTGAGCTCTGCCCCCGGAGCTGGTGTCCCCACTTGGGGCTGGCATGTGGGCACAGGGACCTGCTGGTGGTCGGTGGTGCAGCACCCTTGCAGTGAGCTGCAGCTCTGGAGCTTGCTGTATGTGCCGTGACCCGGTGACATGAGGCAGGGGGGGAGACAGCAGGCCAGACGCAGCACCCTCCCTGCCCCCAGCTCGAGTCCCCAGGGAGATGCAGGGTGCGAAAATGGGGAGCCTGGGGGAGAGACCTCACTGCCAGGTCGTGCTGAGGCTGCGGTCTGACAGAGGTCAGCTCAGCACCATGCCTGGTGGCTCCCGAATGCTGGGGTGCACCTGGGAGCTGCTCCAGTGCCGGCACCCTCCGGGAGCCCGAGGGCTGTGGGTGGGCTTGGGGTGCTGGTAGCAGCCCTGGGGCTTGGGGTGGTACTTGCTGAGGGTCCCCCTCCAGCCGAAATGTCATCGCAGCTCTGCTCCAGCCCGGCTCGCCAGAGCTAGAGGAGGGCTTGTGCCTGGAGGCACGGAGGGTCCTGGCTCTGTCCTGATGGTCACCCTGGTGGGTCTCTGTTCCACCATGAGGGTCTGGGGTCACCCGGTGCCACCTGGAGCTGGGCTGTGCCTCTGTGCTGCCCTATGGCCAGCGCCAAGGTGGCCTCAGTAGGGGCAGATGCCACCACCCGTGAGTGCCATCCGCCCGCAGGGACGCCTGGCAGGGCACAGTACGGACATCACTGCAGCGCTGCGGGAAAACCAAGTATGATCCCAGTGCAAAAAGTGTGGTGTCACCCACTAGTGAGAGCCAGGACTTCCTGCAGGGACTGATTCCCCAAGATTCCCCCCTCCCTCTCCCCCCTTGCCCCTCATTCCCAACCTCAGCTGGCGTTTCTCCCGGAGCTCAGTGGGACGGAGCCCAGCCACCCCCCCAGCACACCACCAAGCCCACTGCCCTCCCCAGGCAACCCGACCAGCCCCGGCGCCCGCGGTGCACGGCACAGGGACTCCGCACCCTGAAGCTGGGGGGAACCAAGGACGCCAGTGAGCTCATCCCTCCTGCCTGAGCTGGGAAAATCATTGCATTGTGCTCGCTGCAAGAGGCTCAAAGGCCTTTGGTTCCCTTTTAGGACATGGCTGGAAAGGAGCCACCGAAACAAACGCCAGGAAAAATAAGCCTTCAGTAGCGGCTACTTTCTTCATGGGTTGGAGGGATCCAAATGTGCACCCCTTGTGTTGGGGAGTCCTTTGGGGACCCCCTCAGTGCTTGGACTGCAGGGATAAACCTCCCCAGTGCTGGGCAGCCTGAGCTGGATTGGGCCCTTCTCTTCTAAAATGCCAAATTTGGCCCTGCCGGGTGATTCAGACACTTGGGAAGGGGAGGGGGGGGCAAGTGCTGCTCCTGTACCCTTCACCTCCGCAGCAGTGCAGGGGAGTCCTGGCACTGCCAATCCCCCTGGGGGGCTGTGGTAGGGTCCTGCTCCCCAGCCTTGGATGCCCTAGGGCCGGATCTGGCAGCATGGTCCTCAGCTGGGCTGAGAACGCCCTCCAACTCGTTACACATGGGGACCAGCTAATCTCCATCTGACAGCGAGTCATCCTTCCTACCGCGCTGAAGGCTGTAATGACAATGTACTTAAAAGGGCTGATGAATTAAGTGCATCTTATAAATACATCAGGTATTAAAATTCCCGTATAATTACAGTGCAATGGATTATGTGTGGTGCTGAAGGGGAAGCAATTCAGTGAAGCAAAGGAATTACAGTTATAGAGGAGAGCCAGTGAAGCGTAATTATACACAACTCTGCTCTAATGTGGGGGTAAAACGAGGAGCCGGTTTGGAGCTGCAGTGGGAGAAACGCCAAGTGTCACCGGGGCTCTGCAGGCACCAGGGGTTTGTCCGGGCTGCTGCAAGGGTTAGGGAAAGTGAGTGAACTTTGTGGTGGGGACAGAGGCAGAGAGCTTTGCTCTGCTTCATCTGCTTCTCCCAGGGAGGAGAGCACCCTGCTCCCCGCAGGCTGGCTCCAGCCAGCTCCGTCTGGGGGCTTTGTCCATCGCTCGCCCCAGCGCTGCTCCCATGGGCACATGATGCTCGTGTGCGACACAGCAGCCAGCCTTGAGCAGACCAAAGATGAGAGAATCTGATTTTTTCCTCCCTTTCCTTTCCTTCCTTTCCTTTCCTTTCCTTTCCTTCTTCCTTTCCTTTCTTTCCTTTCCTTTTTCCTTTCCTTTCCTTTCCTTTCCTTTCCCTTTCCCTTTCCATTCCTTTCCTTTTCCTTTCCTTTCCTTTCCTTTCCTTTCCTTTCCTTTCTTCCTTTCCTTTCCTTTCCTTTCCTTTCCTTTCCTTTCCTTTCCTTTTTTCCTTTCCTTTCCTTTCCTTTCCTTCTTCCTTTCCTTTTCCTTTCCTTTCCTTTCCTTCCTCATTCCTTGTTCCTTTCCTTTTCCTTTTTCCTTTCTTTCTCCTTCTTTCCTTTCCCTTTTTCCTTTCCTTTCTTTCCTCTCTTCTCTTCTCTTCTCTTCTCTTCTCTTCTCTTCTCTTCTCTCTCTTCTCTTCTCTTCTCTTCTCTTCTCTTCTCTTCTCTTCTCTTCTCTTCTCTTCTCTTCTCTTCTCTTCTCTTCTCTTCTCTTCTCTTCTCTTCTCTTCTCTTCTCTTCTCTTCTCTTCTCTTCTCTTCTCTTCTCTTCTCTTCTCTTCTCTTCTCTTCTCCTTCTCTTCTCCCTTCTCCTCTCCCTCCTCCCTCTCCCTCCCTCTCCCTCTCCCTCTCCCTCTCCCTCTCTCTTTCCCCTCCCTCTCAGGGGTCCGTGTTCCCAGGCCCCCAGGCAGAGGCTGCCACATCACCCTACACCCCAGGTGTCACCAAACAGGACAGCCAGTAGCTCACATCCTCACTCCTCCATATTTTCTGGTGTCGGTGACTCCAGGGGGTCTCCCTGGCGCTTTCAGCCCCCCGGTGAGGGGGTGCCACCTGCAAGGGCCCTTGGGGGAAGGACGTCCCCAGCACGGTCGGCTGTGGGGCTGCCGGAGCAAAGGCTTTTCTCTAACAAGCTGGTGCCGGTTTTCCCATTAATTATATGGAGCGGTGCCATCGTCAGACAATTAAGTAGTGTCCCAGGCTCTAATAGGAGCACGGAGAAAGCGGGGCGTGGATGCCGTGCGATGGCACGCGTGCGGGCACAGAGCGGGGCTGCGTCGGGGCACCCGCACGTGGGCACCAGCTGAAACCCGCGAGCACCCTTGACCCGTCCCACGACCACCCGCAGCGCCGCCACCTCCTCCTCCTCTTCCTCCCCCCCAAAAAGGCCTGAGAGTCCCACGGGACCACCCCCCCCATCATGTCCCCAGCCACAGCCCACCCTCGGCGGGGAGACGGGGCCGCGTGACGCCTGCTTTTGCCTTTGCAATGGCGCTTGTTTGCTAATTAGCAAAATCTGGCAATCCGCACCGTTCTCCCAGTCATTAATTATTATTAATTATTTGTTATGCAAATAAAGTTGAAGAGCACAGCGCTGTAGGCAACACAAACAAAACCAGCCCCGGCTCCAGGCAGTTTATGTAACGGCGGGCGAGTGGGCATCGCAGGAGTCCCCGGGGCCATGGAGCCTCCATGCGCTGTCCCCTGCGTAGGGGCCGCTGCACGTCGGCGTCCCCTGGGATCTGGGGACACGTCGATGGCGTCAATGGCAATGGGCGCCGCGGGCTAGTGCTGGAGGGGGCTGCAGGGGTGCAGGGATGCGGGATGTAGTGGGGGAAAATGGTGCTTTTTAGGGTCCCGGGGGATGAGGGCGATAGGGGGGACCCAAGGGTGGAGGGGAGGATGTTGGTGATGGGTGGCTGAGGCGGGTGCTGCTGGCAGAGGTGGGAAAGGCGATTGCTGGGTGGGTTTTGCGGGTGCTGAGGGGGTCCAGTCCCACCCCTTTCCCTACGGTCTGGCCCTGAGGGTGGTGTCTGGGGAGAAACCAGGATGTTTTGCCCAACGATGCCGTTTCAGTAAGTGACAGTTTCCTGTCTCCATCCTCCCAGCTGGAGAGTGGATGGGA